>NC_135535.1:9027321-9383519 GCF_045843805.1 Urocitellus parryii
ACGTTCCGTTCACTAATGAAACAAGCACTTAGTGTGCACCTCCGACGCCAAGCTGGAGGCCCTGGCAGCTGAGAAGGATCCGGCATGGCAGAGGCCCTCGGAGCTCAGCTTGTCGCCCTGCTCAGGCCCAGGGTTGGGGGCTCCTTAACCAGGGTCCCTTCACCTTCCCATCACCTTCTCCCTCCACCACAGCACCCCAAGCCTGGATGGCCCGGGCAGCCTCCTCCCTAGCCTCCCTGCCTCCAAGCTCCCCTCCAATCTCCTCATAGTCATCAGAGCAACTTTCTAAAAGGCCTCCCATGCCCAGACCCTCCTGTGGCACCCGTCTCTGCAGAATAACGTCCAAGTTTACTGCCTCAGAACCAAGGTCTGCTGTCCTGGCCTGGGGTTCCCCTCTCACCCTGATCTTGAACCTGGGACTTCAGTCCTTTGGGAAAGGACCCCGTGGTACCTTTGCACACCCTGTTCCCTCTGTCTTTGCCCAGCTCCTGGGTCACCCCCTCTGAGGAGCCTTCCCTGAGGCCTCCTCCCTCTGCACGGAAAGGGTCAAGGTCTCCTTTCCACCAGGCTTCACGTACCACTGAGGAAATGTCCACTGTCCACACAGCAGATGTCGTGGGCAAGCTCTCCCCCTGACCCATGGACACACTATACTTGTCATGTGCTCTCCTAAGGTGCTGTAATGACCACCGTCTGCCTCCTACGGAAAGCTGGACCCTTCCGGACCTCCACGTGCCCCGTGCCAGCGCAGCACTGGGGGCCAGGACACGGTGCTCAGGGTCAGAGCTCAGGAGAGGGGCGCAGCAGGGAGCCAGGAGGCTGGGCACCCACCACCACCACACCCGCTCCCACCTCCGGCTGCTCAGCCCGCACCGCATGGAGCAGGCTCTGCTCGGGCTTGGCGAGCTGCCACCGTGTGCAAACCTGCCGCGGCCCCCAGCCTCAGCACTGCCAGCACCCCACTCCACGGGCAAGGAGACCGAGGCAGGAGAAGGTCAGACGCATGCCTGGCGCCCACACTTTGATCCCAGGCCTGGTGGCTCCAGCTCACTTCCTGCCACACACCCCCAAGCTCTGCACCCCACCCCTGCCATCTCCCATGTGTGAGGGGGAAGCCCGTCTCTGAGCGAATGCCTTCCTCTCCCACCAGACAGGAGAGCCTGTCACCCTCCCTCTGTAGCCAGGCCGCCAGGAAGCTCACACTAAACTTAAGAGAACCCACTGGCGTCCCCAGCAAGGCCCCCACATTCCCTGGGCCGTCTTCATTCTTATTTTGAGTGTGCTGTGTCTACACCGCTGGTCTTAAGACCCCAAAGGCCCTTGAGACTGGGTAAGTCCTAATGAATCAGTGAATGCCCCGGGGGCTCAGCGACCAGGCCTCCTGAGCAGAGCCCCAGCCACTGGGGAGGGGGGTGGCAGTGGGACCTGGCACAGATCAAGGGACTTTTCTGACTGCTCAAGGTCCCCCTCCCAGGCCAGGGTCTCATTCTGAGCCCTCTCTCCACTCCACGGGCCATGCCTTCCAGGTGAGCCTCAGAGCCCCCTCCCCTGTGTGGCCTCCCACAGGTTCCTCCTGGAGCCACTCTCACCTGGGGCAGAGCCTGCACCACTGTGTCCAGCAGGGCCCGCATCCCCGTGGCCATCTTCAACAGCTTCAGCACTGTGGGTGACACGCAGCCCGCGGCTCAGCCCAGCCCCAAGGAACCCGAGTGTGCACAGCACGTGCAGGTGTGTGCGCCGAGGACAGGTGGGAAGTGGGGGAGCATGCAAGCTGAGCCTGCCCTGCCCGTGGCTGCCCCTGGATGCCATGTCTGGGGTGTGCACAGCCCCAGGTGGGGACGTGGGTGTGCAGAAGCCATAGGGAGTGGGTCCGAGCAGGTGGGAAGGAGCGTGTCATTAACCCCCAGGAGGCAAAGGCAGCCAATGTGAGCACCCAGGTCCCCTCCTCCCCTCGGGCGAAGGAGGACTCGCGTCCCTCCTGAGTCTCTGTACGCCCTCTCCACCTCTGGGGAGAGGCAAGGGGATCAGAGGACGTGCTGAGGACTGAGTGTCCCCAGCCCACCTGGGCAGAAATGCCAGGCAGCCACTAGAGCTCTGTCAGTCTGAGACTAGACACAGGGATCATGGTGTGACAAGGTGGCAGAGGTGGGCACAGGTGCGAGGGGGAGGGCGCTTCCCGACTCCTGCTCTGCTTGAAAGGGATCCCTCACGTCACCCGGCCGCTGTACACTCCCCCTGGGAATGAGGCATCTCATCCTGCCCCGACTTGCCCCCGTTCCCTGCCCTGGCAGCCGCTGCCCCTCACCCCGGGCAATGCGCAGAACCCGCATGATGCGGATGATGGTGGGGTTGATGGGCAGGGCGGCGTTGATCTCAATCTCCTCCAGCGTGATGCCCATGACGGACAGCAGCACGATGGCCAGGTCCAGCTGGTTCCACCTGCTCGACAGGCAGGGGGCAGAAGTAGGGGTCGGGGGAGGAGTGCTCTGGTCCAGACACACCGTTGCTGGGGAGCCTTCAGGGTTCCACCCTCCTATTGTGGCCCTCTGGGATCTGTGGCCACCTTCCCAAACAGCCTCCAAATGCACTGAGTCCAGTCCCCTCTCTATGCCCCCATGACCTCTGCTCCCCAATCAAGGGGTCAACCAAGCTAAATAAACATCTCTGGCCTCCTTCAGGGTAAGAGCATAGAGCTCCAACTTCTAAATCTCAATCTTATTTTATTTTATTTTTCTGGTCCTGGGGATTGAACTCAGGGGCACTCGACCACTGAGCCCCATCCCCAGGCCTACTTTGTATTTTATTTAGAGACAGAGGCCTCACTGAGCTGCTTAGTGCCTCACCATTGCTGATGCTGGCTTTGAACTCAGGATTCCCCTGTCTCTGCCTTCCGAGCTGCTGGGATTACAGGTGTGTGTCACTGCGCCCAGCCTAAATCTCAATCTTGAGCCCACCTTTTCCCTTGGACCCACTGATCATCTCTCTGAGCCTCACTTGTTCCCTCTGGAAAGGAAGATTAGCATGCAGGCTTGGAGGCTGAGGGGAGCCTGGTGGAATGCCCTGCACCCTAAAGTGAGACCTAAGCACTTCCTACTCAGGGATATAGGCAGCCGCTGGGAGCCCCTGGCCATCAATGACTAGGCGCTTATTGGTTCCCCTCTGGCTTCTCCAGGTCTCTCAAGAGGCCAGGACTGCTTCCCCACCCTGCTGCACCCACCCAGCCCAGTCACTCACCGGTCCTTAAAGAAACGTCTCAGGCCAAATGCCACCAGCTTCAGCACAGCCTCCAGTACAAAGACTGTGGTAAACATGTAGTTGCAGTACTTGAGGGCTGTCTCCAGGGACTACCAGGGGACAAAGAGAAGCATGATCCAGAGCCCATACCTTGCCCCAACAACCTTCTGCCAGTCAGAAAATCTCTGCCTTTTAGGAGAGAATTTAGTCCATTCATGTGGCGCACACACACACAATCTATATATGTGTGTGTGTGTGTATATATATGTATGTTTATATGTATGAATACATATATTTGCTTTATTCCTTCCATCTTCTTTAATGTAGATTATTCATTTTTTTCATTGTTGTTCCCTATTCCCTACTGTGTTGGCTTGGTGCAGCTGGTCCTCTTTGGAGGCAGTCTGGGTTAGCAGTTAAGGACTTCCTAACTGGACTGCATAGATATGAAACCTGGCTTAACATTTACTCCTTATTCACTGTGTGACCTTAGGTGAGTTCTTGGTCCTTATGACAATTTCTTAACCTGATTGTGGAAAATAATAGCACCTGTCTTGGGAAATTACTGTGAAAATTAAATGAGCTAATGTTCAGTGCTGGGCCCAGCATGAATCCCTGGTGAATGTGAGCTGTGGTTATTCCGTTTCTTCATGTCAGTTTGGAAGTTCTCCGTGTCTGTTGTCCTACCAGGGTCTCCTTCCTTTCCCTTCATCCATAACAGTGCTACCACTCGGAATTCCTCCCCTGGAGGCTCTTCCCCCTTTTCCTCCCAACTCATTAAGTTGAGGTTTTTAGAATGCACTTGCTCCACACATTCTCCTCATGCACCCTGTCTGCA
The DNA here is from genome assembly GCF_045843805.1 of Urocitellus parryii. Lineage (NCBI taxonomy): Eukaryota > Metazoa > Chordata > Mammalia > Rodentia > Sciuridae > Urocitellus > Urocitellus parryii. Next base: position 9,031,394 of record NC_135535.1, read on the forward strand.
ATTCTAGGAACTGGTCACGCTGTCCCAAATGTCACCTCCCCCACCCACCAGGCACGAGTGGCCTTTCCCTCTGACCATTCCATTGTGGGCATCTGCCCTACCAAGCTGTGGGCTCCCTGGGGCGAGGCTGTCTGGAGCCTCCTCCCCCTGCAGTGCCCAGCACAGGGCCCCACAAGGAGGGGTGACTCAGATCCTGCTGTCAGCTGACCCCCTGCCCATGCTGTCCCTGTGGTGGGGTCCTGCTAAGGCCCCATTCTCACCCTGTGACTGTGAGCTGGGAGCAACCCTGGGCTCACCGTGGGCTGGTTGTAGTGTTCCAGGGACATGGTGACCACATTGAGGCAGATGATGAAGGTGATGAAGATGTCCAGGTAGTGGCTGGTGCACATGGAGTGGATGAGCAGCCGCGTGTGACAGTAGGTGGCGTAGTAGGGCAACCTCTGGGCCTCTGCAGTGGGGAGAGTGGCCCAGACCACAGTTGGAACCAAGGGGAAGGGGACAGAGCACAGAGGGGCCGGTGCTGGGGGTGGGAAACCCCCTGGTCACCCAGGCCCTGGAGCAGAGTGAGGCCCCCTAGCCAGGGTGCCAGGAGGGGAAGAGTGAGAGGTGGTGGAGGGAGGCCAAGGGGCAGGACACAGATTCTCACAAACACCCCAAACATGGCCTCAGCAGGGACTCTGGCTCTGCTGCCAGATGGGGGTGGACCGGGGGCCCATGGCCCAGGGCCAGGCATCCAGGTGTTGGGGTTTTTGTTTTTGTTTTAGTTTTTGTTGTTGTTGTTTTTGTCACTGGGGATTGAACCCAGGGGCACTGGACCACTGAGCCACATTCCCAGCCCTAGTTTGTATTTTATTTAGAGACAGAGTCTCGCTGAGTTGCTTAGCTCCTCGATTTTGCTGAGGCTGGCTTTGAACTCTCGATCCTCCTGCCTCAGCCTCCGCAGCCACTGGGATTCCAGGCGTGCACCACCAGGCCTGGACAGATTTTTTTGGTTTTGCCCCCTGCCTGGACTGAACCACCTCCAGCCCAGTCCTTGTTGATGGTGGGATCACCCATCCAACCCTAGTGGACTCGTGCCACCTGGTCAGGCGGAAGCAGGGACAAAGGGCCGAGTCCCACCACCGGGATCACATTCTTTGTTCCTTCCAGCTCCCTGGAGGCTGGGGTCAGGCCCAAGCCTCGGTTCCAGAGGAGCATCAGCTGGGGTCACGGGGCCTGGCTGGGCGACAGCACACACCCCGGCCCCCGCGCTGCCCACTCACTGCGCCGCTTCTTCTCCAGGCGCCGCAGCCGCTTCTCCTCGCGCCGCCGCGCCTCCTCCGCCTCCTGGTGCTGCCGGCACTTGTGGAAGTTCTCCACCACCACGCCCACGAACATGTTGAGCACGAAGAAGCTGACGATGAGCAGGAAGGAGATGAAGTACAGCAGCATCCAGGGGTTGTGGTTGGTCACAGGCTGCGGGGAGCAGAGCCAGGGCTGAGAGCTGAACGCGCACCGCGGGGCCACGCGGGCCCCGACCTCTCCCGGCCTGGGCGTAAAGGGGGACTGAAGCAGCGGCCTCCAGGGGAGCTGTGAGGCTGGAGCGAGGCCTTGGGCAGAGCATGCGCACCCCTGGCCCAGGAAGGGACTCAGCACAGAGAACCCTTCTCCTTCCTGAATCTAAATGCTGGCTCCTGGGCACATCCACCTGCCCTCTCACTCACCTAGCCATCCTCTCACCTGGGCAAGCATCCAGCCTCCACCCACCCACTTATCCATCTATCCATTCACCCCTTCATTCATCCATTTATCTATCACCCACCCCTTCACTTATCCATCCATCCATCCATCCACCCATCCATCTGTTCATCCATCTGTCCATCCACCTGTCCATCCACTTATCTGTCCGTCCATCTATCCATCTGTCCATACACCCACCCACTTATCCATCCATATACCCATCAACTGATCCATCATCCATCCACCCACCCTTCAGTTATCCAACTATCCAACTATCTATTCATCCACTTATCCATCCACCCATCCATCCATCCATCCACTCACCCATCTGTCCATCCACTTATCTGTACGTCCATCCATGCACTTGTCCATCCACCCACCCACCCTTCACTTATCCAACTATCCAGTTATCCACCCCTCCCCACCCCCACTCCACTCACACATACGTACACATATAAACACACCTATACACACACTTATCCATCCAACCAGAAACAAGGCAGCCAGCAGAGGGGCGGGCACTGCCTGGCAGTCTGCACGTGCCCATGTACTGCTGGGGTGGGGACAGAGCACACAGCAGGTGCAGGAAGGTGCCTCCAAAGGTCCTGCCCCCAACCACCTCTAGCTCCGGAGTCTAACCAGGTAGGACCATAAGAACAAGAGCCAGAGACCACTCACAGGCCTGGAATCCCTGCAGCCCGACTCCTCCAGAGCGGGCCTGTCCTGTCCTGGACGCTGGCCTGCTCCTCCCAGCCAGCCCCTCAAGCTCCCTAGGTGTGGACACAGCCAGCCCTGGTCAGCGTGTGAAGTCACTGCCTAGACGCACAGGGGACCTCTGGAGCCAAGGCCCAGGCTTTCTCTCAGGCCCAGACTTGTCCCCGACCCTTTCCACCCTGTCCCTATCCCCAGGCCCACCCTCACCCCACAGCCCAGGAGGGGCCCCCGGCATCCTGAGCAGCAGGACACGCCACTCTCCATGGCTCCCTGTGCCCTCAGGACGAACTCCTGCCCCTTGCCATGGCCAGGGGGGTCTCATGGACACTCAGCTCTCCTGGCCTCCTGCCTCCCGTGACTCTTGCCTGGGACCTGCTCTCCCTCGGCCGGCTGGTCAGCCCTCCCTTCTACACTTGGCCTCCTCCCCCAGAGTCTGTGCCCCTCTGGGCAGGAGCCAGCTGGGATTCCTCTGTGCAGAGCAGGGGGTTCTAGAAGGGAAGGGAACCATGGCGTACACTAACACTGGGTGAGGATCAGCCAGGACCTGAGGGTGTGCTGGGGCTGACCACGGGGAGACACCAGAGCCACTGGCACAGGCTGCCCACCACCGGACCCCAACGGCAACCTGCCCCTCCCTGCTGTTCAGCCCCACCCTGCCCGACGATGCCCACCTGCTGGTCCACAGCCACGGCATCCAGTCCGTTGTACATGATGTTCACCCAGCCGTCCTTGGAGGCCAGGACAAAGAGGGACATCAGAGCCTGGAAGACAGGGGAGGGAGGGCACGAGGTGAGGGACAAAGGGCTCAGGCCACACCTGCATCTCCAGCTCTCCATTGTTATGCCTTTGGGAGGCAGAGGGACAAAGAGGGCTTCCCTGTGTGGCAGAGCTATGCTCTCAATCCACAAACCTTCCTGAGGACCTACTGTGTGCTCGCCATGTGCCCCTATAGCTACTGTTGCAGGAAGAAGAGCCCAGGGTCTGAGTTCCAGCTGCAGTCCTGAGATTAACCAGTCGTGTGATCACAAACACGAAAACTTGTGTGCTCCTGTTCCTCACCCACCAATGGGAACCAGTAAATGCCGCTGGGAGGAGCCACTGAGATTTTAAATGAGAAGCTTCCTGACAACTCCGGGGGTGCTCCCTAGGCTGCCCTTGGCAGCTTGAAGTCAGGATCTCCTGATAGAAGCCAGGATCCCTGGCTTACGGCCCAGCCTTTGCCACTCACTGGCTGGGAGACCTGGGGCAAATTCCTTGAGGTCTCTGGGTCTGTAAAATATGAAAAGGGGATGGTCCATGGGAGACAGCCAGCCAGGGCTCCTACACGGATGTCAGGCCAGAGTCCTCGTGTCCTTCAGCTGGGTCACAGGCTGGTCCCAAAGCACCCAGCACACAACCTTGCACACAGCAAGTGCTTAACCAAGGTTTTCTGCACTGAACTTGAGTGAGGGCTCCTGTGCTGTCTTTGGAGAGCAGAGCACAAGGGGGGTTATGGGCCACAAGGGCCCCACATAACCAGGCTGCCCAGAAGTCACGGTCTGCCCTGGAAGCCCCCCTCCCCAGGGCAGAGAGTCACACCTTCCCTTGTGCTCCAGCCACCCTGGGCTACGGAGCCAGGCCCTGCCCGGCCCACCCTTCCCACCCTCTAGGGCACAGCTCCCATCCTCTTCCCCTGCCAGGTGGGGAATGGTGCTGAGGGTGCCCCCAAAGTGCTCAGGCCCAGTGGCAGGCAGGGCAAGGGACAGCGAGGAACTACAGGAGGCCCCTAGATGCCAAGGCCCCCACTGCTGTGCCCACTGAGAGTTGAGGATCTGGAACTTCCTGAGGGCACACAGGAAGTGGCCCCCCAGGGAGTCAACCAAGACTCAGCACTGAGCACACCCACTCAGGGCTCCAGGGAGTCAGCCTGGGGTCAAGTGCAACAGATTAGAAAGACCAGGTCCTTCCAAAGGAGGCAGGAGCTGGCACTAGGTGGGGACCTGGGACCAGGAGCAAGCTCACAAAAGCCCCCCCCTTCCTTCAGCGCCCTTCCCTGTTCACCAAACACTGAGTTATTAAACACTCCATGGCTGCTCCTGGAGAAGGGGTGGGGCGAGCTGACAGCAGTCCGTTTCTGACATGGTCTCCTGGCCACCACAGCCCCTCAAGGTCCATTGGCTCCCCCCATAGCTGGTGTGGGGGTGCCCCGTCCTGTGAATGAGAGCTTCGGGCGACCCAGCCAGGGGCTGCCCAGAGAGGGCGTGGGAGCGGGCGGCCCAGATCTTGCTCCATCCTTGGGAGCCCCAGGGCCAGGCACTCTCTGCCTGGGCCACCTGGACCTAGCTCCTGAAGGACCCTCAGAGGGACCGGTTGTGGGGAGGGGGCCCTTTGGAGGCAGCTAGCTGAGGACTGTCCTCTGGGCCACTGCCCCTGGGTCAGGCCTGGCAGGCCTCCAGGAGAAGAGACCAGGGGCACAGGAGCTCTGGATGGGGAACAGACAGGGTGGGTGCTGGTGAGGGCACCCACCCTGGATCCAGGAGCCTGCCACCCTGGTGGCTCCCACAGCTGCTGCCCCTTTCTACAGATGAGAAACCAAGTTTCAAAGAGGTCACACCCCACTCCACAGCAGAGCTGGAACGCACAACCAGGTGTGGCTGACTCTACGACTCGGGTCAGGACCCCCTGGGTGGGGGCAGAGGCCAGGACCGAAGTTCAGCGAAGAACTTATTGCGGGCCAGGCACTGGCGGGGCGGAGGCCCTGCATTCGGAATCTCAGCCTCAGACTACCTGTGAGGGCCAGTTCCTCTACCTGTTTTGCAGAGTAGGAAACCTGGGCTTGGAGAGAAGTCACAGTCCTGGCAGGGCAGGACTGGAGCCAGCTCTGACATCTCAGGGCCATAGGCATTGAAGAGCTGTCACCCCCAGGGGACAGGACAGATGGGGGGGTGGCCAGCACGCACCTGGCCCAGGTTATCGAAGTTGTACTTGTGATGGACCCAGCGGTAGTTGGCAGCCATGCAGTCAGAGCGGTTGGTGATGTTGCGGGTGTCCACGCCCAGGCAGTGGTAGAACTTGCCCTTGAAGAGCTGGGGATAAGGAGGGCAAGATCAGTGCTCCCAGGAGGAGGGGGCATTGCAAATCACAAGAGGAACCCAGGCCTCAGACTGCATCGGGTTCCCCTGAGCCCCAAGGTCAGCCAGCGCAGGTGGGGCCTCTGCCCTGGCTGTGCCCTTACACAGCCTCAGAACCCTCCCACCCCCCTCACCTGCACCCCCAAGATGCCAAAGATGATGAAGAAGGCACAGCAGATCAGGACAATGTTCCCAATGGGCTTGAGGGAGGAGATGAGCGTCTCCACCACCAGCTTCAGGCCAGGGGCCCGGCTGATGACCCTGCAGGCAAGGAGGTTGGGGAACTGTGAGCCCATGGCCGTGGGGAGGCAGCCACTGCTGAGTCCCCTAGTGAGTTCCAGGACTGAGCCCACTAGGGCATGAGGAAGACAGCATGAAACCAAGAGAAAGCAGGTGCCCAGATGTCAGCAGACCAGGGGTGAGCCAGGCCGCAGCCCAGATCTACAGGGAGAAGGGCACCTACCCTCCCGTCACTGTGCTTAGTCCCAGAGATAGCAGAGAGCCACCCAGAGACAGAAACAGGTAACCAGGTGGTGGTGGTGGTGGGGGGGTACTGAGGAAGGATGACAGGAGTTCCAAGCCAGCCTCACATCAACTAAGCCAGGCCTGTCTCTAAATAAATACATATACATTTTATGTATATATTAGATGTGTATTATATATTCACATAAATGCATACATATGTGTGTGTACAGAGCGGGGCTGGGGATGTGGCTCGATGTTTCAATGCCCCTGGGTTCAATCCCTAGTACCAAGAAATGAAAGAAAGACGTGTACTATGGGAGGACAAAATGAGTCACATGTCACAAGGGCCTTAGGCATTGAAGAGCTGTCACCGGGGAAGGGTCCTCACCGCAGAGGGCGTAGGGTGCGCAGGAGCCGCAGGACTCGGAGGACCCCCAAGATCTTGGCTCCCCCAGCCGAGGCTAAGGACACCACGATGTCGATGATGGACACGAAGACTAGGAAGCCGTCCAGCACGTTCCAGCTGCTGCGCAGATACGCCTGCTCCCCGAAGTACAGGCCCAGCGAGACCACCTGGGGGCGGGGCCGGGCGGGGTCAGGCCCAAGGCGCCGCACGAGGGGAGGGCGAGGGTGAGGGGAGGACGAGGTGGGGGGGTCTTCGGGAAAGGGGGCGCGGGGACAGATGGGCTGGGCCAGATAGGTGGCGAGGACGAGTGGGCAGGGGACAGCTCCACGCAGACCCTGGGATGGGCGGGCAGTAGGCGGGGACGGGGCGGAGTCAGGACCCAGGGCGCCTCCCGCTAAGGTTCTCCCAGGACTTCTGGCAAACCCAAGGCGAAGCCACCACGCTGGGCAGCGTCCCAGAGGGAACCTTCCCCCTGCTCCCCGCACCTCCAGCAGCTCCCCGGTTACATTCCCTGCATTCGCCTTTCTGGCGAGGTTGTGACTCCTGGAGGGGGGGCATGCCGCTGACCCCTCCGGGTCCCAGGAGCCCAACCCAGGGGCGGGCGCTGACTGACAGGCCAGTGACAATCTGCGGGAGGGGCGGGGCCCTGAGCTGGGAGTGAAGGTGAAGCCCAGAGCAACCTTCAGTGTCATTTCGCCCACGAAGATGGCCGTGAAGATGTAGTTGGACACCGTGAGGAAGATGCGTTCCTGAAAGAGCCGGGAGATGCGGTGGGCCCAGGGGCTCAAACCTCCCAGCCACCGGCCCACGCTCTTGATCAGCCAGGAGAGGCCAACACTTCTCGGTTCAAGGTGGTCTGTCCCTCCCAGAGGCAAGCTCCCTGCCACATCTCCCTCCCTCCACGTGCCAGGAGTCTGGCCCTGCTGAGCTCTCCCTTGGTCTGGCTCACAGTCCCAGGGCAGGCCTGGTGCTGCATCTCTCTGCCTGGCCTCTCTGAGGGCTGTGGCTACTCACAGTGCTGCCGGCCTCTATCTGGGGCCTCTCCAGGGCGATGGTGATGCAGTTAAGGAAGATGAAGGCCAGGACCACATAGTCAAAGAGCTTGTGGGCGATGATGGTCTGACACAGGACCCGGAACCTAGGCAGAGGCAGGGCACCACGAGTGTCAGTTTGCTTCCCATCCTGACCAGAGGGGAGGCAGAGGATGCAGACAGACACACACACACAAGGGGCAGGCTGGCCTAGAAGAAGTGATCCCTCTCCTCCTCTGGACACACAACAGGTGTCGATTTTGCATTGTTCAGGGTGCAGACCACACACCCACACAGCAAAGGGTACCCACCTTGCCTGGCACTTAAGGGTCTCTGAACACCAGCCCAAATCCCAGATTCCAGGCCTCGGGAGACAAAGACACGACATTTCCTAACACTCAGGTAGTCTCTCAGGCTGCTCCCTCCTCCTGGACCAGCTTCCTCTTTCCGCCATCCTCCTCCCCTCTCCCCCTCCCTCCTGCACCCACTGGACTGTTATCTGCCTACAAAGCCCAGTGTCCTCCTCCAGGAAGCCTGCTGATGCTCCCTTCATGTGTGTACCCCGGACCTTTAGAGAATCTGCCCAACTGGATGCCAGCACAGAACTGGCCTGGGCTACAGGAAATGCCCACGAAACCCCCTGTCCTGCCGCCCCCGCCTCTGGGGTATGGCCTTGCCCAGCTTGGCAGAGAGCTTTCCCTCCACACCTTACTCTAACTCCCACCCCAGGCCGGCCCGCCCACCTGTTCTCCGGGGAGAAGAGGTAGACGGACCAGTCCTCGCGGACCTCGCACCAGTCAGGCTTGTAGACATCGATCATCTTGCGGACGCGGAAACACAGAGTCTGGAGAGAGGAGGACCAGGCGCGGGGGTCAGCACCGCGCAGAGCGACCTCTCTCTGCCCACCCGGTCATCGGGCCAACTGGGCACTGGGCGATCTGGGAACCCCGCCCCACCCCAGGCGGCGGGGAGCGTTTCCCCGGGGTAGCCCCCCCCCATTTTCTGGCCCCGCCCCTCGGGCCACAGTTTTAAGCCCCACTGCTCTGGCCACGCCCCGACGCCACGCCCCATGGCCCGCCCCCTCGAGCCCACCTCTGCTTGCACCGCGCCCTTCCTGGTTCCCGGAGGGATCCCCACTTACGTAGTCGATCTCCTCCTCGTCCTCCCCGCGATCCCGGCGGTCGTCCATCTTGGTGAACACGTCCTTGGCGATATTGGGCATCCTGCCGTTGCAGTCCTCGTGCCCGGGGGCCATGCCCGCCGCCCTCCAGGCGGCCCTGGGGTGGAGGCCCATGGCGGGCACGAGCTCGGTCAGGTCCACCGAGTCCCGGGTGTCGAGGGACAGCGTCCGGCGGTGATGGCGATGACGGTGCGCCAGGTGGGGCCCATGGTGCACGTGGTGGGCGTGCGGGGCATGCAGCGGCGCAGCGCGCGGAGGCCCCTCCTCCCGGGCGCCCTCGCAGGCCCGAGCGCCACTGCGCTCCGCCGAGAGCAGGGACTCGTGCTCAGCCGAGGGCGGCTTGTGCTTGAGGCTGTTCCAGCTGGAGCGACGGCTGGCCCAGGCCCCGCTGCGGCCCCAAGGTCCATAGTAGGAGCTCCGGGTGCTGGACTGTGGGGGAGCCAGGGCTCGGGTCAGCGTCGTCGCGCACACCGGTGATGTGAGGCCTCCTGCAAGCCCCGCTGTGGCTCTAAGAGGGTCCCGGCCTGGCTAGCAGGCGACCCAATGGGTTAGGGGCTCCTCTGCCTGCTCTGCCTCTCATCCCACCCACGTGGACAAGTCCCCCCGGAGGTCTAATCCCTCCCTGCTACCTGTTCCCTTGAGGAACTAGAGCAAGTTACAGCCACCTTCCTATTTTACAGGAAAGGAAACCAGGGCTGTGAAGAGTGGTAATTTGCTCAAGGACACACAGCTCAGAAGTGACAGAGGCCAGATTCCAGCTCTAGTCTGCCTGACCCCAAATTCTTGACCCTACACATTTGCTACCAAGATGAAACCCAGTTCTGTGTGCCTGACCCCAGTCATTCCTGTTGCCAGGTCCTGCTCAGGCACTGGGCACCCAGGAATGTGACAGACATGGTCCTGCCTGGCTTGGGGCAATCCTTGTCCTAAGCCTGTGCACCCGAGTGTGAGTCTGAGGTTGCAGGCACCTGGCTCTGGGGTCCTTCAACCCACATCCCAGTGGGGGAGGCCCTTCTGGACGGAGCCCCCACCCACAGGACTCACCAGGGAGCGCTGGTCATAGCTCATCCGCCCCAGGGACATGACGCTGCTCTTGCGGGAGTCCAGGGCCACCAGCATGGGGTCTGGCTGCAGCGAGAGGCGGGACGCAGGGCCCACAGCCCCAGCAGGACCTAGGTGTCCGCCCAATGAGAGACTAGGGTCCAGGTGCCCATTGGGGGTGAAGGGGATTGGGCAGAGCTTGGGATCTGGAGAAGCAAGACGGAGACAGAGAGAGGGACAGATGGAAGACAGAACAGAACAAGAGCAAAGGAAACAAGACAAAGGAAAGGGTGTGGACATAACAGAAGTGGAGTACTTTATGAGGAGACTCCTCTACCAGGAAGCCTTCCAGGTTGCACCTCATCCCGTGTGCCTCCCCTGCACCCTGCCTCCAGGGCTCTGGGATCAGACCAGCCTGGACCTCCGCCCAGTACGAAGGGAAGGGAGCCTGGCTCCCTGGCCCACTGCAGGAAGCAGGCAGTCTGCCGGGGCTACCCAGAAGCCAGGGCTTGGGTTGGAGTGGCTGGGCTCAAGCTGCCTCGTGTTACCAGCCAGGACCACGGCCCAGGCCACATCGGAAGGCCCCACAGCTCTACCCAAGAGACTGTGGGAAGGGAAGCGGGTGGGCTGCAGTTAGCCCTGTGGCGGGACCCCAGAGGTCCACGAATGTCCTCTTTTGGAGAGTCAGCATTTCTTTCAGTTAGTAACACAAAAAACAAACACAGAGAATTAGCACTCTCTGAGCCTGGGGTCCAGGGGAGCAGATGCTGTGCCCTGGGCCCACCTGGGTCTCCAGTGAAGGCTCCTGGCCCCCAGGTGACGAGTGGAGGCCTGTTTACCTCCACTGCTGTCCAGGGCCTCCTGGAACTTGTCATACTCTTCCATGTTGGATGAGCTCTGGTCCTCATCTGAGTAGGAGCGGTTGGCGTCCCCCTGGGAGGCGGGCGCCGGTCAGCATGCAGGCCAACTCCCCTCCTTCCCGCCCTCCTTCCCTCTTGGGTTTGCCAATGGGTGTTTCCACTCTCCTTTTACAGATGGGAAAAGTGAGGCTCAGAAAGGGGAAGTAGAAGCTAATGGGGATCTAGGCCACCATCCCCCGCCTGCCCGACTGCACGTATTCCAAAGCCTTGGAAAATGGAGGGAGCGGGATCCAGAATTCCAGGTCTCAGGGCTTTAGAACCTCAGAGATGGGAAGACCTAGTCCTTCACCCTCGGGGGAGAAACAGGAATCCCAGACGCAGGCCCCAGCTGCGTCCCTCCTGGGACGGAGGCTCCCTGCCTCGTGGGCAGCCCTCCTCTGAGGATATGACACAGCCCCCCCACCACCCAGGCTCCTTCTCCCCTGCCTAGAGTCTCGCGGGCCCTGCGGGGGCGCTTCCTCCCCCAGGGCTGTGGTCACCTCGGCCTGGAAACCCTCCACCAGGATGGCCACCAGCAAGTTGAAGAGGACATAGTTGCCGAAGGTCATGAGAGCGACAAAGTAAAGGGAGGCCCAGGGGGAGGTGGAGGCCATGCCATTGTAGAGGACGACGTTCCAGTCCTCCTGGGTGAGGATCTGTTGAGGGAGAGACCAGTCAGTCCTGAGGTCCCTCAGCGCCACCTCTGTCTACCAGGAGGGAGGGGCACTGTCAACCTCAGTCCCACCCCATCCCAGGTGGTCTGCTGCCCAGGATCCCCTCCCCTGAAGTGCACCCACCTGGAACACTGTGACAATGGCCCAGAGCAGGGAGTCAAAGTTCTTCCTGTCAGGAACCGTGTCTCCCGTATCCGTGCGGAGGCTGAATTTGCAGCCAAAGATGTGCATCCCGAGGATGCTGGGGGAGGAAGGGAGGAAGGGGGCGGCTGGAGGGCTCCCATCCACCACGCTCTGCCTTCCCACCTGGTTTGGTCTCAGGCAACACAGTAAGGTGGGGAGGTGGGGGCGGGTGACAGTGTGGGGCCCATTTTCCAGAGGAGAACACTGAGGCTCCCTGGGAAGAACCTGCCCAGAGCCACAGGAATGTACTCCCCCATGCTCCTGCCCACAGCCCTGGCCGACCCTGTAGGTGGGGTCCCGGGTGGGCAGGGCTCACCTGAAGATGAAGATGAAGAGCATGAGCAGCATGCAGAAGGTGGCCACGTTGTCCATGGTCTTCATGAGCACCACGAGCTGGCGCCGCAGCGCGGGCATGAAGCGCACCAGCTTCAGCACCCGCAGCAGGCGGAAGGTGCGCAGCACTGACAGCCCGCCGTCCGCCTGCCCCACGATCTCCCAGATGCTGTGGCCAGCCAGCAGGGGCGCAGGGCCAGAGGGAGGCCGAGAGAGGAGGACGGAGAGGCCAGGCCGGGAAGACAGAGAGAGAGCTTTCACTCATCCACTAATTCATCCACCCAAAGGTAACGTGCTGGCTGCGGCTCCAGGGACCCCCCACCAGGAAGTCATGGCTAAAATCTGAAAACTCCATAAACGTCACTGTCCTCTCCGGAGGTTTAATGCTTCCTCTGATTACAAATATAAACGGCAAATCACAGAGGATTAGCAGTCCCGAGGACTTTTTGGGCAATCAAAATAACAGATATCTTTATGTTACATGACAGTGGGTGGAAAATTTCTGTTTGTTACGTGCATCCCTCCTTTAGAGTGACGGTAGTCACGGGCCTGCCGCTACATCTTGTTATTTAATGCATGAATCCAGAAGCATATATATTGCTAAATCAAGAATTAAAAAAAAAAATATTTGGATGACGGCCTCCAAGTGGTTGGCTTCCTTCATCACCTGTGCACTGGCTGGATCTGCACACTGTCCCCTGCCCTGCTGCAGAGCAGGAGGTGGGGGAGGGGTACCTGATGATGACGATGATGCTGTCGAAGATGTTGTAGGGGTTCCGCAGGTAATCAAAGAGCCCGAAGGCGGCCAGCTTCAGGATCATCTCCAGGGCGAACATGCTGGTGAAGACCACGTTGCAGATCTCCAAGATGTTGGTCAGCTCCTCGGGCTGTGGGGGCACAGCGGTGGGGGATGCGTGACCCCAGCAGGCCAGACACAGCCCGACGCAGAACCACCATCATGGAGGCTTCCAGCCCATGCACCCACTCTCAGAGGAGGACACTAAGACCCCAGGAGGTCAAGGAACTGGCCAAAAGGACACCAGCTTCCCATGACCCCCTCCAGCTGCAGACCTCCTCCTGCCCCTGGATCTTTGGCCTCATGCTTGTTAGCAGCAGGTGATAACTGGAAAACGGCACCATTGAAAGAGACCCTGCTGTCGGCCATGACTTGGGGCAAGGGATGGGTTCCCTTGGTTGGACGCTAAGTGGCTGTGCAGCCCACTTCTGAGCCTTCGTTTCCCTGTCTGTAAACCAGGGGTTAGGCCGGCTGCGGTGGCGCACATCTGTCATCCCAGCAGCTCGGGAGGCTGGGGCAGGAGGATGGCGAGTTCAAAGCCAGCAACGCAGTGAGACCCTAAGCAACTCAGTGAGTCTCTAAATAAAATATATAACAGGGCTGGGGATGTGGCTCAGTGGTTGAGGGCCCCTGAGTTCAGTCCCCAGTGCATGACCTCATTCATTTCAAGCCCCTTGATAAAGGCCATGCAAGGCCCAGGTCCCTCTCTCCCCTCCATGGTCCCCCTGGGACCCAGTGAAAGGTCTGGTTCCTGCCTGGATTCTGGAGAAGGGAGGGACCATTTGTTTAGCCCTGATCATGGGCCCCTCGCCGAGCTCAACCCCAGCCCAACTACTGCCTCCCCGGACAGCTGACGCTTCTGTTTCATAATGAGAATCTGAGGTTGGGCAATGTGGACTGCCTTGCTCAGAGTCACCCAGCGAGAACGTGGCCAGGCTGGGCACTGGTCCAAGTCAGACTTGAAGCTACTGTCACACCACAGCACACCACCCGATCCCCTTGTTCCTTCCTACAGCATTCTGTACTGAGGGCCCCCAGCGTGCTGGGCTCGTGCTACGGCAGCAGACACGCTCACATGCAAGTGCAAATCCCTACACGCCACAAGCCACAGCTCCCGCGAAAACCAGGGAGCTGAGTGCAGTTTGGGGGAACGAGAGTCAGTGGGGCCGGGAGGGTTCCTGGAGCAAGTGACATCTGGGCAGAGACCTAAAAGCTGAGAAAAGAGCCCGTGACAGGGGGAAACGAAGGTGCCCAGAGCAAGGGCAGCAGGGAGGAGGAGCCGAGGACCACGGCAGGCCATCTCCGTCCACCAGTCCAGCCCCTCCTTGGAGCCACAGGCACCCTCGGAGGCCCGGCTTTATTCCACGTGGGTTAAAAAGAGAAGGAAACCAAAAAACAAAAAAGAAAAAGAAAGAAAGAAAAGCAGCCCGGCAGCCCCCGCACAGGCCTGGGATCTAGTAGAACTGCCGGCTCCTCTCTGCGATCACATCTGACTCACAAAAACCGTCCCACAGGTGAGAGAGGCCAGGAGACGGGCCTCTGGGAGGGCTCGGATGCCGGTGTGAGCCGCCGTTTCCCAGCCCACCCAGACCACGACCCGGAGACCGAAAGCCAGGACGCGGACAGCCCAGGGCCACCGTCACGGTTCCCGGCCACACACGTCACAAGAGCTTCTGCAATCCCTGCCAGGAGCGCGGCTCCCCGAAAGGTCACCCGCTCCCCTCCCTCCGCCCCCGCAGCAGCTGTTTCTGGGCGGCGCACACCTGTGAATCTGTCTAATGGACCATCCATCACTGTGGAGCACACTCATCCGGGAGAGGCAGGCTGGGGGGACAGACAGATGACTAGACACCCAGCGGGGAGATGTCAAGGGGGTGGTGCGGGAAGGGAGGCAGCGATGGACAGAGATGGACAGAGAGAGACTCGGGAGAGAGGCGGACAGTGGACCGGCCACTGGAGATGGCTCCGCCCACCCAGTGGAAGAACTGACAGAGGTTCCGGGTGGGGGCAGGGGCCAGCACCTCCTGCTTAGATGCCAGGCTTGGTGGCCCCAGGCTGCCCCACCCCTGGTCACTTCTGCAGGGTAGATATGAGCCTGGGCAGAGGCCTCTCAGCTGGCCAGGAGCCCCTGCAGCCCAGCGCAGCCCCTTGATGATAACGGCCACTGCGATCCGTGCAGCTTCCCGCAGGCCAGGTGGCATCCACTTGTCTAAACTGAACCACCTTATACTGCCCCCATTTTACAGGCAGGAAACCTGAGGCTCAAGGAGGAGAAGTGACCGCCAGGGTCACGGCCAGGCAGTGGTGGAGTCAGATCTTGAAGCTTCCTCTCCCTTAGCCCCGCCCCACCCCACAGCCCAGGGGCCTTCACCTGCCCACTTCCCTGACAGGCTCCAGCTCAGCCCGGACACTTCACTCCCAGGCCAACCAGCCTTCCATGGCTCCCCACTGCTCCACAGGGCCAGACTGCCAGTCACTGAGCCACCCTATCCTTCTCCTCCCAGAGTCGCCCTCGACCTGGGTTGGCAGTGACTTCACAGGAGGTGCAGCAGGAGGCCAGAGCAGGACTTGAGCCACTGCTGACTCAGAGCCGTGAGTGCGGCGCCCTGGCCAGGGTCAGCCGAAGCCCAGGGAGGCTCCCTGCTCCCTGCCCTTTCAGCACAGTCCTCTGTTTTTTCTTCTCCACCTTAATCATCTTCAGACCCTAGGGCCAGCCGAGGCTGCAGGGGGGCAGCCTTGCCCAGCTTGGGAAGAATTATGGCCCTGGTGTTCCAGAAGAGAGGGAAGCTGAGACACACTGTCCTGGGAGCAGCAGCTCCCGACCCATGACCCTTCTCCAACGTGACTGTCCACCACTGTCCTCAGCACCTCAGGCCCAGCTCTGCCCATGGCCACCAGGCCACAGGAGCCAGCCACTTCCTTCCCTCCCATCTGCCCAGTGGGTCTGAGGCAACCTTCCTGCCCCACAGGACTGGCTCGTCACTCGAGGAAGAGTTGTGACACTGTGACATCAGATGATGGGGAAGGAATCCAACTGCCTGACCCTCCTACCCACGGTCACAGCCACAGCCACAGAACGCACCGGGTCCGCCTGCCTCCCAGGGCTCTCCAGGCTGCACCACCTCCCACTTCCTGAGACACATGCTGACCCCTGTCCCCTCCAGCCCAGTCCCTGCAAGGAGCAGCCTCCACGGCCAGAGAACCTGAACCAACAAGCAGGAGGCGGGCCAGGGGATGCACCGTAGTGGCCCTCCTCCTCCTCCTCCTCCTCCTCCTCCTCCTCCTCCTCCTCCTCCCCCCACCGTCCCTCCCTCCTCAGCCCTAGGCCACCTCTTTCTACAGGCGCCACCTCAGCGGGGACTGCTCAAAATAAACTTGGGGGCGGATTATTTCCCGCCAAGCACTGTCTGGGAGCCAAGGGAGAGGAGCAAAAATACCAGCGGCCGGGGCAGGCCCTGCATGGAGCAGCCGAACAATGGCTGCCACTCCGAGTGGCTTTAAAAAGAACGTTTTAAAAATGCTTCCTCCTCCTCGCTTTTTCCTTAGCTAATTAACTTTCTGAGGCTCCAGACAGCGGGTGGTGCGCTCACCCAGGGCTGCGGTGCAGGGCTCCCTGCAAGACTCCCGGCCTGTGGGGCTCAAGCACCTCCGTGCACCAGCTTCGCAATGTAGTTACCCACGTTACGGGGCCCATGCGCCACCAAGATGGAGGCTCCAGCTGTGGGGTCTGTGGGGTGCTGTGGCTCACCCAGGGCCACCCTGCAGAGCCAGGGTTGGAACCCAAGCCCTGCCTAAGGGACTTAGCCTTTCTGAGCACTGCCTTCCAAGTGTGTGGGGGGGCAGGACCCCAACTTGGAGGGCAGCTGTGAGGACTCAGGGACACCAGGCTGGCTCAGAGGTTGGCACTTAGCAGAGGTTGAGTAGCTGGCCTCCCTTTGATGGAGAGGATATGCAGCCAGGGCGCCTGCTTCCCGCGTGGACCCTACACCTGAGCACAGCCTCCCCCACCTGCTGACCTGGGCAGACGGATGACGGTGGGCTTCAGACGCCTGTTGTCCTGAGGAACAAGGCAGCGCCCGCCTCGGGCTAAGAACCTTGCTCAGCAGGATGTGGCAGAAGGAGCAGGGGCGGGGTGGGGGAGGTCAGACAAGAAGACCCTGAGGAGACTGGTCAGGGACCCTGACTGAGCCCAAGGCTGAGGCTTGGGGGCAGAGGGAGCCGTGGGGTCACCTAGGAGGGCACAGGCACACCAAGCCACCTCCAACCACAGCCCTGCCTTGTGTGATCTGCCTGTTCCCGGGGTGTCAGCGCTTCCTCCCTGGCCGGTCCCAAGGATGAACTGTTCGCCAAATTCCGAGGATGAACTCGTGGGCCTCTCCGGCCGACTCCAGCGGGCCACTGGCCGGGAGGTGGCCCAGGGACGGTGCAGAGAGGTGCAGACACTCGGCCTCACCCTCGTGGGCAGCTGCCCCGGTGGGGCCTTTCCCAGGAGCACGGCCCCCCACCCGACCTCTGGGCCAGGGAGGCCGGGCTGACAGGGGAGGCGCTGCCTGTCACTCCAGCTGCGGCCCTCCCTGGAGACCTTCTTAATTAAGCTGCAGAGACTGGCAACCGGCAGCTCAAGGCAGCTCGGCCACAGCCCCCGGGGCCTCATTTAAGTAAATTGAATGGAGCCTGTGCTCAGGGAGCTGGTGACGGGGTGCAGCCACCGAGCGGGGGACAGGTCTTACAGAAGGAAGGCCATGAGGAGGCCAAGGGGGCTCCATGAGGAGGTGGCCTCAGACTGGGCCTCTGGCTGGCTGGGGACCTCAGGTCAGTGACTCCCCTTCCTGGGCCTCAGCATTCTCAGCTGCCAAGGGGGGGTGCCCTCTTGTTTGGGGACAGGCTAAGGGACCTGTCCCCCAGAGGTCAGCCAGACAGCAAGAGCCAAAAGTTGGTATTTTTCCAAATGGAGCCAGGACTTGTCCGGGCTGTCACCCCAGAGTTGGCCTGTGGACAGGGGCATGGGTGCAGAGTACAGTCCTGTCCTTTGAAGTGTCACTGGGGCAGCAGACACCAGCGTCCCCCTCCCTTGGGGGTGAACCAAAGCCAGCTCCAGCTAGGAGCAGGAGACGGGCACAGACGGGGCGGCCCCCTGGGCCCCTGCTGGGCACCTTCTGCCCTCCCCACCTGCCGCCCACACCCGGCACCCACACTGGCCTGCTCATGGTGCTCGATGCCCATGCTGACGGTGTTGACCAGGATGGCCATCATGATGCCCCGGTTGAAGTACTTGCTGTCCACGATGCCCCGCAGCTTGGCCCGCGTCTCCCGCCACACGTCCCCACACAGCCGGACTGCCCCCACCTGCTCCTCCTCGTCCTCTTTGCCTAGGCCCGAGGAGCCCCCGTCCTCGATGCTCTGGGGCCCGTCCCCATCAGCTTCAGCCTCGCCGCCACTGGAGCCACTGGAGCCCGAGCCCTCCTGGCCCGAGTCGGTGCTGCCGGGACCCGAGGACCGCCGGCCCGCCCCGTGCTGGCAGTGCGGGCAGCTGGTGGGGTCGGAGGCCAGCATGGCAGAGATGGGCTGCACCAGCGTGTGGGGCGTGGGGTCCAGGGCGCTGTGTCTCGGGCACAGCTCTGCAAAGCAAACGAGGCAGTGTCGGTGCCCACCCCAGGCCTGGCCACCAGGGCACAGGGTCCGCCTGGAGCAAGCCTGTCCCACCTGGGGGTGACGGTTCCCCTCTCTGGGCTCTGTCTGGAGCCAGGTGGAAGCAGAGACTGGCAGGCCATGGGCATCCCTGCACGGACACACGATGGGCCTGGGGCAGGTGTCCCTGCTATTGGTCACTTCTGCCCTTGGTGCTGGGCCAGTCACTTAACAGACCCTCCCAGGTCCTGGTCACAGCCAGGGGGACTGGGTGTGACTATGAAAGAGTCTGTGTGGAGAGGGGACAACCTAGGTGGCCGAGGTGTTCCTCAGCTCTCCGCCTGTGTCTCCCGGGGAGGGAGAAGACGGAGCCTGGGGCCGGGCAGGCTCACTCTGCAAGCCCCCGGACACCCCGACACCCTGGCCCAGGAGAGTCAGGGCTGGGTGGGGACAGGCAGGAAGGGCCGCAGGGGCCACGGCTCACAGGCCCTTCATGCCCCAGGAGAACCTGAGCAGCGGCAGAGAGGCCTCCCTCTGGCTGGTTTTTCTCTATTTTTCTAGAATAATCATGTTTTGCTCTTGTAAGAAAAAAAGGCAACAATGAAGGGAAGGCGAAGCCTGTGACACGTGACAGCTGCCCTTCGTCTCGCACTTGCCTCCAAGTGCTTCCCAGCCCTGGACAGAGCCCGGGGTCAGCTCCCTGGCTCTGGAGCCGGGGGCCCAGCACCACCCACCCCAGCTCCACAGGGCAGGCCAAAGCCCTTCCCAGCCCCGGACACCTGGGGGGAGGTCTGCAGGCCCAGGCACAGCCGCAGGCCCAGGCACAGCCGCAGCCCCTCTAGAAGGACCCCCCCGCCCCAAGCTCAGGGGGAGGGCGGCAGCCGCAGGAAGGCCTGGGGGTAAACGCCCTCCCCGTGTCCTCCAGCAGGCGGGTGCCAGCCCTGCCCAGACCCCAGCTCCCCTGTCTGCAGGCCGGGCCAGCCCACGGACGGCTGGCATCCTGGGGGCGGGGGGCATAGCTCCGAGGGAGCATTGTCCTGCCCGCCTCCGGCCTCCCAGGGCGGGGCCTGGGTGCTGACCTCGTGGCCACCAGGAGCCGAGGCCGGCTAACCCCACCCCACCCCATGGTCGGGGTCACACAGGGAACAGCACATGGCACACTCCTCCCCCGCTGCTCCGGTGACAGTTCCGGGGCCTGCCAACTGCTCAGCACCCAGCTGGGAGGAAAGGGGACAGAGCTGGGCCCTCCCCTCCCTGCCGGCCTCCGCCTGGGACTGGGGTGTTCACAGCTGGAGGTGGACACTTAGCAAGGCCCCGGGTAACCAACACTCCATGTGACTGGGTGACACCCAGGGCCACTGAAGTGACTCCCTCATCTCCTTGGACTTTATTTTTCCCATCTGAAAACCAGGGTACTATTTCCCAGTCTGCCGCCTTCTGGGGACCGTGTCCGCTCTCAGGGTTCAGGTGAGGGGCCCCTTTCCCACAAACTACCCGGCAGCCCTTGGCAGGAGACATGGCCCCAGCAGGGGCAGAACAGGGTGGCCCATGTCCCTGCCTTGCCAGACCTGGGTGCCAGGTGCCAGAACTCACAGCTCAGCCACAATGGTAGCTGGGGACAGCTACAGGAGGCTGGTGGGTGGGGACCTACAAGACTGAGGCCAGATCACGTTCCCCTCGGCCCAGCGCGGCTCCCGGGGCAGGGCCCAGGTCTCCCAGGGGAGTCCCCCAGGGCTGGGCTGAGCCCCTGGGTGAGCGAGGGAGGCCCGGGCAGGTGCGCCTGGAGCTCCTGGCCGCAGGGGAAATAAATGCTTGACCCTGAAATGAAGACCCGGCCCGAGCCTGGGGACACCTCTCTCGGGCTGGGGAGGTGGGACCCATCAGCAGCAGCGAGTCCCCAGGTGGCGGCACACCCACCGCCGCGTGTCAGGGCCACTTACTGCAGTGCCTGGGGTCCTTGGCGTGGGGCCCGGGCCTGGCAGGGGCAGGTGCCCCTGGGCCCAGGGCCTGGCGCCGGCTCTGCAGGGCCTGGTAGAGGCCCAGGGTGCGACGCTTGGCCTTGCGCAGGATGTGGCAGACGTACTGGAAGATCTCCTCGTAGCAGTCGCCGGGCTCGGCGTAGCTGGCCACCGTGCTGGAGGACAGGTAGCGCTGCCGCTGCTCCAGCATCAGCCGGTGCTCCCGCTGCTTGGTCTCCGAGAACTGGGTCGCTATGACAACGAGGCACAGGTTGATCATGAAGAAGGAGCCCACCTGTGACCAACGGGAGGAGAGGACAGGGACGGGGACAGAGGGGACGGTGGGGGAGGGGAGGCGGAGGTGGAGAAGGGGCCAGCAGGAGGACACAGGGAGAGAGACAGAGAGAGGGAGAAGAGAGTCAGGGAGACCCCGAGACAGAGATGGAGACGGGGAGACAGGAGCCAGAGTGGAGAGAGGAGGAGGATGGGGACAGACCGGAGACACCCACAGAGGGGGGAGGACGGCAGGGGGCCAGCAGAGAGCAAGGACAAGGGGGACACAGGAGAGAGTGACACAGGCTCAGGAGGATTGGGGCATGGGTGACACCGGGTTGGGGGAAGAGACAGGGACAGAGAGGAGCAGGGGAGGGTGGAGGGTCCCAGAGAGACAGAGGCACAGACACAGATGGGGACAGGAAAAGACGCTGAGGCCTTGCTCCAGGCGAAGGCGTGGCCCAGGCTGCTCTCCAGGCCCCACGGGCCCACTCCAAGCCAGGCCATGCTCAGGCCCGAGGCCCCGGCCACCCCCCACGCTGGCATTGAGGCCAGGGAGGGAGGCTGTGGCCCATCTTGGACCACTTGGGCCCTGAGTCCTACCCTCCAGCCGGGACTTTGGCTTTCTTTGTGCCTGAAGGGACAGTTGGGGAGAGGCTGCCGGCTAGCACTAAGGCCCCGCCCCTCAGGGGCCATCCTGGGCACAAGCAGTGTCCCGTGCTTTTGGGGGTGCAGCCCCCCCCGACATTGCAAACTTCTGAATGAGCCCAGCTGCCACTGGCCAGAAGGGCCAGAGCCTGGCCTGTGCCTCCTCCACTTCAGCATGACGGGGACTGTCTGGGGCGAGGAGCCCTCTCCAGCTGCGCGGCCCAGGCCAGGGATTCAGAATCGAAGCTCATGCCCCTGCGTGGCCAGGCACGAGGGTGAACGTCGGTGTGTCTGTCCAGCTCTGCCCTCTGCACCCTCCACGTGCCTCAAAACACTCGGCCCCTGCCAGCTTGCTCGACCCTGGGACGGGACCACCTGGGGCCCCTCCACAGCAGCAGCAAGAGCAGCAGGGCACACTTATTGAGCACCTGCTGTGTGCGGGGTTTGCAGGTTTGGGGCTCTGCCTTCCCAGACCCAGGAGCTAAGTGCTGTCACATGCCGACTTCATAAAGTGGCTCGAGGGCCACCCTGGCTCCCCCGGAGGAGCAGAGGGCAGCTTCTCCAGCCCCTCGGGAACTCCGGCTCCTCTACCGCCCGAGCTCCATGGCGCTCCTCCCGCAAGGCTCCCATCCAGAGGCTCTCCCCTGCCCGACACCCCAGGCCTTTAAGGCTCAATCCTGGCACCTCCTTCAGGGACCCTCCCACGTCCCCAGCCTCCCCTGGGTGGGGGTGGGCCCCGGGGCTTCCCTCCACCACGGCACCCAAGAGATAGGCCAGGAGACTCCCCCCAGACTGGGCTCCGGCCTGGTGGGGGTGGGCCTTCCTGATTGTTCTGGTGAGTGGACAGCAGCGCTGACCAGGCCGGGCCCCTTTCTCTTGTGTGGCTGGTCTCCTGGGTCCAAGGCCCCGGCCTCCCCAGCATAGCACTGCAGCTAAGCCAGGAGCAGGTGCCTCTTGGGTCACTTGCCAGCGCCCTGACCCCCAGCTCAGGATGGGGGTGCCCCAGCGGGCCAAGCATGCCCCCTCCCACCACCAAGAGGCCAGAGGACCGGCCCCACAGTGGCGGGGAGTGAGCAGCACCTCCCGGGAGTGAAATCACCTTGACATTTTGGGGACTGTGCCGTGGTTGAAGCTGTAGTCAGGCATGACAGGTGGACGAGCCTGCTCTGGGGACACTGTGGGGACAGGCAGAAGGGCCAGCCTACGAGGGCCGACAGAGCCTCGTCTCCTGGTCAGCCCAGGGGGCAGGGCTGCCTGAGAGGCGGAGGGCCCTCCCCAGCAGGCCACCAGGATCATGCGCCTCTTTCCAAACCTGGCTCTGCTAGTGGCCCCACACTTTGGTTTTGGAGATTGTGTCTTCCTGTCCCAGGAAAACAGGGACAAGCCAGGGCCCTTGAAAAGCACCATCCTGGGGCCACACCTACAGCTAAGGTCATGAGAAGGATGTGTTCCCAGAGACACATGGCGGAGAAGCCAAGCAGGAGCCACGGTGGGTCCAACGCCCAGGAGTGAGAAACAAAGGCCCTCAGAAGTGACAGATGCTTCCAGCAGCCGCCCCTGACCGCCTGTCAATCACCCCAGTCAGCCGCGTTTAAAAATAGCCCCTCCTGCTGCCTCCCCCTCCTCCGGTCCCCTTCCCCTGGTCTGAGCGTCCTGAGCCAGCCCAGCAGCCCCGGCTCCCGACACTTACTATGATCAGCAGGATGAAGTAGATGAAGTTGTAGAAGGAGTGGGCGTCCATCACGTAGTACATGATCTCCACCCAGCCTTCCAGGGTGATCACCTGCAGCCGGCACCGAGGGCGAGAGGGGAGAGCCTCATGTGCACCAGGACGCGCACACGCCGCCCTCGTAGGGCAGCCTCTCCATCCATGCGATACAGACCAGGAAACGGTGGTTCAGAGAGGTGAGGACACTTGCCCAACGTCAAACAGCTAGGCAGTACTAGAGCCGGGACTTCAATCCTGGTCCCGCTCACTCTAGACCTCACCCGTTTTCTGGCTGCCGTGCCAGGGCAGGCGGGCTGGGAAGCAGGAGCCCAGGGGTCCCAGCTCTACCTCGTCACTGGGCTATGGCCCACCCGGGGCCTCAGCTGCTTCCTCGTACCCGGGGATGGCAGAGGCCCTCGGGCACGGCTCGGGTGAGGCTCACTGGAGCCCAGTGTGTGCACTGGACGAGGCTGGTGGGACTGTCTCCCCTGCCCCACCCGACGTCTTCCCAGAGAGGGAGAGGGGCAGCTCTGGGGTGTGACTGTCCCTGGCAAAGCCCAGACACGGCCCCAAAACACGGCCCGCAGCTCTGAATTCCCGGCCCCCTGCTCCTGCTCCTCATGGCTACAGGCTTCCCTGCTCTGCCCGCGCCGGCCACATCCCGCCTGAGGACAGCGGGAGCTGAGTCTTGACTGAGCACCCACGGAGCGTGGGCTCCTCCTGCCCGTCACCTGGCCTGTTCCCAGTACCCAGCATGAGGGGCCTGGGGTCAGACCATTATCAAGACAAGGAACCGAGGCACAGAGAGGTTGAGCAGCTCTCCAAGGTCCTTCAGCCCCATTCCACAAACAAACCCCGCAACACCCTCTGCAGAGGACAGGCACGGGGTCAGTCGGGGCCAACCGTGCCACCCAGGCAGGCTACCGCGGCTTTGGGAGGGCAGGTGTGTGCACTGGGTCACAAGATGGGACATGGCTTCCACTGACACGGGACAAGCTGATCTCTGCTGTCACCCCACCAGGTGTCCTTCCTCCCACGCACCCCAGGGGACACTGCGCGCCTTGGCCAGTCCTCCAAGGACTGGCGTCCTGCCTGCCCTCTGTGGGGACCTCCCACCCGGCACCTCTGCCTCCAGAACCTGGGACTGCACAGGGCACAGACTCTGCAGGCGGCCGGGCCAGTCCCCATCTGGCCATTTGTCAGTCTGTCTGCCTGTGAGACGGGCACAATGGCACCTGTGGTGCCCGCAGGCCGGGCAGGTTCCAGGGAGACCGGGCGGCAGACACCTGCTGGGTGGAGCGGCTCCGGTGGCCGCGGGCCTGAGGACCTCACCTGGAAGATGACGATCCAGGCGTAACCGATGTTGTCGAAGTTGATGGCGCCCTTGTGGGGGTTGGCGCTGCCCGTGCGGCACACGTTGTAGTAGCGGTTCCAGTTGACGCACAGCCCGCTGGCGTTGAGGTCCGGGCGCCCGGCCCCGAAGTCGGAGACGTCGTCCTTGGACAGGCAGCACTCGCGGCCCTGCTCCTTGAGCGGGGGGATCTCGTGGCAGCCCATGATGCCATTGTCCCCCGACAGGGAGCAGATGAAGGGCATCTCGTCGTCTTCCTCTGGCTGGTAGTAGGGGGGCAGGGCCACGTCCCCTTGTCTGTCCACAGTGAGGGCGGGTCAAAGGAGGGAGGGGAGGGGTCACTGCCCGGAGGACAGGAAAGGGAAGGCCACACCGGGGCAGGCTGGCCCTCAGTCCCACTGTAATCCCCTGAGAGCGTCCCCTCCCCTGGGGAACTGTCCCCGACTCCCTGCCACCTCACCGTGCCTAGCATAGACCTCCATTAGGGCTGCTGGGGCAGCAGACAAGGGTAGTTCACCTCTGTGCCCCTGCACCAGCCCCTCCTCTGCTCTGGATTCGGGGACCAGAATTGACACAGAGCCCATGGGGCTAAGGCCTAGTCCCCCCAAGCCCATGGGGTCCTGGCCTGCTCTTCTCCGTGGACCTGCCAGCAGCCCGGGGTCACCCAGTGGGAGCACACCAAGGCGGGGTTGGCAGGACAATGGAGGGAAACCGTCCTAAGACGGCAATGAACTCCACCTGCACACTGTGAGTCCTGACGGGACCAGAGGCCGCAGCGCCAAGAAGAACCACCTCGAGATCACCCGCACCCACCGCACGGCCCGTCAGGACCGAGGATGCTGCAAGTGTGAGCACACACGCGTGTGCACTGTCAGTGGTGTGCAGACCACACGACCCTGGCGGGGCCATTTGGCAACAGTCAACAGATGACACCCCACCCACTGCATCCTGTCACCGACTCTAAGAAGGCATCGCTGGGGACAGCTGGACCTTTCAGTGATCGGTCCTAGGACAACCAAAGGCCCATTAAGTGCACCAGCACATCTTGATGTCCCCCCAGCCACCCAGCGGACACAAAGCCACTGGAGACGGAAGATTTAAAGGGGCAGCTTCTAAAAGCAGCCAGGGAGAATGGGCTTCGGGACCTTGGGCTAGGACACAGGGCAAGGCTAAAGAATGCCGGAGAACTGGATGTCACTCTTGAACAAAGAGACGCTGCCCATCGAGAGACAGGGCCAGAGAGTGGGAAAGCAGTGCCTTCACCCTCGTTTCTGGGAGTGAATCCACTGAGTGACTGTGCGGCTACTAATTTATGCAACTATGCATTTGGGTCGCTCCTGGGTTTGGGGCTCTTGTGCCTTATAAATATTCCTGCCCACGTCCTCGGTGGATCTAAGCCGCCCTTTCTTTTGAGCAAATGCTCAGGGGCGGAGTTGCCGGCTGAGGCTGCACCGGGCTCTGCCCTTCCGCAGAGCTGCACAGAGTCTCCACCAGCAGAGTGTGGGCGTCCAGGGCGCCAACGGCCGGTGGCACTGGGCACCGCCAGCCCTGAGCTTAGCCGTCTAGCGGGGGGTCACGGGATCTGTGGTTTGAGTATGCGTTGCCCCTGAAGGACAGCAGTGAACGCCCTTCCACATCCATCGGCCGCGTGCCTGCCCCTTGTGAAGTTTCTGCTGAGCTCTAGGGGCCATTTTTAGATCTGATCATTGGCGCCTGTCGTGACTCCACAGATTCTGCAGAGTTGAGCCCCTGGTGGACACATGGACTGCAGATATTTTACTCCAGCCTGGGCTCTCCTTTTGAGCATTAGTCACTCTTGAAAACCTGTCAGCAGAGGTTCTGAGAGTCACGGCCACCATGGATCCACCCAGAAGGTGGAGGCCCTGGGTCTGAGTGCAGGGTGGGGAGGGCTCACTAGAACTGGACACAGGGCCCGCCTGGCGGGTCCCTGCCCTCCCTGGCCCCCGACTCTCACCTGAGGCATCCCCTCGGAGCTCTCTGCCAGCACCACTGCCTCAGCCCAGGGAAGCTGAGGCAGCTGCACCTGTGTCCAGACCCCAGCTCAGATGACCAGCCTCTCACACAGCACCAGGCAGCCCAGGCCTGTCCCCGTGGCCACCATCCAGACCTCCTTCTCCCACTGCAGCTCAGCCATGCCTCCCACCCCTCCTCTGAGGTTACCCACAGCCTCTGCTGGCTGACTCCAACTTATATGCTGTGTGCCCTCGGGCAAGTGACCTCACCTCTCTGAGCCAAGTGTGAAATGAAGATGATAACATACTTCCCTCACAGCACCCTGCTGAGAGTAGTGCCCAGCATGTACTGAGGCCCCTGTAAATACCAGATGTCTCAACCTGCGTCACCCCAGGGTCACCCTCTGGGCCCCTGGGATTCCAGGTGCCATCTCAGCGCCTGCCCTACGAGTGACAACGCCCACCCCCAGGAACTTCCAGGCCAGTGGGGGACACAAGGACACCCCCAGCTGCCCGGGCCACACTCAGCTGCCCACGGTGCTGCCCGGTGCCCTGTGGCTGGGTCACCCTCACAGCACCCCACGGTGGGGAAACTGAGGCACGGAAGTTTGGCCACTTGCTCCCAGAGTCACAAGGCTAGCAAGTGGCCTTGGCAGAATTTGACCCCAAAGGCCAGGCGTCATGCGCCTCGCCCCACACCACCCCAGCCCCCCACCTGCCAGGAGACACCTCCGTCTTTCCAAGAGCCCCTCGGCCTCCCGTCCTCAGACTGGAGAGGCCTGCCCTGCGCTGGCCTCGGACCCGGCTCCCTCTGCCACAGCCCAGAGCCCACTGCTGGCCGCGCACTCGCCCAGAACGGAGGCCGGGTGAAGTCCTCCACAGCCCGAGGCCCCGCACAGGGCCTGGCCGCTGGAAGGGGCTGATGGTGGGCCACGTCCGGACACCCACACAGGGGCCAGTGCTTGGAGGGAGCCTTGCTGTGTGGCCCTGGCCACGTCCCTTCCCTCTCCAGGCCTCATGTCACCTGCACGTTGGGAACTGGACGGAGGCTCCCAGAGGCCAAGCAGATGATGAGCGCCCGGCCCCAGGTCCCCCATGTCCCCATGTCCCCTCCCCCCCCCCCGTCACGGCAGCCAGCTCCGGGCTGGGGCCACCCGACAGGGTCAGGCCTGACCACGGGGAGGGGACGTGCAGGGACCAGGCGGGAAGACGCATGGCAGGAGGAGCCGCTGTCCTGGTCCCCGCCGTCCTGCCGGGCTGGAGGCACATTGAGCCGTCAGCTGGGGGCACCCCCAAGCCGCCCCAGGCCCCAGGAGGAGAGGAACCAGCAG
The DNA here is from genome assembly GCF_045843805.1 of Urocitellus parryii. NCBI lineage: Eukaryota > Metazoa > Chordata > Mammalia > Rodentia > Sciuridae > Urocitellus > Urocitellus parryii. The sequence continues at coordinate 9,058,815 of NC_135535.1, forward strand.
AAGCCCCTGGTCTCCTAGAGAGCGTCCTCCAGGCCTCCCCTGCCCAGACCAAGAAAGGGAGCCAGCCCAGGAGGAGGCCCCACGCGGCGGAGCCTGGATAAGGGGATGACCAGGGACGGTCCACGTGGGGCAGAGGGACAGAGGAGCGGGGCTTCACCCTGAACCCCCAAAGCCGAAGCTCCTGCCCGCCACTCTCTGTCCTTGAAGGCCAGGCCAGGAGAAGCGGCTGCCACCCCGTCCCCTCCCCGACAGCCCCAGCCACAGCTCAGGTGGACATTCATGCAACCCCCAGCCCCACGCAGGACCCCTCCCCACGAGGCGGCCCTGCCCTGCCTACCCAGGGGGCCCAGCGCTCCCTGCAGCGACACTGGCCTCCAGATCCACGGGACAGGGACAGAGAGAAGAAGCTCAGCCACCCCCACGCTGGGTCCCCACACCCCCAACAGGCCCTTGGCCCGGGAGCGTCACTCAGCAGAGACGTTCAGGATCCGCGCCCAGCCTGGTGCTCCCCAGGGCAGGACCCATCTCAGCAGGACAAAGAGCCACCGCTGGGCCGTGTCCAGGGAGAGAAGGGAGAAGAAGGCTCTCCTGTTCTGGGCTCCCGCGTCTAGCGCACAGTAGGAGCGACACAATTGGTTTTTCTGACTGACTGGCTGCAGCCTGGGAGCTGCTTCTGCGCCGTCCTGCCCTCCCTCCTCCTGCCTGGGGACCTGTGGCGCCCGCGGGCGAGGCCCCACTCACATGGTGAAGTTCTCCTCCAGGAAGCAGCGGTTGCGCAGCAGCCCCGCCCACAGCTGCACCCCGATGATGCCGAAGATGAAGAAGACGAAGAAGCAGAGCAGGAGGACGTTCCCCAGCATGGGCAGCGTGTCCAGCAGCAGGTTCACCAGGATCCGCATGCCTGGAAGGAAGGGCAGGCGGGGGGCGCGTCGGCGGGAGCCGAGGTCCAGGGAGGACAGGAGCAGGGGACGGGGACACACTGCCCAGGCGTCCAGGGCACCCGGCCTGCACGTGTGCCCCTCTACCCAGAAAGCCAGGAGAACGGCTCCGGGCCCTGCCGCACTCACGCGAGATGTGGACACACTGTGCGCACCCCCCAGGGCTGGCCCAAGCGGGATCTCCAGTCTCCGTGACCCTGAGAGGTTGAGGATCCCGCCTCTTCACGCGGGAAGCCAAGGCGAGGGTCAGAGACCAGGAGTCACTTGCCTGGGCCACTCAGCTAACAGCAGGGTCTGATGGACACCAGGTCCTGCCCTCCTTCCAGAACCCACTGTCTCACCCACGCTCTGTCCTCTTCCTGGGACACCCCGGCAGACTCCCATTCAACCACCACAGCCCGAAAAATGCCCTTTCTGGCCGCTTCCCCGGCCCTTCCTCACCCCCTCCCAGGTAGAGCTCATCCCTCTCTCTTCTGCTCTAGGCAACCTCAGCACCTGTCACCTCGCCCCGGCTGCCATGCACATCTGTGCAGGTTGCACGCTGCACAAGCGGGGCCTCTCCATGGGCACCCACACCCGCGCGGCCTGGCATAGCTTCCTTTTCACCATCCTGTCTCATCTGCTGAGCTGTGAGCTCCTAAGGGACAGAGCCTGTGTCTGAGCCACCTCAGTGTTCCTAGAGCCAGCAGGTCCTGGCCCGGGAGACGGTCTCAGCTAACATTTGCTGAATGCTGTTGAATCGCAGAGGCCGAGCAGCATCGCGGGAAGAGTGTGGAGGGCTGGGAGACCGCGGTGGGGGCAGCGGCCCTGCCGGGGTCTGTTATTCCAGGGCTGGTGCGAGGTGGTTATTAACAAGGATAATTATCTGGGATTTGCATCACAAACTGTGTGTGGAGCGATTTCTAATCAATAACTAGTGCCCACCCCCAGCTCGCCTCCCCGCCAAACTAGGTCAGCCTCCTCAGGAAAGGCAGGGGCTCCCCAGCAGGCGGCCTCACCCACCGAGGGCACCAGGGGGTCCCCAGGCCCCACCTCCCTGTGGCCCCCGAACCACAGCAAGAAAACAGGCCCCGCGGGACCCCGCAGATGGCCGGCTGCCCTGGAGAAGCCAATGGCCGGCCCTCTGGTGCCTCACTGGCTCACTCGTGCCCACGGTCACTCACCAAGCACCTAGTTAGTGCCAGCTGAGAGCCAGGCACAGGGCTGGGCCCAGGGAGCCCACAGCTGAACACAAAGCCCATCTTGAACCCGCCTCAGCCATCCAGCCTGGCAGCAGGGGACGGGGACCCCAGTGCTGGGCAAGGAGACCCGAGGACACATGCGTGCAGAGGCTGGGCACTGGAGGAGCCTGCCACGCCGAGGGACGGGTGGCCAAGGCCCGGCCGTGTGGCCCTGAGGACCAAGCAGGAGACCGCTGGGGCCACGGCAGAGGGCTCTGAGGAGGCGGGACCCGCGGGTGACGGGCAGGAGGCCATGTCCGTCATGGCTGTCCCCAGAGGCCCAGCCCTTGGTCGGCTCTGGGCGAGGCCAGGGCAGTGCTGGAGGCCTGGCAGAGGCTGGACCAGCGACACGGGGAGCCGCAGCTCAGCGCAGCCCCCTTGGCTGCCCCTGGGTTGGCCTTGGTTGCTCAATTAGTCGCAGCTCCTGTCGCCCAGGACGCGGACTTCTGAAAGGCTCCGAACACGCGCCCAGGGTCCCGGGCCACAGGGCAGAGGCACAGTGAGCTGATCAGGGCCCCGGCAGGAGCTGGGAGAGGGGGCCGGGGAAGAGCCCGAGGGACGCAGGGTCTCGCTCTCTATGTCCTGGGTCAAGCAATTAGGCAGGACGGGCCAGCCGGCGCCACTCTGCCCTCGCTCCCCTGGCCCTGGGCACACGAGGCAGCGCAGGCAGGAGAGAGGGGAGAGGGGAACAGAGAAGGGAGAGAGAGAGACAGTGGACCCAGAGGGACGGGAAAATGGGCACAAAGAACAGAGGGGGACAGCACAGGGAGAGGCAGGACAGGACCAGAGCCCACAGACGGGGAGAGCACGGATCCACAGGGACACGGCACCCAGCACAGGCAAACCACCGGGATGTCACCCTCGGGCTGTCCTTCCTAACTCCCTCCACCTTCCCAGCCAAACCCTCCTCCTCCAGGCAGTCTTCCAGGTGCCCACCCCGGGCTGGTCAGGAAGGCCTCCAGTCCCCTCTAGTCCTGTCTCCCTCTCAGCAGGGGCTTAGCAGGGATCAGGCGATCTGGAAGGGCCAGGCTGCAGGCCACCAGGAGAGCCACCAGGAGAGCATGGGGAGGGCCTGGTCCCAGCCAAGAAGGCAGGGGGGCCTGGGCACTGGTGCAGCCCTGTCCAGCTGGGCACCCAGGCACAGACCTAGAACACGAGTTCTGAGTCCCAGTCCAGACCTGGTGGCCCCAAGACCAGAACTGGCCCTCTCTGGGCCCAAAAGGCTTCATCGACAGATGGGGACAGTGGCATGTGCGATCCAGCCGGCCTCTCGGGAGCACTGCCCAGCTGGGGCACCTCTGATGGAAGAGCCCCTAAAGCCAGCAGGTCACCCCGGGAAAGTTCAAAGCCTTATCCCACCAGCCCCGCCCTGCTCACGGCCCGTCCCACAGCCTCACAGCCACTGTGGTTCCGGCTGGACACCAGCCCCCGCCCTCCCCTGGGCCACCAGCCACTCTACCCACAAGACCTTGCTCTACTCTGCCCACAGCAGGGGTCCTGTGGCTGCCATGCCACTGCCCACGCAGGGGTTAGTCCGGGCTGGGGTGGCCCTCTGGGAAGCCCAGCCTCGGGGCCACCTCCAGGCCCAGCACATGCAGAGTCGGGGGCACCTGGCATCGCTTCATTAGACCTCAGGGCCTGGGGGGGAATTGGCCCAAGTCTGGGGTGGGGCCAGTGGACTGTCCTCTACATCGTGGGAGCTGGGGCAGATGACAGCAGCAGATGCATGAGATGCGCCCCTCTCCACCCGGGGAAGGACCCAGACCAGACCTCTGCTCCGGGGACCCCGGCCAGCAGGGCAGCCCCTCAGGTAATGGGCGGGGGTGGCAGGTGACAGGTGCCTTCCTGACAGCATCTCCCCTCCAGGTCCCGGGTGCTCTCCACAGACAGGAGCCGTCAGCCCAGATCAGCACGGCCCCTCTGCCAGGCCCGCTCACGGAGAACTCACTGGGCATGTGCCAACCAGGGGCACAGCCTGTGGCCGGGGAGGGGACACAGAGGAGGGGACGCCTGTGCCGTGGCCTCCAGGCCTGGTCTGGCCGGGTCAGTGGAGGGCGCTGAGCAGGCAGGAGAGGCCGTCTGCCGCGCCTGCCACTGCCAAGGCCAACTAATCAGGGGCACAGCGGGCGCCGGGGAGGCCGGGCCAGGCAGCAGACGGCCAGGCTGCCGAGGTCACAGCTGCTGGCCCTGGCCCAGCTGGAGAGAGCCCGTGGGCTGGCGGGGGGCCTCTGAACCCACCCAGCCAGGGAACCCCCATCTGTCCACCCAGGAGGCCTCAGGTCCCCAGAGCTGGAGGAGCTGGCACCTGGGGGTCGGGCCCACCGGTCCCACTGAAGGTCCCTGTCCGCTGCAGCCCAGCAATCCCTATTCATCCTGCCAATGTCCTGCCCACCCCTCTGGGATCCTCTCTGGGTCTGCGTTGGTGCCTCCCCCCACCCATGGCAGCTCGTCCCAGCCCCGTGGCCCCCAGGTCAGGTGCCGCCTGCAGGGAGGGGCTGTGGCTGAGGCTCTTTCTGACCCCACACTTGGCCCAGGGCCACACCTGGTGGCCCCCTTGGATCAACCAGAGGTCCTGGCGTCCCCTCCAGGTGTCCTGCCCTCAGGATTTGTGGAAACCACTCAGAACCTGAGCCAGGGCGGCTCCCTTTGCCCCGCCCACACTAAGTACTTCCTGGCTGCAGCTCATTTCCTGTTCCCAAGTCAGGCTCTCGCCAGGTATCCGGCCAGATGCTCCCCGCCCTGCCCCGTCCACTCCAGGAAAGCAACAGCCCAGGAAGCCAGCCCTGGTCCCCTCCCCCTTCTCCCCAGCCTCCCTCTCTTTTCCCCGCGGAGGCCGCGGGCCTTTGGGAGCCCTGGGGTGCTGGGGCAGACGCCCTAAAGCCCAAGGTGTGGCAGGGCTTAGTGCCCAGAGCCTTCAAGTAAAGGCGCGTCTCCATAATGAGATGTGCCGCTCCTCTTCCTCCCAGATCCTGCCAAGATCAAGCTCCCCCAGAAGGAATCCTGGGCCCTCCTTGTCCCTCCCTTGGATGGCTGGCCTGATGTGACCCCTCTAGGCATGTGCCTGGGCATGAGGACAGGGGCCTCCTGCCCTAACCACTGCACTCTCCTGCCTCCTGCATGGCCCTGACTCAACCCCGAGGACCCTGCAGCGTGGGAACCCTGCACCTGGCAGGGAGAGGCTGCAGAGGTCTGCAGCAGAACAAGCTACAGGCAGATGGGAGGTCCTGGCGTCCCCTCCAGGTGTCCCTACACAGGGACAGGGGCCCTTAACTCTGTGTCTCCTGTGGCGCTTGTCAGTCAAGAGGGCACTGAGTGCCTATGACAGAAAGGTCAGGAGCCCTGGGATCTTGTAAGGGCAGGCTCAGATCCCAGCTCTGCCTGCCTTCTGCCTCGGGGTCCCCGTCCATAAACTGGGCATCACCATGTTTTGAAGGAAAAGTGATTCAGCCCCTGTTAGACACTGGGACAGGTTTGTCCCAAGCACTTATGATCGTTATCAAATTCCCAGATGTGAAAACCTCCTCCTGCCTCTCCTGACATGTGTCCCCCGCCCAGCCACACTGCTCCCAGGGGACACCTCTACTCCACCTGTGCACATGTCACCTACCAGGGGCACTCTCTGGGACCTTCTGTGCACTTGGTCAGCTTCTTCTAAAACCAGCCCTGGAAGACAATCCTGATGCCCCCACACCCCCACACCCCCAACCCTCCCCAGCGCCTTCCTCCACGTGGCCACCCAGGGCCCGGCACCAGCCAACGGTGCGGAACAGACCTGCAGCTCCCGGGCCTGAACTGCCCCGCCACACACAGCAGGGTCAGCCCCCCTCCCGGCCCCAGGCCTGGGAGTGCCTTCCACACCCTTGGAGGGGTCTGCTGCCAGAAGAGACCCCATTTAGAGATAATACAGCCCCCTCATGCCAAGGCCAGAGGAAGGTCACACAGTGAGGAAGCAGAAGCCAGTCTCCTGCCTCAAAGTTCATCCCTCCTCCCTCTCCAGCCTTCTCCTCTACGTCTCCTTCCTTTTATCCTTCAGGGCTGGCCCAGGACAGAAGCTGCAGAGGCAGACCCGGGGGACTGGCTTTACACGACTGATTCGGTAAAGAGCACCCTGACTTCCAGCTCCCCGCTCCTCCTACACAGGCTAGAAACATGCAGGTAACCCGGTGCCTTCTGCCCCGTGCAAGGAGCAAAACTGAGGCCCAGGTCGCACCCCAGGCTTATGGCAGAGCACAGGCCAGAACTCACATCCCCTGACCCCCACCAAGGACCTCAGTCAATCATGTTGGGGCTCTGGAGCCTCTGCTGCAATTTTACCGAGCAGGCAGCCACCCCACTCCCCACTGCTTTGCAATTAACAACCTGTCACTCAATTTGCCTGATACCAGCTCTCTAGCCTGCCATCTAGTGGCAAAACCGAGGACTACAGGCTACTGTGGAAAAGAACGTGTCCCAGGGCCAATGCCACCCTAGAGACAGATGGCAGGACTTGAGATGTTCTTGAGAATTTCACATTTAGGAGAAAGGAAGAGGGGGGGGGAGGGGGAGGAAATCCACAAAATCCCTCCAAGAAGCACGTGTAAGGAGCCCATGCCCCCTCCCCCAGGTCACTCACTCCCTGGTGACTGTGGGCAAGGGACAGGCACCTGGGGACAGGGGTCTCTCCAGGAGAATGAGAGAGCTGCACCAGAGGCCTCCAGAGGCCCCACGTGCTCTATGAGCTGCGGGCTCCGCTGTTAAATGATGAATATGGATTCTCCTTAAAGTCCCTTGGCACTGGCCCCTGGGTGCTTCTCAAACCTGCTCCCGCTTTGGACACGGAGGGTGGCACCTACCCAGATCCCGGTGCTGGGGGCTCAGCTGAGGCGGAATTCGAGGGCCTCCCGGGGGGGCCATTAGCAGGAAGGAGACCCTGGGGACAGGCTGGGTCCCTCTCGGGCTTTCTTGGCGCAGAGCCTCTGTAATTGGCGCCCTCTGGGAGCACAGGAATGCTGGGCTCAGGACCGTCCCTGCCCTTCTCCAGGAAATGGCAGGCTAACGCTGGGACACGGAGTGACAGCCACAGTCCAGGAGCCACTTAATGAGCTATGCACATGGCGAGAGGGGGCAGGGGGCCCAGGAAGGGCGGGCACAGGTGCCTACCCATGTTCCTGTCACACCCGGGGACACGTGCACACGCGCTTCATGGCCACCCCCACGGGCACACTCACACGCACCCTCACAGGCACCCGGGTGCACGTGTCCTCCCATGGACACACGCAGGTCCTCACACCCACACACAAACAGAAACCAGCAAGCGTGAGCGCTGCCTCGGCGGTCGGTACCCCCAGGCCTTCCACTATGAAACGTCCCCATGTCACTTGGCCACGCCTGCCCACGCCGGAGACCTGCGGGAGGTGTAGATTCAAGATCTTGCAAAGCCACTGGCGGATGAGCCCTGCTATGAGCACAGGCACCTCCGCCAGGTGACCACAACTGTGGCCTCCCTGGCCAGGGGCAGGACGGGGGCAGGACGTGGCCGCCTCTGCCTCCCTCAGAAGTGGGGAGCTCTGGGGTGGAGCCCAGGAGAGATGTGGCCCCCGCTGGGGTGCCCCCCCAGTGGCCCAGGCCAGACGCTCCTGGACCTGAACTGGGCGCAGGCGCACCTCCCCCTCCTCAACCCGCCAGCCCCAGCCGCCCCTTGTGTCCAGCTGACCCACACCCCCTGCCGGGGGCATCTCTGACACTCCCTCCCTGACCCCTTCTCTGGCTCCATCACCCTTGGGCACCAAGGCTGCCACACCGTCCCGTCCTCTCCAGCCTCAAGCCCCTCTCCCTGCCCCACACCCAGCCTCCTGCAGGGCGGGCGCCCCCACCCGCCTCCCACGTCCCCCAGCTCCCTGGCCACCTGGCTGATCCCTGGCTGCTCCCTACCAGCTTCCAGCAGGGACAGATGCTCCATGTTTGTGGAGTACATGCATTTTACATGTGTTTGGGGGGTTCCCTTGAGCCACCAGGCACAGGTCTGGGTGCCAGGATGATGAAGTCGGCCCTTGAGCCCATTTCCCATCACAGGCAGGTGGGGAACCCAGGACAAGAGCACCGCTGAGAAACTGGCGCCAGCCACCGATCTGCTGTGTGACCCCAGCGGATCATAGCCGTCTCTGGGCCTTTAAAGAGCCTTCTAGTGTTGGTCAGGGCTGAGAGGATGGAGTGAAGCTGGCCACCACAGCTCCCTGCCCCCAGCAGCTGCCCAATGTCCCTCCCTGGCCTCCCCAGAGCAACAGGAGGTGGCTGAACCACTCCTCTCCGCAGGCCACCTCCAGGCCCAGCCAGCTCCAGTCCCCTCCTGGTCACCTTGCTCTACATGCTCTTCCTGGAGCATGGCCTCCACTGCCGCCAGCCTGCCTGGGCTGACCGCCACGCTCCGCAGGCCTCGAGTCAGACCAGGGCCTCAGGGAACAGATGGACAAAGATGTGGGTAGGTGGGGCAGGACGGGCCCCAAGGCCCAGACACCTGAGGTGGGGGACAACACTGACCAGAGGAGGATAAGGGAGAGTTGGGGAAACGGAGGGTCAGGCAGGGAAGAGAAGCAAAGATCCAGACGGAGCCAGGAAAAAAGCCAGGCTCAGGGTGGACAGAGCCCATCGAGATCCCCATCCCACACTGAATTGCTGTGTGACCTTGTGGAAGCCACTAATGCTCTCTGAGCCTCAACACAAGTTGCTGGAAGAATCAGCCTCTTGCCTCAACCACAGGACGTGGGTAGGGCTTACAGAAGTCCCCGTCCTTCCCCAGCAGGACTGAAAGGCCCATGAGCCCCTTCTCCAGATTCCCAGCCCACGCCTAACACAGGGCAGCGGCGGAGTCAGGGACCTAACTGGCTCTGGGGCAGCTGCCAACTGGCAACACTGCCAGGGGCGGGGGGTCCACAGTCCCGCCCTTTTTCATCTCTAAAGGGAGGACAGTCCACCTCCCTCACAGGGTGGATGGTAAGACTCAGAAAAGACCAGGCACAGGGCATGGTGGCGCGAACCTGTGAACCCAGCAACTCAGGAGGCTGAGGCAGGAGGATGGCAAGTTCAAGGCCAGCCTCAGGAACCTAGCAAGACCCTGACTCAAAATAAAAAATAAAAAGGGCTGGGGTGTAGCTCAGCGGTTAAGCACCGTGGGTTCAATCCCTAGTATCACAAAAAGAAAAAGGGACCAAGATCACGGAGGTGCCATAGGGCGATGCCAGACAGCCACCAAGACTCATAGTTACAAGATGGTATCTCTTAATGTGAGGTGGGTGTACGGACGGAGGGATGCAAGGACGGGAGGATGGTCAGACAGATGGTGGGTGGCCGGATGGACCTCTGGGTGAGGACCTGAGGGAGTCTAAGCTCCGCGTCTGTGAGCACAGGTCGGGGGCTGGGATCCTGCCCCAGTGAAAGGCGGCAGAGCTCCCCTCAACTCAGCAGCTTCCTTCCACACAGCCTGGGAGACCACCCCCAAGGGACCTCCTGTCCCTGAGCAGTCAGCCTCCCCAGGACAGTGCAATCCAAGTTATTTTGGGACATCAGAGGTATCCGAGCCACCCTCCGGTGTCCCTGGGCCCAAACACTGTCCCAGGAGGCAGGGCCCATCTGTCTGGGCACTGCAGGCTCAGGCCTGGCCCCGGAAGGAGCTGGTCACCCTTCTCTGAGTGAATGAAGGAGCTGGCTGGGAGGGCCAGGGCTGGGGAGGCAGGGCAGGGCCCACTCACTTGGCACGCGGTTGATGGCTTTGAGGGGCCTGAGGACACGCACGGTGCGGATGGCCGACAGGTTGATGTTCTGAAGGTCCAGCGAGTACTCGACCATCCTGGAGAGAGAGGGGAGAGGATGAGGGAGGGAGGACGCAGGAGAGATGGGGCCAGGGCCTGGCCCCAGGGGTCCCCGCCACCCGACCCACCCAGCCACACCTAGAAGGGGTGAGAAGAGGGGTCAGAGTCCCAGCTGTGCCTCAGCCTGGCCGTGCCTCTGGGCCTCGGTCTCCTCTGCAAACAGGGCTGGTGCCAGCTTCTCCTGGCCGGTGTGAGAGTAGAGGCCCGGGAGGAGACAGACCTCAGCCACCGTAGGCCCTGGTGTCCCTGGCCTGGAGGCCTGTGCACTACTCCTGACCTGTGTAGCCCCTGCCACTAGAACTGCCTCTGAGTGGACTCCCCACCCTGCAGGCGGCTCCTGGAGACCCACCTCGGAGGAGGACCGAGGTGCAGAGGGACGGCCAGTCTGGCCAGGTGGAGACGGGCATCACAGCTACACCAAAAATGGGGGTGAGGTAAGGAAAGTGGACCCCTTCTCCTCGGGAGCCCCCGTCCAGCAGCCAAAGCCCCATGCCCCCTAGGAGAGGGGCCAAGAGGTGATGCCATGGGCCCTGGGTCACCAGGCGAATGGGTGTGTCTGGAGCAGGGAGGCCCACCTGGTCTGGGCCTCCCTCCCTCCCTGCCTCAGGGCCCGGGGCAGCCCAGGCTGCATCTCCAGGACACCGCGGGTCTGCTGCCCTTGGTGGGTCCCCAGCCCTTGGTGGGTCCCCAGGGGACCTGCCCAGCCTCGGGCTCACTGAGCTTCCAACCTGGGGGCCTCCCCCCCTCCAGGAAACCTTGCTCTGCTGGCAGGTCCCTGCAGACGCCCAGATCTGCAGATGCTACCCCAAGTCCATGAGGAACCAGGCCACTCGGTGCACACAGTCAGGCAAGGGGCACTCAAAGGTGAAGAAGCCCCAGTCCCCACCCCACCCGGCCCTTCCGAGCCTCACCAAGGGGCTGCTCCCCAGCAGCCTTCCCAGATCCCCTGGGAGGCCCACCTCTGGGGACGTCCAAGTTCCCAGAGCTTCCACCAGATGCAACCCCTCCCCTGCTGCCTGCCCCTCGCCAGCTGAAGGACAGCCCCGTACCCAGGAGGCGCTGGCGGACCCTCCCCCACCCAGCCGGGGCTCCAGGGCCACCGCCAGCTCCACCCGCCACACGTCAGCAGGCAGACCTGCCGGCTGTCGGAGCCGCCCCCTCCTGCGGCTGCGAGAGTAACGAAGGGAGAACTGCGTCTCCCCAGATGCCCCAGCACCCCCCTCCCCGCGGCCCCGCCGAGTGAGATGGCACGCGCACGCGCTCACACACCTGCACACCCTCGCACGTGCACACTCCCACTCCAGCCCAAATCAGATGGGGAGTGACCTGAAAAAGTGAGACTAGAACTAGAGCCAGAGGCCGGGGGACCCGAGGGGGAAGCGGAAGGGGATGGAGATGGAGGGGGAGGAAAAGGAGGGAGAGGGGAGGGGGGAGGGCGAGGAGGGAGGGGGAGGATAGAGATGGAGGGGGAGGATGGAGAAGGAAGGGGGAGGGGAGGGATAGGCAGAGCGTCAGGGTGGAGGCCTGGCGGTGGGGGAGGGCAGCGAACCCCTGGGGTGCGGGGAGCGGGGCGCGCGAGGATCCCACGTGGGCGAGCCGAGCTGTCACTTTCGTGTTTTGCGGAGCGCTCCCCGGCAGCCGGGCTGTGTGTGGTGGCGGCGCTGCGGGGGCGACCGCGGTGCGCACAGGGCTCACTCGGCCTGGCCCTCGCTCCTAGGCCCAGGGACCCCGCCCTGCCCGGGTAGCCAGGCCCCCTCCCGCCACCCTCCCCGCCCTCCCCGGAGGCCACAGCCCTGGGAGCCCAGCCCACCGTCACCCGCCCAGTGTGTAACTTTGCTGGGGGCTGGGAGGGGCTCCCCAACCCCAAGGGCCAAGTCCCCTAGTCCTGTGTCCCAGAGCCTCGGAAGCACACCTGCGCAGTCCTGGGCTTGCTCCCTGCCCCACGAAATCTTAGGAAAAAACACCTGGAGGCTTGGTCAGGGGTGGTGGATTGAAAAGCAAGTGCCTGTCAGGACGACCTGCTGGGCGCTCTTCTCTGCTAGGCCCTGCCTGGGTCACACCAGGCCACCTGGACCAGGAAGGGGCCCCGGCTACAACACAGCCAGACTCTACCCAGGCAACCAGGACTCCTGCGCATGTCCGCCCCACAGGCCTGGGACAGTGGACGGTCAGTTAAACTCAGCTGCAGACCACTCCGGGTCCCAGGCAGGTGAGGGACTAGGAGGCCCGGCGCCATTCAGGCCTCTCTGAGAACTCCTGTTCTCTGGCTTTCCCAGCTTCTCCAAATCGAGGGACAGTGAGAAGACCCTGGCCCTCAGCTCCTGAGGTCAACTGCCCAGTTTTAACTTTGGGGTCTGAACTCACACTTGGAGGAAACCTAGGGGCGCTCATGAGACTCAGGAGCTCTTGGCCACAGTCTGGGCAACCCCCTGCATCACCCCCACCCCCAAGGGGAACTGAAGCAGTCACCCTTTAGGAGGGCACTGGAGACGCCCAAGGCCGGAGTCTGCACAGGTGGGGGGAAGCCCTGGAGCTACGGAGTGGCCCCGCCAAGCATCCCCCACAGCCTCCTCCCGCCCCATCCAAGGGACAGGGCCTTTCCCCTGGTCCCCAACCTCTCCAGGGCTGCCTCCTCCATGGGGGAGGGGGAACAACCATGAGCAGGTCACCAGGGTGTGAGCATCCCAGCACCATCCAGTCCAGGAGCCTTGGAGGCAGAGGCTAGGGCCACATCCACTGGCTGGAGGGACAGGACAGGGGACAGCTCCAATAGAGCTGGAGAAAGTCCTCAAGACGGAGGCAGGAGGTGGGCACCCTTCTGGGGCATGGGGTGAGGGGACATGGAACAGCTGCCCCTGGGCTCCCTGCATGTCTGCCACCGGCAGACCTGTCCACCCCAGGATCACCTGGTGCCGGGCACCCAGTAGGCCCTCAGGGAATCAGTTCATCCGGCACAAATAACACCTCCCATGTTTTGCAAAGGCCACAGGGGTGGGGGGGAGCACTCCTCTCCCCCACAGTGTCCTGAGGACAGTAGGAGCACCTCGAGCGCTGGGTCCCACCCCTACTCCAGAGAGACCAGGGGAGGAAGGGCCACCCGGGTGAGTAACCAGCAGGCTGACTCCCCTCGGGCCCTGAGAAGACATCAGCTTCGGGAGTGAGAAACTAATCCCTAATCACACAGTTACTTTATCACGCAGCCTCGGTGCTAAAAGTCTAGGAAAAAAAATCAACAAAACCCCCACCACCTCCTGCCAGTTCCCTGGCGCCTAATTAGGTAAGTAATTTTGCCTTAAAGTGAGCACTTCTGTCCTGAAGTCACCCAGGGGAAGAGTGGCTGTCACGGAGGGTGTAGCCCTGCTGGGGTCCCCAGCCCTGGCTCCCAGGAGGCCCAGTGACCAGCAGATGACATCCCTCTGGTCCCGCCACCAGGACGGGCCCAGGATGGGCAGGTGGCCCCAGGTGGGCCCTGAGAGCAGCCCAGCCCTGGAGGGGAGGCCTCAGGAAGAGGCGCCCTACCTGACACGCCACCCGCGGGAGCTGGGGGGCTCCGAGGGCTGCCTGGTCTCGGTGAGAGCCTGAGCCGTGTCCCAGCACAACGGAAGTCTGAGGAGGAGCCCTAACCACTTGGCCAGCAGCCCCACCCCCACCCCCACCCAGCTCGGCCCAGATATGGGAGCCAGGGTCTCTTGGAGCCCAGGTTTCTATCCCTTGCAGCTCGGTTCTGGCGGGTTTAGGAGGTTTCCCGAGCACTCACTATCTGGCAGGCGTTCCGCACGCCCGGCCTTGGGCAGTCCCCCCACAGTCCAACGGTGGCCTCCACTGCAGGTGAGGAAACTGAGGCTCAGAAAGAGCCCAGGTGGGGAGGTGGGGAACCTGGGTCCCTGTGTGATCTGCTCCCTCATCAGCCCAGGAGCAGGCCCGCTGCCTTCTGGCTCACGAGCACCCCCAGGGCTGATAGGGGGTGAAGTGGGGGAAGCACAACACACAGCAGCACCCAGAACAGTCCTGGTCCTGGAGGCAGTGCCGTCCAGTGGTTAGGGCCCGGAGCTGGCTCCGATCCCAGCTGGCTGCTGGTACACCTGTGACCCTGGGCAAGTCACTCCACAGCCCAGCACGAGGAGAGCAAGAGTGTGCGTTAGCAAACGAAGTCGGGTGTGTCGCACAGCCCACACTTGCCCACAGACCACTGCTCAAGGCCTCTCGGGTCCCACCACCTGCTGAGGAAAGCCCAGGCAGGATTCTGACCTCGTCCCAGCACTGCCCACCCCTTGCCCTGCATTCCAGGGACACCAGGCGGTCTCAGTGGCAGAGACTCCACAGTCGCCGGCCCCTCTCCCTGGGCGCTCCAGACCCTGCCCCCTGGCACAACTGAGCTCTGCCTTGGGTCCCTCTGTGCCTCTGCTGGGGCACCTGGGCGCCAAGGTGTGTTCTGCACACGTCCCTGTTCCTTGGGACACCTCAGAGTTCCAGCTGTGTCCCCAGCGCTGAGCCCAGGGAGCGTCCCCGTGTGAGCTTGTCAAATAACTTGAGGACAAGATCAGCAAAAAAAAAAAAAAAAATCTCGGCTCTGACAGCAGCGACAGGAGATGACTGAGATCCAACATCTTTCCAGGAAAAACCCCCTCCCCTCCCCGGGGAGGATTTCTGTGTGTTGCCGATAAAAATAGGGTGCTTCCTCTATTTTCCAAGGGCCCACGGGGGCTTTCTTAAGATGTCACTGAAGCGGTAGCTGAGGGAGAGCTGAGGGCCTGGAAACTGCGGATCATCTGTCAGGAGGCGATGACTCAGACCTGTGCCGGCTGACAACTAGACCACGGCCTGGGATGGCATCTTGGCAGCCAGCACATAGTAGGTGCTCAGTGCAGAGAGGAAGGAAGGACACGATGAAGGGAATTAGGGAGTAGGCCCCACCCCTTGACCTTGACCAGCACCTGAGCATTCACAGGGGCCGTCTCACCCAAACTCATATGTTGCAATCCTGACCCCCAAGGGCATGACCTTAGACAGCGGGGGCTTCATGAGTGACAATGGCAGCCAAAGGAAGCTGGTTTGCCAGTTCCTCCTGTGAGACTCAGCAAGAAGAGGTGTCTGTGAGGCAGTGGGCCCTCACTGGACACCAAACTCGCCTGCACCTTGACCCTGGACTTCTTAGGCTCCAGAACTGTGAGAAATACATTTCTGCTGTCTATAAGCCACCCGGTTTACGGTATTTTGTTATAGCAGCATGAATGGACTAGCACACTCATACACCCACTCGAATCCTGTGTGACCAGTTCAGAGGTTATTAAGTTCTCTTGACTGATAAAGAAACTCTTGTTCTGAAACCAAGTTAGAGCAGGTTCAGAGTCGAGAGAGCACATGGAAGAGAGCCTTCAGCTGGCCACAGATCTCAGGGAGCCACTCCGCTAGGAACCCCAGGGGCAGGAGAACCTGGACCTCCCCCCAAGCCTCTGCAAGTGCTACACTCCAGTAACTTAGCTCTGAGTGGAGCTGCCCAGTTAAATCTGAACTTCATATAAACAGTGAATTTTTTTATGCATGTCTCCAGTAAGCCCCATGATGCGTGGCTCCGTGGAAGTTAGCCTCAGCCCCCCCCCCCAACCATAGCAGGTGGGCTCACCCTCTGGGAATCCAACAGCAGGGTGGGGGCCCCTGAGGCTCTCTCACAGCCTGGGGACTTTCCTCACCACTGTCTGAGATTTGGTGAGGTTTCCTATGTCCTCAGAGGCTGACCAACTGGAATCCCAGATCTGGCCCAAATGGGCTGGGTGACCCGAGGCAGGCTACTAACCTCTGTGAGCCTCTACTTCATTGGCAAAGTGGGTTTAACGACCCTGGCCACTAGGGGTCATGAGACTGTCCTGCTCCCATGGCTACAGAAAACCCAGCCCGGCCAGTCAAGTCAGCTCCTGCTAAACCAGGCAAGCACCGCGCCCCCCTTCTGCCCTGGGCAGGGACCGGGCCTGGGATTTCCCAGCTCCCCTCCTGGCTCTCAGGCCACCTGGCATGGGTGGGGCTGACCTCACACCCTGTGGGAGATGGGCCTTGACCTAAGCCTGGCCAATCAGAGCTCATCTGCACCCCAGCCCAACCTGATTGGCTCAGGGATGAGCACGTGCCAGGCCCTCGATGGGCGCCAAGGAGGCGCGGTTCCAGGCCCCTGGGAATGGCTGGGAAATGGAAAGTGTCTTTCTGAACCACGGGGAGTAGGCTGTGAGCCCAGGGCCACCTGCCCTGCCCCTGCCTTGGAGGAAGAAGCTGCAGCAGTGGCAGTCAGCATGGGACAGGCACAGAGGTGGGAGGGGGCGCAGGGTTGGCACACCCTTCAGGATTCTGGAGCAAGCCGGTCCTGAAGCCAGAGACTTTGTGACTTTCTCCTGCATCCCCCACGGTGGCTTCCATCCTGTTTCCATGGAAACGGGCCTGCACAGTGACCATCACCCTCTCCAGCCTTGCCCTCTATGCAAATGAGAAAACACTCGCACTCAGATTCCCACTGGAACCTTCTAAGGTCCACGCCCACCCAACGCAGCTCAGCCTAACAACAACGGCCGGGTTGGGTCACCTGCCACTGTTCAATCCCAGACACAACTGACAGGTAGGAAACCAACGTGGCCTGGAGCTGCCCCATCCTCCTGGACCTGGGCTAGGCCCTGGGACCCCAAGACCATAGTCAGCCTCAGCACCCCCCCAGGGTAGGCGTGGCTGTGAAATCCGGGAAAGATCAGCAGGGTACCTGTGCCTTTGACACCTGGGTGCTTCCCAGACCCATGGGTAGGGCACACAGAGCCACAATGGGGGTGGGCCAGCACCAGAAGCTTCTGGAAACAGCCCATGAGGACCCTCTTACCCTTGACCACGACCGGCCTCCGTAAAGCTTGCATTCATTGGTATCTGGCCTTAGATTTCTCAGCAGAGCACTGGCCCTGCCCGGCCAGCCCCGCAGAGCTCCAGCAGCTCGGCTGACCAGAGGGGGCGTGAAGAAACCGGGGCCTGGAGAGGCACGTGGATGCTGGGAGTTGTGCCTTGTCCCCTCCTCCCATCTGGCCCGACCCCAGGGAACAGTAGCCAAGTCCGGTGATGCGTCCTGCTTGCCCAGCTCCCTGCAGCTCCGGATGGCCATGAGACCCAGTTCTGGCCAAGTGTGCTGGGAGCGGGGGTGGGGGGCTCCGGGAAGGAAAATGTTTTTCCTGATCCAAGTGGACAGGCCCGGCTGGCGTAGCCCTGACTCTCTCCCTGCCTCCAACTCAGACCTGACACCCATGGTTTCAGCCACTGCCTTGTGACCCTGAAAGAGAGGGCTGGATGTCAGGCCCCACATCACTGAGCGATGCCAATAACCGCCAACCCCAGCACTTGGAGCTGTGTCAGAAAAGTAACAGGATTTGCTTGAGCGTCGGGTCGTCTATTACTTGCAGCCAAACGCATCCCTGACGGACGCTCCCAGGAAATTACACGTCCCAGGACCCATCCCACAGCGGAGCCCAGCTCCCCAGGCTCATCGCCTAGCTCTGCCCCTTACCAGTCTGTGCCCTTGGGCCAGACACTCCCTGTCAGGTGCCACAGCCCCTCCCTCACAGAGCCCATCTGCCATCCAAGGATGGTGCAGGGCCTCGCCCGAGAGCACTCAGCAAACAGGGGATGTGCTTCGTCTTAGTCACACCCCTGGACAATGCCTAAGAGGATTCCATTTCCTTTGCTTTTTAAAGTCCCACTGATGGACACTCTGGACAAAGGGAACTCTCAGCAGCAGCCGCAGAGGGGACGGAGGGGACACGCCTGCCTGATCTTTTCAGAAAGCTCTAGTCGGGGGCTGGAGAATGATTCTTATTGACTTTCTGCTTCCCACCAGCCTGTCAGGGTCAGGCTGGGAGGCGGAGAAGATGCCTCCAGAGCAGAACTGAGCGACTGATGTCACTGTCGTCTTCATTAACATTACTCACGGCCACAGGAGGCCCCGCTGGGCCGCTCACAGAGTGCTGGCCGGTGAGGGTTACTCAGACCCTGGACACAGAGGCAGAGATGAGCCCTCCCCACCCGCCTTTCCCTCCCTGCGGTTCCCAGAAGTCAGCACCCAGCCCTCCTGACGGAGGGCTAACGGGAGGGTCAAACAAGACCTCGCTGTGGACGTCACCCACGGCTGCAGAGGCCAGGCCACATTTTGGCTTTGGGTTTTGGTTTTCAGCTTTCTTTGTTTGTTTGTTTTTATTTTGTGGTTGTTTGTACTGGGGATCAAACCCAGGGTTGCTTGACCACAGAGCCACATCCCCAGCCCTTCTTATTTTTTTTGAGACACAGTTTCACTAAGTTGTTAAGGGTCTTGCTAAGTTGCTGAGGCTGGCCTCAAACTTGCCATCCTCCTGCCTCAGCCTCCAGAGACACTGGGATTACAAATGTGAGCCACCACACCTGGCCCGTGTCATGTTTTTGGTAGGAGAGGAGGAAGAATGGCCAGCATGATGCACCAGGGGAGGCATGTAGACAGAGAGTATCTCAAGTTCAACAAGAAGGCGACTGAATATTTCATGATCTACGAGTGTAACAAGGCAGGGAAGTGCAGCTGAAGGCTGAACCAGCAAGGGGTGCAGCTACCCCTGAAGAGCAGTGAGCTCGGGGCTCTGCCGTGCCCTGGGTGAGGGCGAGGAGTCCGGGGCTCGCTGTCCTGGGCTGGACGGGGGGCTCTGGAGGTCATCGTGAGATTGAAGTAACAGCCACAGATGCAAAGTTCGCTTTCAGGTTTTTTAAAGATCACCTGCTTGGGGCTGGGGCTGGGGCTGGGGCTCAGCGGTAGAGCGCTCGCCTTGTACGTGCGAGACCCTGGGTTCGACCCTCAGCACCACATAAAAAAATAAATGAATAAAATAAAGGTATAAAAAAAGCTTTAAAAAATATATTTTTTAAAAAATCACCTGCTTTTAGTCCCAGGGTGGGAGAGACCTGGCACGGAGGGGACAGGGGCACGGCCACCCACACGTCACCACAGTCCTACAATCTCTGGGGCGGGGAAGCCCACTGTCTCCATCCCAGGAGGGGCCACTGCCCTGGGAGGTGGGGGTGCTGCTCCCCAGCCAGGGGCCGAGACCCTGAGGCCCGGCCAGCAGGAGAGGCCTCTGGGAGGCTGACCTTGGGCAGGTGGTGGGAGAGCTGGGGACACTTCATCTGAAGGGAGGACTGGGGGGGGGCACAGGAACCACCTTCAACTTCTGAAGGACAGCAGGAGCCCTCAATGACACCCCTCCCTGCAGCCACCCGCCTCTGGCCTCCAACATCCTGCGCTTCCTCAACGCTCCTCAGACCTCGCCGCATGCTGCCCCTGGGCCTGAGAGGCCATCTTCACCCCCCTGCCACCTCCGGCTCCTCGCTCTCTGTCCTGCTGTACGCCTTGTGGCCCTCTAAGCTTCTCTGCCACCACAGGGCCAGGTCAGCGTCTGCCTGTGAGCTGCCTTGCACCTGGTTTCCAACCCTGAGTCACCGAGGGTGACCTCAGGTGCCCACTGCCCAGCTCAAGACTGGCACCTAGTAAGTGCTCGCAAAACGCTGACCTCCTGAGTGACAGGCACCATGGGCGGGAGCCACAGGAAGAGGAACTCCAGCTCAGCGAGAGAAGGAACGTTCCAGCACATTGGCCCTCCTGCCTGGAGACTGGCAGCGTGCACTGCGAGGGGCTGGCCTCCGGGCACCTGCTGCGCAGTCACACTGGGGGTGGAGGGGAGCCTGTGACCCCTGAGGAAAGTTCCAGCCCAGAAGTCCTATGTCACCCGCCATAGCCCAAAGAAGGAGCCAGTCATTTGGGGAGGGGGGGGCGGGAAGAGAGGGACACCCTTGGGATGTCAAGCCTGTTACTCTGGAAACGGAACATTTATAGCACCAAGGACTTTGGGGTCTGGGCGGGCAGCTCTGGGGACGTGGGAACAGGTGGAGCAGGACCAGGGGCTGGGCCCTGGAGTGACGGGTGTGACTCCTTCCTGCCTCCTCCCCATGCTGGGCTCAGGAGCTCAGGAGGCCTCTGGGGACAGGGGTAGTTCGGTTGGCCTGAGTCCCCAGTATCCAGCCCAGGCCCAGGCACACGCTGGCTCTTGACTCTAGGAGAAGCCTCTGCTGCGCCCGGTGCCAGCCAGGACCAGCTACGCCATCTATGGGGACCGAGGCAGAGCGAAAACCCAGGGCCCTGGCCATAAAATAAGAATATGAACGCCAGCCAGCCCCCCAGCCTCCCTGGCCCCTGCAGTCGGGGACCCCACCCCAGCCTTAGGAGCAGGCAGCAGGGAATCACGAAGCAACAGCAGAGAAGTTCAAGTTCAAGGGCAGGGGGCGGAGCTTGTGGGGGATCCAGGGTGGAGCCAGCAACACAGATGACTTCCAGGAGGGGGATGGGGGTGAGGAAAACCGTCCTCAACTGGACGGAGGCGAAGGGAGGGCCGTCCCTCTGCGATGTCATTTTGGAGTGAACCTCACCAGACCCATCTGCGGACTATTTCATTATCCCGGGAACATACCTGTGATTCACTGTTTCCTGTTAATTAAAGGGCTCAGTGCTGTGAGGTCACACGCTCACTTGTAGATTGTCACCCGGCAGAGACCCACGCACGGTTCCTGCCCAACATGAAAGACCTCGGTGGTGACCACAGGTCGCGGTTCGCTCCGGGCAGGTCCTTAGCTGCCTTTGATTCTCCGCCCGCCCTGGGCCGGGTTCTCTGTGATGTCTGCCTTTCTGTTTCTGGGGGTGGCCGGCCAGCCGCTTCCCTCCCTAACGAGCTGAATCCGTTTGTGAGGGGCGTGCACGCTAAGACCTGGGGGTGGGTCATTTCTTTTAACTTTTGGAAATGATGCTTCGACACAAAGCTACTTCCAGAATCAGGACGGATGCAGGAGCCTCATGAGGGCCCCAGAGAAGACCTGGGTGGACGTTGCGTCCTCAGAACAGGGACAGACACAAGCTGTTCTGGAAACACAGAACCCAGGGACAGAAGGCTCCTGGGGAGTGACATGGAGGAGTCCCTGGGGGCGGCGGGGGAAGAGGAAGGGCCTCATCCCCCAAGATGGCAGAGAGGTGGGGAGAAGGCGGAGGGGGCATGTCCAGCTGGTGGGGATCAGAGAAGGAAAGCGGAGAGAACCCGGCAATGGCCAAAGGAGAAGTGCGGGCACTTTGTTCTGAGCTGAAGGAGCAAAGGCCTGACTCCCCGAGATGGAGCGGGGACCCTGCGGGCCCCATGGGGGGGGAAGCCCGTCATCCTCCAAGAAAGAGGCTCGGCACCCCCGGCTCACCCACTGAGCCCTGGTGGCCACGGCACGGCGGCGTGTGCCCACCCGAGGGACAAAACCCACTGAGACTGAGCAGACACACAAACCGCCCTCCCACTTGGGACCAGAGGGACAGGCTGACAGGCAAGACTGCAAACGACACTCCAATCCCCGTTGCTTTAAGAACTGCTTCAGGATGTCCTCCAGGCAGACCAAAATGAGAGCCAGCAGGGAGCTGGCCAAGGGTGACAGGGACAGGCAGCCTCCAGAGCCTGTCCCAGGTGGGCGGGGCCTCCATGCCCTTCCTCCCGCAGCGCAGGAGGCGGCAGTGAGCTCGCCCACAGCCCCTCGCCCCCACCGTCCCCACCATCCCCACTGTCCCCACGGCTGCCACGCTGACCCAGGACTGGGCATGGTGGGCCTGCTCGTCCTTCAGCCTGGGGCGTCCCCTCGTCAGGGGAGCACTCGACCTGAGTCCCCCGCGGGGGCTCCCCTTCCTGGTGGGAGGACACAGCAGCTGGAGCCTGTCCCTCACCCCAGCATCTGGCCCAGGAAGGCCCTCTGCACCCCCAGCTTCTGTGCTTCTGTGGATGGACAGGCCCCAGAGCAGGACGGCTCCAGCTGGCTCGGGGACACTCGGACCGTCCACGCTGTGACCTGGCCTCTCTAACTGTGGCCCGGGCTGGCCTCGAACTCCCTGCCTCCTGCCTGGTGGAAGTGACCAGAGTTGGGAGCAGATGGCACCTGAGTCTGCCCTCCGCCTAGACTCACAAGGACGAGGACAACAGTGACAACAGTGACAACGGCGGTGCTCACTGGAGCTCGTTTGGCAGCTGCTGCTTTACCCCATTTCACAGAGGAGCAAATAGGGGCTGGGAAGTGACTTCGACAGGCCCGTCCCTGAGGTGACGCAGGGGGATATGGGACCTGCCCAGGTCCTCCCACCCAGGCCAGCGAGGCTCCGCTCTCTAGCCCGGCCCCGGGCCCTGGCCCCAGCCTCACCGCGACCTCAGTGACCCCGCGTCCGAGTGACCCCTGGCTGCCCTGCTCACGACCTACCCTGCCATGACGATGAAGAAATCCAGGCGGTTCCAGGTGTCCCCAAGGTAGCACTTCTTGCCGAAAATGCCCAGGGCCACCATCTTGAGCACCATCTCCATGGCGAAGAAGATGAAGATGAAGTCATCAAAGACCTGTGGCAGGAGGAGGACACCAAGGACAGGGTGGGCTTCAGAGCCAGGCTGCAGGGCTGGGGTGGGGACGAGGTGTGGGTCGGGGACCCCTGGGGACTCCTCGCACAGGAACCGCCCTGGCCCAGTGGAGTCATCCCCCAGACAGGAGGCCCAGAGAGGGGAGTGGACTTGCCCAAGGTCACACAGCCCATCCTTGGTCCCCTTGGCCTGGGGTGATGACGAGGGAGGGTTGGGGGGCAGGGCAAGGGTCTCTCCCATATTCTCCCCAAAATTGCCAAGCGCTGGGTAGACACTGGCCGTGCACCTTCTGGTCCAGCCCCGCGATGGCCCCCAGCGGCCTGTTTTGCAGGGGAGGCAGCTAACACGGAGGAGGGCAGGGCCGGGCAGCCAGGCTCACCTGCAGGATCTTGCAGCGGTCCGACAGGCAGTCCATGTCGTCGCAGGGCTGGTACATGCCGAGGGTCACGCAGTTGAGCAGGATCACCAGCATGCTCACGCACTCGAACCACGCACACAGCAGTCAAGGTCAAGGTCGGGGGGCAGCCTCGGCAGAGCTGCGCCCGCGTGCTGCGGCCCATCCACCCGCCTGTGCCCATCACTCGTGGTCTGCCCCACCGCGGCCCGAGCACCACCCCGCTGCCCTGCAGGGGCCCCTGCCCGCCTCACCCCGGGGCTCCCCAGCTCAGGAAGGGAGGGCTCCCCAGAGGTGGGGGCAAGACTGAGGCCAGCTTCCGCACTCTGGCCTCATCCCCTCCCTGACCCCCCTGGTCTGCCCTGAGCCCAGACCAGCTGGATGCCCACCCCTGCACCAAGCCAACAGCACCTAGAGACCCTCTCTCCACTGAGCCCCCAGAGGGGACAGGGCCTGGGGGCCCCAGCTCTGCCCACCCCAACCCCTGCTCCACCTTACCCACAGCCCACTGTGTCCAGTCCCACCACTCTCAAACCACCTAGTCACAGAAGCTCAGAGGGACCTCAGGGCCTGTGTCTTTACGATCCCCCATCTGTCATGACACAGAGGAGACGGCTCAGATCTCAGTCTCCCAACCTGGACTCTCCTGTCTTGACCGAGTCCTAGTTGAAAAAGGGTAACTCAAGGTAAAATGGACTTAAGCCACAGACTGCATGAATGACTGCAGTCAAACTCACAGATGAACTTCCAGAACAGAAAGCCTGATGCCCTTAGAGGCCACATCTCTCCTTGTCTGCAACAGACCCCACTGCGTGCTGTCTACACAACCCCGACTCCTGCCCCAGAACTGAGCTGCAGAGGAAGACCTTGGTGGTCAGCTGGACAAGGGACCAGGGGACCTGATTGGACTTCAGCCCTGGCACTGAGGGACTCTGGGGCCTTAGGCATGCCCCTTACCATCCCTGGACCTCTTAGGCTCCCACTGAGGCCCCAAGACTGCCCACGGGGCTGCTCTGGGCCCTCCTCACAGCGAGGGTGAGGGGTCAAAAATACCAGGGAGCCTGGAACTGAACCCAGAGGCGCTTACCCCCAGGACACGGAAACATCGTGCTCTGACCTCACAGTCCCCTGCCGCACCTCAGGGCCTCTGCACACAGTGTCCCTGCCAACTGGGGGTGTGACGTCCAGGACCCCCCAAGGCCGACCCTCTAACCTCATGTCACCTGCTCTGAGAAGTCCCACCCCCCTTCAAGTGCCTGCCACACCCCTTCCTCTTTCCTTCCCTCCAAGCACTCACCACCCAACTGTGACAGAAGCCACCTCCCAGGGGACAGGGACTTTGCATTCACAGCTGTGACAGTAACAGGCATCTAGGAGCAGCCCCCGTCCCCCTGTCCAACTCCGGTGGAGCCTGTCGGACCCTCAGCCAGACCCTGGCCCCAGTGGGGGAGCCCTCTTGTCCCTTGGGGAGTGACCTGGTTTCCTTGGGACTTGGCCTTCTGCCGCCTCCCTCCCTTGGGGTCTCTGCCCTGCTCGTCCTGTCCCCCCACCCACTGCCATCCCCCCTCCCAGCCTGTAATCAATGCCGCCGCTGCCAGGCCCCTCGGCCTGAGCCTCCCTGGCGGCCTCCTCGTTAATTAACTTTCTGAAGTTCAAACGTTCTAATTACCAGCCCGCTCCCCTGGCTCTGCCCCGCGCCTGGCGCTCCCTGTCCCCGGCCTCTGTCCTCCTGAGCAGCGTCTCCTGGGGCCTGGGGTCCAGCCCTCCCTACAGGGTCACAGGCCACTTCACAGGGGCCTCTCCAGGTCACCAGCTGGACCCCGAGGCCAGGGCTCTCCTCCATGGCATGTGGCCTTGTCCTCCCCACGGCCCGAGCGCCTCACCTGGCCCCGGCACCAGCCTTCTCTCCGGCCTCCACTGGGTCTCTGCCTCCAGTGTCCCCCACAATACCCAGCACCTGCTGTGTCCCCAACACAAAGAGCGTTTGCCAGTGTCACATCATCAGATCCTCAGGGTCCTGTGATAAGCCCCACTTACAAATCAGGAAACTAAGAGGGGACCCACCTGCCCAAAGTCACCACTGGAAGGAGGGGGGCGGAGGCCCAAAGCCAGAGGCTGCTTCTCCCACCGAGCGCGGCCCCCCATCACCCGCCTGCACCCCGACCCAACCTCGCCCCACAGATCCCGTCCGCGGCCCGTCGCCCCCCTTGGCCCGACGCCCGGGGCTCTGACCTCATGGGCGCCTCCGGGCCCATCTCTCCCGCCGGGCAGCCCTAGTGCCTCGCCGTCCCTGGCCCTCCGCACACTGTCCCGCCGCAGCGACTCCCACTCGCCCCCAACCCTAACCCCATCCCTGGCCCCTCTGCCCCGCCTGAGCTGGAGCGCCCCACCCGCCAGGCCCCTCAGTAACCACGACAACCACGCGCCGGGCACCCCGGGACGTGACCTTAGCTGCCACCACAATTCACTGGGGACAGATGAGGAATCGGGCCTGGAGGTCTGGTGTGACTTGATCAAGGTCACACAGCAGCCCAGACGGTCACTCAAGCCTGTGGCCACCACGCAGAGCTGCCCGGCTGCTTGTCCAACTCGCCCTGCGCTGGGTCCCGGGCCGGAGAGGAGGCCTCGGCTGCAGATGCAGGGGGCGGGGGTGGGTGGCCCGGCCCCTCCCCAGGCACTCAGGGCATCCCAGGTGGCAGAGCCTGGGTCCTGGCCGGGAGTCAGGCAGAGCCGGCCTCACTGCCCGCAGCTCCCGCCACGCACCCCCACACCCCAAGGGCTGCAGATCAAAGGCGGCGGCCCTCCTGGAGGAGGAACCAAACCAAGCAGCAAGAGGTGGAGGCTGTCAGGGGAGTCCAGGGTTCCAGCCTGGCCCAGAGAGGGGTGGAGGCTGTCAGGGGAGTCCAGGGCTCTGGCCTGGCCCAGCGAGAGGTGGAGGCTGTCAGGGGAGTCCAGGGCTCTGGCCTGGCCCAGAGAGGGGTGGAGGCTGTCAGGGGAGTCCAGGGCTCTGGCCTGGCCCAGAGAGGGGTGGAGGCTGTCAGGGGAGTCCAGGGCTCTGGCCTGGCCCAGCAAGAGGTGGAGGCTGTCAGGGGAGTCCAGGGCTCTGGCCTGGCCCAGAGAGGGGTGGAGGCTGTCAGGGGAGTCCAGGGCTCTGGCCTGGCCCAGAGAGGGGTGGAGGCTGTCAGGGGAGTCCAGGGCTCTGGCCTGGCCCAGCAAGAGGTGGAGGCTGTCAGGGGAGTCCAGGGCTCCCGCCTGGCCCAGAGAGGGGTGGAGGCTGTCAGGGGAGTCCAGGGCTCCCGCCCGGCCCAGGGCCTGCCGCTCCCACTGTTAATCCTCAGCCCTGAGGAGTGAGCGCCCGCCCGCAGGCCAGGGGCAGAGTTCCAGGACCAAGCAAAGGAGGCTGGGGCCCGAGAGGGCGGGAAGGGTCTGGGTAACCGAGCAGCCGAGAACCGGCTCCACGGGGCAGGAGTCCTCAATGGTGCCCAGGGCCTCTGGTGGCGAGGCCCAAAGGCCCTGCCTGGAGTCTGAGGCTGTCCACCTGGAGTCCGACCACCCGCTACGTCACGCCCAGGGCCTCGTTCCCGTCAGTGGCACCCATGCCACACAGCAGGGACCCTGAGGTCCAACCCTGGGGACTCTGAAGACAGGGAGTGGGCAGAGAGGCCGAAGTGACCATCGCCACCCTCTCCCTCCAGGGGGCCGACCCCGTGAGGCCCGCGTGTCCAGGCCCCGTGTCCAGGCCGCCTCTCGGAGCTGCCGCGTGCAGTCCCTCGGGCTGATTAGCTCCCCGACAGGCGGCCTTGGAGGAGCCCAGATGGAGGAGCAGATCAATGGCAGCCGATCAATACGGTTTCCTTGGCAGGAAAAGCCACCCCAGGTGCCCGAGCCTTGAGCCTCCGGAGAAAACAGCCCCAGGGTCCGTGGAGCCGCCAGGCCCTCTGGGCACCAAATCACACCAGCGGCCAGCGGGACCCAGAGGCCTGGACACTCACCCACCTCCCAGCACCACCATCGTGCCTCCCTAAGGCATAAGAACTGGGGCCTAGACCAGAGCAGGGTATATATTGAGTGCCTGCTGTGTGCCGGGCACCGGGCTAACAACGGTAACAATGGTAACAATCGCAAACATGTCTTAAGTGCCCTGGGGGCTGGTTTGCTAGGGGCTTCCCATCAAACCCCACACACTATCTCATTTAAACCCAACAGAAAGCACAGGCTACAAGGGGCCAGAGGCCCCAGCACACAGGGAGTGCTATGCACACTCGGGTCCCAGGGCCAGGGCTCTCCTGCTTTAAAAATAAATAAATAAAGCCAGGAGCAGTGGTGCACGCCTGTTAATCACAGGTGGCTCGGGAGGCTGAGGCAGGAGGATTGCAAGTTCAAGGCCAGCCTCAATAACTTAGCAAGGCCCTAAGCAACGTAGTGAGACCTGTCTCAAAATGAAAAATAAAAGAGCTGGGGATGTGGCTCAGTGGTCCAGGGCCCCTGAGTTCAATCCCTGGTACGAAAAAATTAAAAAAAAGAATCAGTCAAACAATTCGTGCCTGAGACGGAGCAGGTTGGCCTGGGACAAAGTTTCCCCGACTGGCAGACACTACTTTACAGACAAGGCAACCAGGACGTGGCGACCACCACCCTCTGCCACCACTGACCCACAGGGGCCAGGCAGGTGGCACGCGGTCGGCAGGGTCAGCAGGGCCCTCACTGGCCCCCGAGTGCGTTTCTGACCTCGTACCATGGGCTCAGCGCCTGGGAAGGCCCGACCCTCGGCTGCCGAGGGCCAGAGGGACGTCTGCTTCTCTTCTCACCCACCGGCGCCTCCCGGGGCCGAGCCAGGCGAGTAGAGGCTGGGCCTGGGTCAGCAGGGGGCTCAGCCCTCAGTCCAT
This sequence comes from Urocitellus parryii, assembly GCF_045843805.1. Lineage (NCBI taxonomy): Eukaryota > Metazoa > Chordata > Mammalia > Rodentia > Sciuridae > Urocitellus > Urocitellus parryii. The sequence continues at coordinate 9,086,552 of NC_135535.1, forward strand.
CAGCCTGGTGGACGTCCAGTCCTGTGTGGCCCCCAGAGGGGTCAGGAAGAGGCAGGTTCACCTGCAGGAGGCAGCGGTGGGTGGGGAGGCAGCAGGAAGAGGCCACAGAGGCCGAGAGGACCAGCCCTGAGCCCCCAGGTGGCCAGAGCAAGGGGCAGGGTCACCAGGCAGCCCCCAGGCCAGGACCCCTCACACTGCAGGCCCCAAGCAGAAGGGTGACTAGGTGGAGGGGCAGGGCCCAGCCCCAGCAGGCTCCTCAGGGCGGCCCCTCTCCAGGAGCAGCCGGCGGCCTGCACGGTTACCATGGCGACCACCCCCTCTGGCCACCGCGGGCCAGCAGGGAGGGCTTCTGTAATTCGGGGGGCTCTGGAGGAGGGTGGGGGCGGGGCTGTTTGGGCGGGGGCGGCCAAGTGTGTTTTTATTTTTGTTAAATCTGGAACCGAGTCCATTTCCCAGGGGGCCCCTGGGCTGTCTGAGTCCATCAGGCGGGAGGAGGAGGCCGGGCTCATGTCCATCCGGGGGCGGAGGCCCGGGCCACCTGGCTTCTCCGAGGCCACATCCTCAGCCCCTGTGGAGAGCCTGCGTCCACCTGGTGTGCGCCCTGGGCCACCGGGATGAACCCGGCCTGGCTCCTGCCCCGGGGTACCTGGGGGGTGGCCCTGCCCGGGACCCAGCCTCGGTGGCCGTTCCTCACGTGCTGCTGAGGGGGTGCCATTTCGAGCCCGCTCTGTCCTGGGCCTGGAGCCCCATCTTCCAGGGCAACAGCCACTCTGGGAAGTCCAGCACTCCTCCTGCCCCCACCCCGGGCCCACACTAGGACCCTGGTAGTGTCCACAAGCACTGTCCCCTAAGTCCCCCAAGAGGCACATCCGCAGTGCTCATGGAGGCGTTATCAGTCACACCCCCAACCCAGGAACAACCCAAGGGCCCATCAACAGAACAGCGGCTTTCAACCAGGGCTGGCTGATCCCCTGGGGACAAGTGGCCATGCCATTCTTGGTTGTCACACCTGGGGGGTTGGGCACTAGTGGGCAGAGGCCAGGGGAGCTGCTGACGGCCTGCAATGCCCAGGACAGCAGCTTCAGCAAAGGATCATCCACCCAAAGTGTCACAGGGTCAAGGCTGAGGAACCCCATGGGACACGCTGAGGTGGAATACTCTAGAGCCCTGAAAAGACAAGTGACCGACAGCATGGACGAATCTCTATCGGGTGACAGAGCCAGACAACAGGGCAAATAACGTGTGAGTGCAACTCCGTGAAGTTAAAAACGAGGCCAAGTTAACCTGCAGCCAAGGTCAGGGAGAGGGGGCTTGAGGGGAGCAGCCCAGGGTGGGGAGGGGGTGCGGGGGCTCCCGGGAGCGGAGATGCTCTCGGCCTGAGTGGCGGTCACGGGACAGGAGTTCCAGGGCAGCGCCTTGGGCTCACTCAGATCTGTGAGCTGCACTTGTGCATATTTTACCTCGATTAAAAAAATAGGGGAGACAAAAATAATGGAAAGCATCAGCCCTAAATAAAAACGCAGCCATCAAGGAAACGCAAGCAGCGTGGGGGCGCCTGCTGTCTCTGACCCACGGAGACCTGCCCGGCAACTGCCAGGCCGACACGCCTGACCCCGGACGTGCCAGGACCTCCGCTCAGGCTGGACCTGAACTCTCGCCGTCCACCTTCTACGTTTGTCTTAGGGTTTGTTCCCACGGCAACCGGCTGATGGCACCCACTTTACAGACGGGAAAATGGAGGTCCAGAGGCGGCAGACCCTGCCCAGGATGACACTGTGGTTGAGCGAGGACCGCAAGCTGCTGGGCAGGTGGCCCTGTACCCCGGGCCTCCGGCATGTGTGTCCCTCTGGGGGCAGGGAGCGTCCCACAGGACAGATGGCCCTGCCAGGCCTGGTTCTCTGGTCCCCAGACGCACAGTGTGCAGACAGTGGGAGGGACAAAGGGCCGTGGGGCCTGAGGAGGACCCGGCGGAGGGGCCTCAGAATGGAGGCTGTGGCCACGGATGCTCGTCAGACACCCTGCTTTGGCCACTACCCAACAGAAGGGTCAGGCAGGCCCCGGGGGACCAGGGTCCACTGCCTGTGGCTGACCTGGCCTCAGAAGCCCCGCCACAAGGTAGGTGCACCTGTGGGGAGGCCTCTGTGACTTGGGCAGGAGCGGGGGGTACAGACGCCCGCTCTGAGCTGTCACGGTGCCATAGGTGACCCCCTCCCCAACAGGCGAGCTGGTCAGGGGCAGAGCGAGGCCATCTAGACTGCGGAGCCCGACCAGGAGCCCTACGTAGAATCCCCTGCAGCCTCAGAAGGTGGTGAGATCCCCGTCGCTGGGAGGCACCAAGGCAGCATGCCTGCCCAGGACAGGGTTCTGCTGGCCGTCAACGCCCCGCCCTGACCACTGACTCCCCTCGCCCTCCCTCTGTGCCTGGCTCTGGGAACCCAAATGAGGGAGATGCAGGTCTGACCTGGAAACCTCAGATGGACACTCGGGGGAGACACAGAGAGGGTGAGGGCAAGACAAGGGACGGGTGACGCGCCGCCTTGACCTGTCCACTCCCCAAACGACCCCCTGAGCATCCAGAGGGAGCCCGCAGCCCGCGCCTCCTGGGCCCTCGCACACACACGGGCACAGCAGGCCACGCTCCTCGCGTCCGCCCTCGGCCAGCAGCAGTGGACACGCTGACCCTCTCCTGGAACCCGGTCCTCAGCCTTCTCGGGGCCTCAGGCGTGAACCCCACGAGCCCCTTCCCAGAATAATGCTTTCAAATCAAGTCCTTTAAAGCCCAGGAGCCGCCCGGGAGCCGGGGACGTTAACACAGTCACCAAGGCCCTCTCAAGGCTGCGTCCAACATGCTGAGCCTCGAGGCCCGGCCGGGCCCTGGCCATGACGGACGGGTGTGACATTCTAAGCTCCACAGCCACCACAAAGAGCTCGGTGACTTTACAGTGACAGTCACAGAGCTGCACAGGACACTGCAGGGGTTTCACTGCTTGACAGAAAGAAACGCTGAGTTTTCTCCAAAAGCCTCCCCACCTGAGCCGGCCCCAGGGCCAGGGGCCACCGCAAGCCCTGGGCTGGCCCTCCTCCCCGCCCCTTAAATGCTGGGTCTCAGGGCCACCCCTCCTCTCCCTGACCCCACGCCCACTCCTCAGGTGACAACGGCCTTCTGTGGGGTGGCCAGGTCCCCAGTCTCTGTCCCAGGCCCCATCACCCTCCTGGAAGCTGTCCAGAGTCCCTGTCACCGGGGGGCCCTGCCTGATCACCTCTCCCCAGGGCCGGCCACACCCTCCCTCCCTTCCTCCTGGACAGCCTCCACCCACCCTGGCCTCCTCCCGACCTCCGCTCGGCAGCCCTCGCCCCGCGGCCCCCGCTCCTCCCCAGCCAGCTCCAGAGCCCTGGGCCAGGGGCTTCCTCGGCCACCGGCCACCCCACCTCTGTCCTCCGAGCCCCGCCGCCTCAGCTGTGCCTGGGGGGACCGGGTCCAGTGCACGCTCTGCTGCACCCCTACTGTGCGCAAGGCCACGGGCAGAGGCCCGAGACGGGCTTGTCCTCCAGGAGCTCCCAGCCCGGCAGGGAGGACAGTTGGCTGAGGGGAGGGGCGTCCAGCACGGGGCTGGACTGGGCACAGGGCAGATGGCCCATGGGGTGAGAAACAGAGGGACTGGTGATCGGCCAGCCCTTGCCAAGCCAGTGAATGGGCGATGGACGGAGGGGTGGTGGAGGGGTGGACGGGAGGGTGGGCGCGACGGGTGATGGGCAGGTGGACGCAGGAGGTGAGGTGAGGGCTGGTGGCCATGGGGGCGCACGGGTGAGTGGGCGAAGGAATGGAAAGACGTCAAGGGGTGGGCGGGTGGCTGGGTGTCCCATGGACGGGGCAGCCGGGCAGAGGGGCTCATGGGGACACAGTATGTGACACTGTACTAAGTGGCTCCCCCAGGATTGAAGCTCATGCCCACGTGGCCCCCGGAAACCCTTCAGGATGGGACAGCACCGTCCCCGCCTCCTTCACAGACCCTCACAGAAGCTGGGCTCTTCTCCTGACCACGCTCTCCGCCTCCACCCCACTGGGTAGCTGCTCCCTCGGGGCTGGGAGGCGCCCAGAGAGGGCAAGTTCTGCTCAGCGCCACACACAGCCATCCAGCCCGGGGGGGGAGGTTGAAGGGCGACCCGCGGGAAGCTGCTGGGGACCGGCAGGAAGACCCCAGCGACTAGACTATTGGTCTCTCCCAGGGGGACAGACGGGCGTTTGTCTCCCCACAGGTCCCCATGGGGTCTCAGGGAGCCGGGGCACAGTCAGCTTGACACGGGCAGGACTGGGAATGACACCAGCCGGGAGGGGGCCACTCCTCGCCAGCCGTCCCCTGCCTCCCTCTGCCCCACGTCAACTACCAGGGGCTTCGGCCCCCTCGGTCACCCTCACTGCCACCGCCAGGCCGGGGGCCCTGCAGGGCGGTCGCCTCTCTGGCCCTCATCGTCAACCGGGCCAAGTCTCAGGGGCCACCCACACACAGTAGGTCTGCCTCCTGCCTGCAGACCCCCCACCCCGGAGTCCAGACCACAGGTGGCCTTCTGCCCCAGCCCCCTCCTGTCCTCGCCCAGGCCATCAGCGTCCCTGGACCCCAAACGTGGCTCAGAGCCCTGGGTCGGGACATGTCCTCAGCTGGGATCCCCCATCACCGACCTCCTGCCCTGGTCACAGGAGGGCGACTCCAGTGTGGGGTCACCTCTGGGTGCCCAGGCCTGCATGGTGGCCCTTCTGACATGACAGAGCAGCCCTTGGGGACCGTCCACAGGTTCAGCAAGTGTCAGACTCCTGCCCGGTGAACGCGCGAGCAGAGGGCCCTGCAAGCCCTGCCCGGCCTCCGGCCTCGGTCTCCCCTCGGGCACCCTGCCCTCCACCCCAAGAGCGACAGCCCTACTAGGCGCATCTGCCTGTGTCGGTCCCTGCTGGACGCCCATCAGTGTCCCCTCCCAGTGTCACGAGTGCAAGCTCTAGCCTGGCACCTCACACCCTGCTCGCCAGCCCATGCCAACCAACGCCCCCCTTCTCCCTCTGCCCGCAGCTCCCTCCCTAACTGTTCTGGAAAACTCTATTCATGCAGCGAGACCCAGACCGAAAGACCCCTTCCTGCAGACGGACGTCGCCGGGCCAGATCAGGGGCGGCCTCGGCCCTGCAGTTCTGTTCCCCAGGAATCTCCACGCCACGGGACCTGGGGCTGCCCTCCGCAATCTCCTGTGACCCCGGGCTCCTCTGATTGGCCACCTGCTGCCCAGGGAGAGCACCGCGTCCACTCTGGCCTCAGGCGCCTCCTGGGGGTGGGTGCCTTGGAAGCTGACTTTTGTTTCTGAGGAAAACAACCTTCTCCACACCAGACGGAGGGAAGTGGACGGATGCCCAGACACGGGCTGCCACTTCCGGCACAGCCTGCGCGTCTGGGCGTCCCACCAGGCCCGCTGCGGAGGACGCTGCGGGGGACGGCCACCGCCTCTGGACAGGGCTGGGCTCTGGGACCCGCCTGCCTGGCTTCAGCCCCCCTCAACCTGTGACCTGGGGCGAGTCGGCTCCCTCCTGGGCCTCGCTCTCCCCAGGCTCCGGAGGCAGAGCAGGGACACTTGCTGCCCCGCGGCCCCCGAAGAGGGGCCACGGAGGGCAGCCAAGCGCCTGGAAAAGGGGAAAGACGAAGAGGCCCCTGAACACCGGGTCCAGGCCCCGCCCGGGACACCAGAGCCCAGGCCACAGGCCCTGCCCCCAGGGTCTCGCCTGGAAGCTGGGCCTTGGGGGACAGGTGGGACCTGGACAGGTGGGACAGAGGAAGGGGAGTGGGCATGGCAGGCGGCAGGTCCAGGGAAGCCTGGGCGGGAGCTGGGGACAGATAAGGAGCATCCATGTGAGTCTGGGGACGCGAGGGGGGTCCCCAGAATGGGGTTGAAGGACAACCAGGGGACAACCAGGTGGGCAGGGAGCCGCAGACCCAGGCTGGGTTCAGTTCTGGTCCCAGCGGGGAGGAGGGAGGGACAACAGCCGCGCCCGGGCATCTGTCCAGGATGACACGCAGCCTCACACAGGGAGCCCAGGTCCCCCGAGGGCGCGGTGGCCCAGGGGAGGGCGCCGTGGCCCAGGGGAGGATGTGGTGGCCAGGGGAGGGCGGGCTGAGCCTGCACAGCCTGGGGCTCCTGGCCATGCTCTTCCCTGCGGGAAGGAGGGGAGAGGAGGACACTGGCTGTCAGGTGGGCAGGAGGGGAGGGCCGCCAGCTGCCCGCTCCCAGTGCCCGGCGGAGAGAAAGGGCTCGGGACAGGATGGAGGTTAGATTAAGGAGGACTTCCTGATGGCGCAGAGCTGCCACAGAGGTCCTCAAAGCCTAAGCTGGTGGGCCTAGGTCCTGTCTGGTACAGCGGAACTGAGAGGCAGCCAGGAGGCAGGGATGGACTACGTGACCGGGGCAGGTGGCCAGCGCGGGGTCTTCTTCAGAGAAGGCCTGCTCCTCGCCCGGCACCTTCCCACTCCAGGGGACAGCACGTTCTCGGGCCATTGCCAGGGACACAGGGCCCAGCTGCCCACGTGCCTTGGGACCCACGGCTCCACCATCAGCTCCAAGGTGCACAGAGGAGCCACCAGCGCTGAGTCTGCCCGGTGCTCACCCTGGAGCCTTCGTTTGACCCCAGTGTTCCCAACCAGGGTCCCTGTGGCCCCAATTCACAGAAGCAGAGGCTCAGGAGGGCCAGGGCCTGTCCAGGGCCACCAGCACGGGTCTCCACTCCCTCGGCAACAGGGGCACACCCTGGGGCAGCCCCAGAGTCAGGGTCCCCTCCTCCCTGCCGGCCCCGAGGGCCGCCATGCCTGTCCAGTCCCACCCTGGGCCCCCTCACTCCTCACCATGACCCCAGAGCCATCTCATGATGGTCACCCAGGTGTCCTCCCTCCCAGGAGCCAGAGCAACGTCCCGGCCACAGTACATCACACAGGGACAAAGACTCAGTGGTGCTGAGGTGGATGGGGCCCTCGTCCCTGCGCAACCCCCCAGCTGCTTGGGACGCGAGACTTGGCTCCCGAGGCCCTGAACACGCCATGGGCCCTGCCCCTGCCCCTCCCAGAGATGGGCCAGGTCAGCGAGTCCGAGGCAGGGTTCTCGGCCACCAGCCTGTGGACCACGGCCCCAGGAGGACGGCAGGGGGACCCGACCCTCTCAGACCTCGCAGCCGCTGGGCCCCTCTGCAGGCCGGGAGCCCAGGCACCAGGGGCAGTGACTTGGCCAAGGTCACTGGGCAGCGGGGCTCCCGCGTCCGGCCCAGGCTGCACCCTCCCTAGTCAGCTGGTCAGAGCAGGAGGAGGTGTCACAGCTGGCTGGCGTCCCCACCACGCCTGGCCGGCTCGCTGCAGCAGAGCTCTGCAGCGCTGTCACTCAGGAGGCCGGCCCAGCAGTGCGGGGTCGGGGGACTGCGAACCCCAGGGACAGACCCCGGCACATGCACGCTGGGGACCTGGGGACCCCATCACATCCTGGCAGTGCAACCTCTCGGAGCCTCACTTCTCTCAGGTGTAAAATGGGGGTGAGGTCCCGGGGGGGGACCGCGGGGGCTAAAAGGGACGGTGCAGGCAAAGCCCCCGTCTAAGGTCAGGTCAGCCTCCTCAGCCTCCCGCTGACCCTGAAACGGAGGCTCCCGGAGACCATACGGAACTGCAGCTGGTTCTGCTCCTGAGAAAGGCCCCGAGATCTAAGGGAGGGTGGGAAATGGGTCCTAGCTGGTCAGTCCTGGCTGCCAGGGCCGCCCGCTGCAGGTGCCAGGATCGATTAGCAATGTCCGCACTGACCGGCCAGCACCAGCAGCCAAGCTCCCACCAATTCCCCTAGATAACAGGTCGAATCCGATTTTCCTTGGAGACGATGTCCTTGGAAGGTGTTGGGTCCCTGTCGCCCAGAGTCTTATTGAATCTACCCCAGCAGAGTGTCTACTCAGCAGCGCGTGAGGACGCTGATCCCCCTCGGGCTCTCCCGACAGTGAAAGCCACATGTAGGCGCTGCTTGTCTCATCTACCAAGCTCCGTGGTCACAGTCCCCTCATACTGCTTCAGTCTTCCGTGCAGGCCCGGAGACCGTCCTCAGTGGACAGGCAGGGAAACTGGGACTCAGAGAGGTGAAGAAACTAACCCAGGGTCACAGAGCAACCAGAAGCAGAACCGGCCCCCGGGTCTGTCTGACTCGAGTGCCCAGCACTTTTCACAGTGCCACACGCCACCTGCCGTGAGTCAGACTGTGCTGTCTAGCCCCTGGCATTTCAAACCCGGGGGCCTCCCAGCTGAACCCCCAGCCGATGGCACAAGCCAAGGCCCAGGCCGGGCAGGGAGTGGTGCTGACATTTGGGCGAGTGAACCTTTCCCTCCCGGCTTGCAAGCTCGGAGGCTCCTAGTGGCCTGCCAGCTCCCGTGAGTCAGGTGGTGACTCAGGGCCCAGCTCGGGCCGAGCAAGGAGCTGAGTCAGGAAGCACCAAGCTTCAAAGGGCAGCTGGCCCTGGGCCAGGCCCATGAGCACCAGGGACACAAGCTCAGGATCAGCTGTGGGGGCGGATGCCCCACTGCCCTGTCCCCGACCCCGACCTAGGATCCAGGGAGGTGTCCACTGCTGGTCTCTTGCCCCATGTCTGCCGTTCCTCTGGGCTTGGCCTCAGCGGGAGTAGAGCTTCCTCTGCAGGGTCTGGACATGTGACCTGTCGGTGGTCACATGACTGAGGACAGTACAAATACTTAGTGCCCAGGGGCCAAGAGACACCCTGGGATGGGCCTCAAATTACTACCACAGCGAGTCACCCAGAAGCCCCAGCTGAGCCTGCCCTGATGCCCTCCCACACGGGCACTTGGGGATGCCCACTTCCCTGGTTGAAGTTCTGGTTGAGTCCTGAGCTACCTCCATCCTCCAGCCCAGGGGGCCAGCAGCCTCTGACTGTGAGGATTCTGGGGCACCCCTCCCTTCCCCCTTCCAGGGCAGTCCCTTTGTGGTCCCCAACCCCAGTCACCCTCCTCTGCCTGGCTCAGAGGGTGGAGGAGATAGGGAGAGTGACCCAAAGGCTCTGTTGGCCCAGGAGGTCAGAAAGGTAGAAAACCAGGGATGGCCGTGGGCGGGCCAGGCTGCCTGAGGTCAAGGGCACATCCTCCTTGTGAGCATGGCTGGCCCCAGGCTCCCACAGCAAGAAGAGGGCACCTCGTCTGGCCCCTCCATCGTAGGCAGAGAGGCCAGGGCTCAGAGAGAGGGCCCTGCCCAAAGCCACACACGGCACACAGAACTCGACCAACGCACCTCGAGGGGCCACTTGGGCCACTTGGGCCAGCTCTGTGCTGCTCCAGCCCTGCAGTCAGACTCCCAGGCCAAGGCCATCTATAGCCCACAGCAGTATAATCATCCTGACCAGAGAGGTGAAGACATACTCAAGGCCACACAGTACCCAAGGGGCACAGTCGAAATCCACTCTTGTCATCCTGCCCAGCCCTGGCCACTGTGACATTGTCCCACCATCTCCCTGGTCCTCCAACCAGCCTTCTCTTCCTTGAAGGCCCAAACCCGCTGCAGTCACCCCTCCTCTGCCTGGCCGACCCCTGCTTATGCTCTACGCCCCCAGTCTCCCCAACACTTTGTAGTAAAACCTCTCACATGGGTGGCACCTGCCTCTGTCACTCCCAGGAGTCCCTGGGACACGGTTCTTTGTCCTCTGAGTCCCCAGGGACTGGTGGACTAATACTTAGTGCCCAGGGGCCAAGAGATCCTGGGATGGCCCAGGCAGCCTGGACCTCGAAGCCCCAGCTGAGCCCTGCCAGGCCTCACCGTGTCCGAGACCCCTGACCGTCCCCAGGGAGCGTCGAGGCCTGTGGCCCCAAGAGCCACCGTCACCCACTCTGCATTCCTCTCCCTGACAGTGGACCCTCTGGCCTCCAGGAGCTGGGGGCCCAGGGCCCACCATCACCTCCGCCCCTGTGGACAGGGAGGCTGGCAGACCTGGGCAGACGGGGCACAGCGGCCTCCTTTCCGGGATCAGCCTCGACACCCGCCTGCCTCCCGGGCATCCCGAGCCTAGCGCAGGGCTCACCCTGCAGCCTACCTTCCCTGGGTGGCCTCCAGCACCAGCAGGAGGCCACCAACAGCCCCTGTCTCAAGCCCCACACCCAAGCTCAGGTCCCAGCGCAAACTGCCCGCAGCCCCCGCTGCTCTCAGGGCCCAGGTGGCGCCTCCTGCGGCTGCCAGGGCCCCCCGCCCTCCGCCACCTCCCTCTCCAGCAGGGGTGCCACCGCCACAGCACCCCCTCCCCACCTGGCCCCTCCCTCTCAGCGAGGCCCAGCTCCGACTCCGTCCACGCACCCAGAGAGCACACGGAGGACACCACCATGTGCCAGGCCCCAAAGTGTCCAGCGGTGGACAAGAGGGTTCCGTCCCTGCCCGCCATCTGGCACCACCCAGGAGGAGGATGCTGCGTTCCAGAGCTAGCTGACACCACGGAGGCCCGAGGGGAATCCCTGAGGGCCTCCCGGAGGAGGTGACACTGAAGCTCCAAGTTGAAGGGTGCTGGCCAAGCGAGGAGGGGCAGGAAAAGCATCTCAGGCCAGGGAAGAGCACTCGGGAAGGCTCTGAGGCCCCGAGGACCCAAGGGGAGCAGAGTGGAGAGAGCAAGGCCCATGGGCAGGCACAGGGCCTGGCAGGAGGGCTAGGACTGTGCTCGGGCCACGGGAGTGGGAACTGGGGGTGGGGGTCTTAATGTGTCCCCAAAACTCATGGGTTGGAAATTTAATCCCCAACGCAGCAGAGCTGAAAGGTGGGACCTCAAAGAGGGGAACCTGCAAGAGAGGGCTCTGGCCTCACGGCTGGGCAGTGCCACTGCCCGGGGAGTTGGCTGGTCATCGCGAGAGCGGGTCGTCACAAGGCAGGCCGGGTCCCCCTCGCTCTCTGCTGCCCGAGGATGACGAGGCACCAAGGCCTTGTGCCGGTCCCTCGGCCTCAGACTCCCCAGACCCAGAACAGTAAGCGCTGAATCTCACTCCGACCGTCCAGCTCCGCAGCACAGAGCCCTGAGGACAGGTCTCAAGCCAGGAGTGGCAGGAGTTCACAGAGGCGCAGCAGGGGACTCGCCAGGGGATCCATTGTCCCCAGCCCACCCTCAGGAGCCCTGGTCACAGCTCCCGCCATCTCTGTGGTCACCACCCACCACGGATGGCTCAAGGCCAGGAGCTGGGCCAGGCTCTGACGGATCTGCGTCCCCAGCCCCTCACACAAAGCACTGGCTGAGCCACCGGCAACTTCCAGAACCTTCCTGTCAGCAAGACCCCAGGTCCTCATCTGTCCAAGCCCAAGCCCAGAGCCTCCCTGCCGACCGTCTGCGCCCGCCTGCCACCACCGAGGCCCCTGGCTAGCCCAGGCCTCACCTTCTAGTGAGGGCGAGGACTTGGGTGGGCGGGCTCACTGGAAAGGACTCTCTGACCTCCCTGTCCCCACCCTTGGCCCCGGGGCAGGTGCAACAGCCTGCAAAGGATATGGGTTGCACACCATCTTGATGCACCAGTTCCGGGGACTGGTGGTCTGTCGCAGGCAGAAGAAGGCCACTGGCGCCAGGTCCGGGTGGGGGACTTCAGGATCGGCTCCATCCAGGGGCTCCTCCAGGCCGGGAGGGGACGGCGGGGGGCTCTGGGGCCCCGGCTGCGCGGTTATTCCCAGCTCAGGGGCTGGAGCTGCTGCCGAGGAGGAGGCTGGCGGGGTGCTCTCAGCCATGTCAGCGCTGAGGGGTGTGCCCTGGGGGAGCAGAGAGGGTGGCCCGTGGGGGGCAGGCCTGGCACCCGCCCCCAGCTGCCTCCCCCAGGAGGGGACACTGCTCAGCCCCGCTCAGGCCCTCACTCCGGCTGTGAGGATGAGGGAAGAGTGGACCGCTGGGCGGTCCCAGGGCATGTCTGGTCACATGCCAGGCCTGAGTCTTCCTTCCAGCGCCCTCCTGCCCCCATGCCGAGGACAGAACCCAGGGCCTCGCACATGCTGGCAAGAGCTCTACCCCAAGCTGCCCCCCAGCCAGGACTCGCGTGTGGCTGGGTGGTGGGGTGTGTGTTTAGCACAGAGCCCTGGTTCCAACCCCAGCACCAAACTGCAAATAAAAATAAAAGACGAGAGTGGTGCACTTATCGCAGCCTGGAGAGGAAAGGGAATTTGCAAGAAAAAGGAGGGAATCATTGTAAACGTGGACATGACGCCAGGACAACTGTGCTACAAAGGAGCAGCCGGGAGTTGTGGCATCAGACACTGGGGGGACCCCAGCAGGCCAGGAGGGACTCCGGGGCGGCTCCCCAAGGAAGGGGCACCTCAGGGAGACCTGCAGGGAGCCCGAGACCCGGGGACCCTCCACTGCCTCACAAGGCTGAGAACCGAGGACAGTCTAGACCAACCGCTCTGGTTTACGGATGGAGATCGACCGTAAGGAGGCCGGGAGGGGACAGGACTGACACTCCAGTCAGGGGTGGTGTCCCAGGTCTGTGACCTAGGCAGCTGTACTTGCTGTAACATTACCAACTTGAAATGGTCACTGCTCATTGAGGCACGGCACGCAGTCACCTGGTGCTGGGCCTGGCCAACCACACAGCTGGTCTGACCAAGCCAGCCTCTGCCACCTGGGCTCCTCTGACCCTCCCGGCCACCTCAGGAGGTCATTGTGCTCATCGGGCAGGTGGGGAATCCAAGGCTCAGAGAAGAGAGTGGCTTCCAAGGCCACACTGAGCCGGACACAGAGGGAGGCGGTGTGAGAGCCCAGGACCCAGCGCCAGCCCTCCAGACCCACTTGGTGACAGCTCCCAGGGGCCTGGCCGGGTTTGCATGACTGGGGGAAGGGACAGCTTCTCCAGGACTGCCCCTTAACACCTCACTCAGGAGGTTACCAGGCCCTAAAACCTTGTCCTCCAGGGTCCCCGGGGCTCCAGAGCCCTGGCAGTGCCCGGCTGGGCAGAGAGAGTGAGCAAAGAGGCCCCACGACCTGCCCCCCACCCTGCACTCCCGGCAGCTGCAGGCTACCACTGAGCCCCTGCAGCTGATGCGTCTGGACACTTGGATCCCAGGGGCAATGGGCAGGGAGCTGGCACTTCCTGCCACTCCGCCTGGCTGGTCAGGGAGGCAGAGAGCAGGGGCTGCCGTCTGTCTCCTGAGCTCAGGGCTTCACTCTTGGCTCCAGACAAACAGCCAGGGGCCTTACATAAGCTCCCAGGCAGCTCGGTCAGCCACATGTCAACCACCGGGGCAGAGTGACATCCTCCCTCAGAGCCCTCCACTTCCCCCACGGGCCTCTCACTCTGGCCAGACTGGGCCTCTTCCATCCCAAGGGTGGGCTGCCTCCTCGCTCCATCCCTCCTGCTGAAACAGGTGGCCTCCCGCCTCTGTGTCCTGCTCTCCTGGGCCCTGCTGGATCATTCATCTGTCCAAAAAGTATTTCCTGTGCACCTACTGTGTGCAGGTTCTGCTGGTGAACAAGCCAGACTTGGCACCAGCCCCCAGTCAGCCCAGGCTCCAGAGAAGCAGCCAGACCCCGCGGTCCCACCCCTCTCTCTGGTTTTCCGTAGCTCTTATCGCCATCGAGCCAACCACGCAAGGCTTGCTTTGGTCTCTGTTACCTGGTGTCGGCCTCCCCACCCTGAAATAAGGCTGGGAGAGAGCAGGGACTGCGGTCTGTCAGCTTCGCTGCCATGTCCCCCAGCACCTGGACTGGTGCCTGGAGCATACTAGGTGCTCAGTAAGTATTTTTGAAGAAATGAACAATGAGAAATAAACTAACAAGGGAGAAAAGTGGGAAGGAGTCGGAATCACCTCGCCCTCTCTAAAGGAAGAGACTTTAAGGGAAAACGAGAACCAGGTCCCCGCCATGGGTGCTCTGCGGGAAGGGCACTTCAGGTGGAAGGAACAGCACATGCAAAGGCCAGGAGACTGGAGCCAGCTCAGAGCACTTGAGAAACAGAAATGCAGCCAGCGTGGCTGAGCCTGAGGCAGGAAAGGGGGTGGGCTGGAGGGTCTGGCGGCCCACCATGCAAACCCACAGAGGAGGCTCTCAAGCGCAAGGGAAGTCACGGGTTTGAGGCAGGAGAGTGGGGGGCCCAGGGCTGTGTTTTTAACCACCCTCTGGGGGCTGAAGGGAGCTTGTGGAGGGGCAGGGGTAGAGCAGGGAGGACCAGGAGCTGCAGGCCAGCTGGCCTGGGTGGACACCTGGCCTCGTGGGGCCCCAGTGGCAGCCCCAGCCCAGCACCACCTGCATCTTCCTACAGCGGCACCGGCTCCTGGGACCCCACTTGGCTCCCCCCTGTCTGCAGACAGAGCCTCGCGGAGACACAAAGGCTCATTTTAGGTGACAGTGTCAATGGATCAAAATCAGGTCCATCGGACCCCAGAGTCAGAGCGGCCCCCACATCCCAGAGTCCCCTGCCTCTTGGTGGGTCCCACCCTGACGCTCTGTCCCCCATGGGCCCACCAAGCAGTGGTGGCCACCGCACTGGCCTCCACGACAGGGGCAGGACAGAGGCCCCTGGGCCAGGAACACACACACTCCTGAGTGCTGGCCTCCTGGGCCTCAGGTCCTCTCTCCTGAGGTGAAGTGCAGAGAGACTTGCTCATCGCCATCAAGCAACCACACAGCACTCGTTTATGTCTGTTACCTGGTGTCGGCCTCCCCACCCTGAAATAAGGCTGGGAGAGAGCAGGGGCTGCCGTCTGTCACCTCCACTGCCATGTCCCCTGCTCGCTCCGGCAGGCCTTGTGCAGAGGCCATGTGACATGGGGAGAAGGCGCTCTGGAACCCAGGAAGGCAGGAGCCTGAGCACGCAGAGCCCAGCTGAGCCACCCAGGGCCAATACCCCAGACCTCCCTCTGCCACTACTGCCACCACCATCCCCTCTGTCACCACCATGTCACCACCATCACCATTATCATCACCACCATCTCCCGTCACTGTCATCACCATCATCACCACCATCACTATCATCACCACCACCATCACCATGTCACCACCAGTGCTGTCACTATATCTCCATCACCACCATCACCGTCACCACCATCACACCACCACCACAGTCATCATCACCATCACCACCATCACCATCACAATCACCGTCACCACCACCACCATCACCATCAACTTCACCACCATCACTGTCACCACCACCATAACTGTCACCACCACCACCATCACCACCATCACCATCATCACCATCACTGTCACCACCACCACCACCACCATCACCACCACCACCACCACCATCACCATCACCACCACCACCATCACCGTCACCACCATCACACCACCACCACAATCATCATCACCATCACCACCATCACCATCACCATCACTGTCACCACCACCACCATCACCATCAACTTCACCATCACCACCACCACCACCATCATCACCATCACCACCACCACCACCACCACCACCACCACCACCATCACTTCACCACCATTGGCATCACCATTTCCATCATCATCATCACCATCATCACCACCACCACCATCACCATCACCACCATCATCACCATCATCACCATTGGCATCACCATTTCCATCACCACCATCACCACCACCACCACCACCATCACCGTCACCACCATTGGCATCACCATTTCCATCACCACCATCACCACCATCACCACCACCACCACCATCACCACCACCACCACCATCACCATCATCACCACCATCAGGCAATGACGCAAGGGCTCTAGGCGTCATCTGTGTCACTGCTCACCACAGCCCCATGACATTCTCCTTTGTGGAGGAGACACCAGACCCAGGGAGTGCAGCAGTGCCCAGGTCACCGGGCTGACTTGGGGCACGGGTGCAGAGGTGGGTCCCAGCTTAGCTCTGCCCACTCCAAGCCAAACGCTGAGCCATCACAGGCACGTGGCAGGTCACATGTGTGTGTCCGTGTGAGTGGTGTGTGTGTGTGGTATGGTGTGTGTATGTGTGGTGTATCTGTGAGAGACCCAGCTGCTGGCCCAGAGTCACCCCAAAATCTTCCCAGGGCAGAGAGAAACCTGCCTTCTAGAATCTTCCAGCCAGCACTCGAGAGCCCCTGGTATACTGTGTCTGGTGGAGGAGACATGAGGCCTGCCTGGTGACCAGACCCCGTGTGTGTGTGTGTGTGTGGGTGGGTGGGTGTGTGTGTGTTATGGGTGAAAGTGTGTGTGGTGTGTGTGGCGTGTTCTGTGTGTGGTATATGGTGTGTATAGTGTAGTGAGTGCTTGTGTGGTGTGTGAGTGTATGTGTCGTATATGCATGTGTCGAGTGTGTGGTGTGTGTGATGTGTGAGTGTGTGGTGTGTGAATGTATTGTGTGTGGTGTGTGATATATATGGTGTGTGTGTCTGTGAGTGTATGTCTCTGTGTGTGTGGTGTGTATAAGTGTGTATGGTGTGGTGTGTATGAGTTTTCATGTGGTATGGGTCTCTGTGTGTGGTGTGTGAATGTATTGTAAGTGGTGTGCAAGTGTGTGTGCCGTAAGTGTGTGTGGTATGTGTGTGGTGAGTGTATGTGGTATATGTGAATGTGTGTGTTGTGTGTGTAGCGTGAGGTTATGTGAGCGTGTGTGTGTTTAGTGTGCAACTGTGTGGTGTATGTGATATGTGTGGTGTGTGTGTCTGTGAGTGTATGTCTCTGTGTGTGTGGTATATGTGTGTGCAGTGTGGTATGTGTGAGTTTGCATGTGGTGTGTGTCGGTGAGTATGTGTATGGTATGTGTGTGGCGAGTGTATGTTTGTATGTGGTGTGTGTATGATATGGTGTGTGTATGTGTGGTGTATCTGTGAGTGTGTGTGGTGTGTGTGGTATGGTTTATGTGTCTGTGGTGTGTGTGTGTGGTGTGTATGGTGTGGTTTGTGTGGGTCTGTGGTGTGTGTGTGTATGGCGTGGTGTCTGTGTGTGGTGTGTGTGTATGTGTGTGTGGTGTGGGGTATGTGGTGTGGGGTGTGTATGGTGTGGTGTGGGTGTTTGTGTATGTGGTATGTGTGTGTCTGTGTGTGGTGTGTGAGAATGTATGGTGTGGTGTCTATGTGTGTGTGTCTGTGTGGATGGTGTGTGTGTGAGTGTGTGGTGTGTGGGGGTGTGTATGATGTGGTGTGTGTGTTATATGTGTGTGTATGGTATGGTGTCTGTGTGTGTCTGTGTGTGTAGTGTGAGTGTGTATGTGTGAGTGAGTGTGGTGTGTGAGTATGTATGGTATGCTGTGTGTTGTGTGTGTGTATGCTATGGTGTGTGTGTCTGTGTGCGTGGTGTGTGTGTACAGTGAGTGTGAGTGTGTGGTGTGTCTATGTGGTGTGGCGTGTGTGCTGTGTATGGTGTGGCGTGTGTGAGTGTGTGGTGTGTCTATGTGGTGTGGCATGTGTGCTGTGTATGGTGTGGCGTGTGTGAGTGTGTGGTGTCTGTGTGAGTGTGTATGTGTGTGATGTGTGTGCCTGTGTGTATGGTGTGTTATCTGTATGTGTGTCTGTGTGTGTGGTGTTGTATGTGCCTGTGTGCATGGTGTGTGTGTGAGTGTATGGTGTAGTACGTGTGTGTGTGGTGTGTGTGTCTGTGTGTGTGTCTGTGTGCATAGTGTGTGTGTGGTATGTGTGTGTCTGTGTGCGTGGTGTGTGAGTGGTGTGTGTGTGTCTGTGGGGGGGTATGTGTGAGTGTATGGTGTGTGTGCCTGTGTGTATGGTGTGGTGTGTGTATGTATGGTGTGGTATCTGTATGTGTGTCTGTGTGCATGGTGTGTGTGTGGTATGTGTGTGTCTCTGTGTGTGTGGTGTGTGTGGTGTGTTTGGTGTGTGTATGTGTGGTGTATGTGTGAGTGTATGGTGTGTGTGTCTGTGTGTATGGTGTGGTGTGTGTCTATGTATGGTGTGGTATCTGTATGTGTGTGTGTGGTGTGTGTGTGGTGTGTGTGTCTGTGTGTATGGTGTGGTGTGTGTGTGTATGGTGTGGTATCTGTGTGTCTATGTGCGTGATGTGTGTGTGAGTGAATGGTGTGGTGTCTGTGTGTGGTTGTGTGGTGTGTGTGAGGGTGTATGGTGTGGTGTGTGTCTATGTATGGTGTGGTATCTGTATGTGTCTATGTGCATGGTGTGTGTGTGAGTGAATGGTGTGGTGTGTGTCTGTGTGTGGTTGTGTGGTGTGTGTGAGGGTGTATGGTGTGGTGTGTCTATGTATGGTGTGGTATCTGTATGTGTGTGTGAGTGGTGTGTGTGTGGTATGTGTATGGTGTGGTGTGTGTATGGTGTGGTATCTGTATGTGTGTCTATGTGTGTGGTGTTGTGTCTCTGTGTGTGGTGTGTGTGTGAGTGAATGGTGTGGTATGTGTGTGTGTGGTGTGTGTGGTGTGTGAGTGTGTGGTGTGTGTGAGTGTGTATGGTGTGTTATCTGTGTGTGTGGTGTTGTGTGTGTCTGTGTGCGTGGTGTGTGTGTGGTGTGTGTGTCTGTGTGCGTGGTTGTGTCTGTGTGTGTTGTGTGTGTGCACGTGCTCCCGCGGGCCGGTGTGAGTTCACCCTTGGTCCCCAGCCCCATGGGGGCCAGTGGAGCCCAGGGATGCAGACTCCCAGGATCTTGGAGGCAGGACTTACAAAGGCCCGAGTCACCAGGACGGTGGGCGGGGGAGGCTGCACCCCAGGCCAGTGCCCACGGCTCTGCATCTGCCCACGGGCAGCAGGTGGCCTGGAGGTGCCCTCGGCCAGCTGCCTACACAGTGGGGCGCCATGAGCAGGGGCGGCATCCCCGGGCTGGGCGCTCCCCTCCACCAACTCCACAGTTCTGCACGTTAGATCTTCACAGAGGGGACCTCGAAGGCCAAGGGAACCCTGAAGCAGCCCAATCCATGCCACACATACCCAAGCACAAAGACCACGCGGTGACATCACCCACTGTCACTCTCACGTGGACACAAACAACACAATCACAACACACAGGAACTCACAATTATACCAAGACACATCCTCACATACACACGGACACTCAGACAACACACACACACACAGCTACACACAGACACACACACACACTCTCACACACACACACTCACACACGCACACTCAGACAACACACACAGCTACACACAGACACACTCACATACACACACACTCACACACACACACACTCACCCCTCACACAGGCAAACGGAGCACAGCCGGCGTCTGGTGGTCTGCAGGAAAGTCTGTGCCAGGCTGCGGGGAACCCGCCTTCCAGATCCTTCCAGGGCGGGCATCCCAGAGCCGGAACCCGGCTGCCCCTCTTCCGCATGACAGCCCTGCAGATGCACGCCGACAGCCTGCCCACCCCGGGCCTCGTCTGCCCCAGGCCTCTTGTCACCAGCTCCCTCAACCATTCCTCAGATGACAATTTCCACACGTCTGCCTCCCTGGAACCCCTCCCCGGTTACGCTGCAGCTGCCGGATTTCCTCTGCCTGGGCAGGAGCGGGTTCACACCAAACACCCAGAGAGGAGCAGAGAGGTCGCCTGCCTGGCTCGGCAGCTAGGGCCTCCCCTGGTGCAGACTGGAGCCCTGGCCTGACTGGTCAGACTGCAGCACCTGTGGGGTGTGGTCCACCAAACCCCTCAGATCTTCTTCAGAGAAGCTGAGCCATTGCACACTCCTCCAGCTTAAAGAGGAGTGGCTGAAGCATGGCCCCAAGTGGACCACCATCAGAGGAGCCTGTCCACAAATTAAATCTTGGCCTTGTCACAAATCAACAGCCGCCCTCCCAGCTCTGCAGCACATTCAGCAAGTTGGGCCAGCCACCCCTCCAGGACAGCTGGGAGCACCAGACAACCTTTTTTATGAGCCTCTACTATAACCCCAGGCACCTTGTGACAGCTCAAATAAGGCAGCTGACCAACGGGGGTGGGGGGGACACCGAGGCACAGGGGGAGGGGGCTCCCCAGAGTCCAGAGCCACTCAGAGAAAGAGCGGGATCTGGATCTAGGTCCAATGCCAGGCCACCAGATCAGGGCTCTCCGGACAGGAGGTGGCAGCCCCCTGGTTATCAAAGGACCTGACCCGTGTTTGTCCCCGGGCCTTGATGTGTGTCTGTTTTCAGGGTCTCCCCTGATGAGTGTGGCCGGCCAGCTGTGTCTGAGCCCCCTCAGAGTCTGAACACCTCCCAGGGGCGCCTCTGCTGGTCACTCTGTACTCTCCTTGCTGTACCCAGGGCCTCGGGTCCCGCCTCAGCCAACAAATCAAGGTACAGGTGGCCCTGGGGGGGAGGGGACTTCCAGCAGGAAAAGCAATGGACCCAGAGTCCAGGGCCCACTCAGGGCCTCACCAGGCCTCCTGCCCTGTGTGTAAAACTCGCTGGAGGTGCCTGCCCCGCCTTGCAACAGAGAGACCAACAGAAAGAAATTTGGAAAGTACCTTAATGAAAACAGGAGGCCCCCGCTGAGCGCTCCAGAGACACCTCGAACCTCAGAAAAGCCTTTTTTTTTTTTTTTCTGGTGCTATGCAAGAGCTATGAGCTCCCTCCATCCCCGCCCACAAAAACCCTTTAAGGTGGAAGATATCGTCCCAGTTGTACAACAAGCCAGTGCTCCCGTGGTGCTGGTGCTGGGGGACCGCCCCTCTGGGTCAGAGAGGACGCTTCAGTCCCTGGCCCAGAGAAGGGCAGGATGTGGCCCCGATTGCTCAGTGGGGCAGAGCGGGGAGTGGGGCAGAGGCAAGAGCCAAATGCCCTTCTTGGGATGCATCATTAGCCAGATCGCCCTGATCAAATCCAGGGGAAGGAGACAGCTCGGGGGGAGGTGCTGGCACAGGCCCGTCATCCCAGCAGCTCAGGAGGCGAAGGCAGGAGGATCACAAGTTTGAGGCCAGCCTCAGCAACTTAGTGAAGTCCTAAGCAACTTATTGAGACCCTGTCTCTAAATGAAACATAAATATGGCTGGGGATGTGGCTCGGTGGTAAGTGCCCCAGTACCAAAGAGAGAAAGAGAAGGGACCAGCAGGCAGAGGCTGGACCTGGAAGATGAAGGGAGGAGGTTCAGGAGGCAGGAGCAGATCTCCACTGAACCTGGCCCCAAAGGAGACTGTGGCCTCCACCCCCACCCCCACCCCGCTCCCCAAGTTTCCCACAGGCCTGGGTCTCCACTCAGAGCACAGAATCTGTGGCTTTGTCCCCACAAGCACCTGGCAGGGAGGTCGGACCCTCCCCCACGGGAACGGAAGCCCCTAGAAGGCAGGTCTGGTTTGTGTGCCCCTTTTCACTGCTCAGGGGCCAGAACAGGGCTTGGCACACAGTAAGCGCCTGGTGAATGTAACAGGGAAAGAAAGAGACAAAAGAAAATCATCACGTCAGACCTGTTTTCTTTCCCCTTTGGACTGGCAGCCGTGAGAGGGAGACTCAGCCCTCATCTCCTGGACCTCAGGACCACAGGCCAAGGCGGGAAGACCCAGAGGTCCCCAGCCCTCAGGCAGGTCACAGACACAGACACCCCTGGGCCCGCAGACTGCCCCCTAAGGACCACCCTCTCTGAGCTCCAGATTCCCGGAACACAAGGGCCGGTGGAGGACATAAGCAGGGGACAGCCTGGGAACATGTGGGAAGAAAATGTTCTGCAGAAGAGAGGAGGAAGGGGTCAGAGGTGGAGGGAAAGGAGGGAAGGGGAGGGGAGGGGAGGGAGGGGAGCGCAGGGGTGGGAAGGGCCGGCTCCCTGCAGCTGGTGGGGTGCCCCTGGACCCCCACGCCCATCTCTGGGTCCCCTCTTTCCAGACATAGTTTCCGAGCAACCCTCATGCGGGGCTGGGGAATCAGAGAACAAGGCAGCCGTGGGGAGACCGTCCAGGATCGAGGACCCCCACAGGAGCCCCGTTCATTCCTTTACCTTGGAAAGCTCAGGGTGCTGGGGGCAGGCACCCGCCACGGTGGGGGAGGGGCGAGGGGACCCAGGGACGGCCGCCCTGGGGCCCTGGGAGCCGAGCCCAGAAGCCACATTTGGCTTGCAGGGTGAAGGTGGCACAGAGAGTAGGAGAGGGGCCTGACAAAGGGGACCTGGTAGGGGAGTGGAGGGGCCACCCGTCTGCTCAGCCAGGGTGGGGCGCTGGGCCCCAAACCACAAAGAGCCTGCGACTGGCCGAGCGGTTCCTGGAAGCCTCTGGGCTTGGCCGGCTCCTGGAGGCCAGAGCGGTGGGTGTGCAGGGGCTTCTCAGCAATCTCCGCCCCCACCTGCCCACCCAAGGTCAAGGGGAGTCAGCCCGGGATGCAGGACTGCCTGGCGCCCCCTGGTGGGCCCGCGAGATGCCCTCTCAGCCCCAAGCCTTGGGAAGGGGAGAGCAAGAGGCAAGAACTGGGGAGTGGGGTCCGCAGGCCCCTGGTCCAAGGAAAGGGCTGAGGCTTCCTGCAGCTTGCAGCCCCTCCCCCAGGCTGCCCATCCTGTGCCCCGGAGATGCTCTGAGCAGCGGGGAGGCCAGAGCCGGGATATGTCTGGTGCCAGGCTTCCCGCGGGTGTGGGAGGTTTACCAGCTCCTGCCAGGCGACCTGGCTCACCTCTGGATACCCTCTTCCCTCTCCCCATCCCCTAGACTGCCTGGCCCCTGCTCAGTGTCACCCTGTCCTGTCATGACCTGTCACCCACTGCATCCCCTCCCAGGACTCAGAGGTGATGGCTGAGGCAGAGGGGAAGGGAGGTCCCTAGACTCCTGCCCAGTGCCCAGCCCAGTCCTGGGACCTGGAACCTAAACAGAAAGTTTGTCCTGAAGAGAAGAGTTTCTGGAGCCAGAGGTCCCGGGGGCTGAGGGAGACTTGACCCAAGAGGTGGCTTCGAAGCGGAGGTAGGGCCTGAGGACCGGGAGAAGGGGATGCAGCCTAACTCCTCCTCCAAGCCCTGTCCCCACGCCAGCCCAGGGACCCACACTTCTGTCTGCCCAGCATCCTGTCCCTAGGCAGTGCTGGGGTCTGTGGGTCGAATTCCCCAGGCAGTGAGGGACATGCAGGCTGGCCCCCTGCTCAGGCCCACCTGAGCTCTCCAGCCCAGGACACTCGCAAACACCCAGACCCCACCACACCAGAGACACGCAGCCTCTCTCACCCTCTCTCGCCCTCTTACACACACACACACACACACACACACACACACCTGACCCCAGAACACAGATTCCCAAGACCAGATAATAGTTCAGGAGTCGCCCCAGATCCCCAGTCTTCTCCACTCTGAAGCCCCCAGGATCCTGACCAAGAAGAGGGACAGACAGCAGCACTGGCGGATGCCTCGCCCTGGCCCATCCAAAGCCCCCTCCCCCAGGTATCATGACCTCCCCCAAAAGAGGCCTTCCCAGCCCTTGCAGAGCCCTCTTGCCCCCCAGCCCCCTACACACACCACCCAGCTGACAATTAAAACCTAATCATCATAAACACTCATTATATAACCATCCCCAGCGCCGCTGAGGATCCCTGTAGCCCCTGGAGTCCCAGCTCCGACCCTGGCCTGGCTCCATGCGGTGCAGCCTGGGCCGCCGGCTGGGGACCGGCCTCGCGGGGGGCCCTGCGCCACCCCAGCCTGGAGGAAAGTTAAACCCTGCCGGGGCTCCCCCACTCCACCAGGCTGCACTCTCCCGCGGCCAGCACTCCCGGCTCAGCCCTGCCGGACCCCGGCACCAGCTCTGGTCGGGCTGGTCGCAGAACTGCAGCAGCGGAGGGGCCGCGGGACGGACAGACAGACAGCCGGGCCACCGGCGGCAGCCTGACTTGTTGAATAAATTCCTGCAGCGCTGACTCGGCCGGCTTTGGGCTTCGGGGTTGGCACCAAAAGAACTTTCGTGGCCTTGGAGAGGGGCCCGGTCAAAGTTCCCGTCCTTCTCCCGTGGCAGAGGCCCGGGGCACGCGACGGGGGCCCACCTGATGGGCACGCGCGGGTGGGGACACTGCTCTCCCGAAATAAAGAAATCAATCCGTCCGCGGCCAACGCGCCAAGAACCGGCGGCGCCGCGGAGCCCTCGCCCGGGTCCCCGGCCCCCGCCCCACCGCCACCTACCTTGGCATGGACGTGGCCGGGCAGCGGGGTGGTCCGGGCTGGAGGCGCGGGGCGCCGCCACCCCCCGAGGCGGGCGATCGAGAGGGACCCCGGCCCCGCGGCCCCGGCCCTCGGATGCCGGTTCAGCGGAGCCCCCGGGGCGCGGGGGACGGCGGGCGCGGGGCGGCGGGCCCGGGTCGCCGGGCCATGGCGGGGCGCGGCGGCGGGGCCGGGGGCGCGGGCCGAGCGGAGTTGGCGCGCGGCGGCGGCGGGCGGCGCTCCGGGCCGGGGGCGGGGGCGCGGGGCCCGGCCGAGCGGTGGCAGGTGCCGGGAGGGGCGGCGCGCGGGCCGGGGTCGGCCGCGTCCCTGCGCCCCTGCGCGGAGGGCGCCCCCGGCCCGGGCTCGAGGCGCGGGGTCTGCGCGGCGGGGGCTGCGGAGGAGCCCGAGCGCCCGGCGGTGCGGGGACGTGCGGCGGCGGCGAGACCGAGCCGCGCCGCGTGCGAGGAAAACCGTCCTTATACTGACACCAAATGTCTTCGGGGAAAGCTGCAGGCGCGGGACGCTGGAGGGGGGAGGCGTGGAGGCGACAGACTGAATGACGGCGGCGGCCGGTGAGCACCCCTCCCCGGAGGCCAGGAGGCCCCCGCCCCGCGGCCACCTCCTGAAAATTCAGGGTCCTGCCCAGGGGAGGGTCCTGGCCCCTCAGTCTGGGACTGCGTCATGCGTAAAAGGGGAACCCTATCGGTGACCCAGCGCTTGATTGGGCTCCCACACTCCAGAGGTCTCTGAGACGCGAGGTGGGGGGTGTGCCCCCCTCTGGGACCACCGCCCGAGTCCGCTGGCTCCTAACTGGGAGGAACCCCTCCAGAGGTCGCCAGCCGCCCCTGTTGCCTGCCCACTTCTCATTCGCACCTTTCTTCCAGCCTCGATTTAGGAAGGCCGCCTCCTTCAGGAAGGCTTCCTGGAGGGCCCCCAGGTGAGACAGATGCGCGTTCTCCAGCTGCAAGGGCCTCCCTCGGCCTCTCCACTCCCAGGGGGCAGTCCTTCGCATGGCCAGTTCCCCAATCCCATGCCCGAGCCATGTCTCCCTTCCCCTCTCCCTCAGGGCTACCATTTGGGGACTGGGGAGCATTCAAGATTAACATCCCTTTTTATTGATTCATTTGTTCCCAAACAAATGAGAGGCATCAAGAGCCTCTCACAAACAGGTCAAATTGCTCACTGTTCTGCAACTCCCCAAGCATTTAATGAGTAGCTATTACATGCTCAGCATGGAAGTCCACCCTTTGCCTCCATTTTACTGATGATAAAACTGAGTCCAGAGGTGAGCTACCCAGCCAAGGTTACTCTGCAGGGAAGCAGGAGCCCCAAGTGATCCAGCATTCCCCAAGCACCACCCAGGTGTCCCTCCACACTCCGTCACCAGCTCAGCCCTTCCCACCTCCTTGGAGCACAGAATATGTGGTGGGGCCATCACACTGGTCTGGATCCTGGGGGAGGAAGCTGGGGCTGCCCTGGGGCTGCTGTTCTGCAGACAAGCACAGCCTTGGGGAAGTTGGTTGGTCCTCACTCTGCCATTTCCTGACTGGGGGGGATGGGCAAGCCCCAGAACATCTGGACCCCAGGTCCCCCCCCGCGCCCCCCGCTGTGGAATGGAGATAAAAGTTCACATTCCCCAGGTGCAAACAGTTTCTAAAGGACCTAACACAGTGCCTGGAGCATAGTAGTTGCTCAACAAACCTTTATCCCTTGCTATCTTTAATTCTGTCCAGGGAGACAACCCTTCATAACCAGACCACAATGCAAGGTCCTGAAAGTACACACTAGGCCACAAGACGCCCTGTAGGTGTGACTCCAACAGATCAGTGTCCCCAGCTGGATAAGTGGATTTCAGATCAGAGGGGCTTCAGGAGCGGCTCATCAAAGGTGAAATACTTGAGCTGAGCCTTATGGGAGTGCACAGGGTTGAGACCTGAGAGGAGGAAGGTGGCCCCACGGCATCAGGAGCATCACGGAGGCAGACACTGAGCGGCCTAGCAGGCCTCCAAGTCCCCAGTTGGGGTGCAGTTGAAGAGCCCGGCCCAAGGGCGGAAGAAATCTGGTTTGAGGGCCAGAGGGATACGGCCTTGCTCCCCTCTCCCCATCCTCCTCCACACGTTTCACCAAGTTTGGAGGCTCCCAGGACCTTGAGACCCATCAGGTGGTGAATTCTGGGGTCTGGGTTCCTTCAGCGGCAGCCCCCCAACGTGACCGTGGTGACACAGTCACACACCTCTTGGGACAGTTCCTTTGCTCTCTGAGCAGCTCTGAACAAAGTTCTCTATTTCTGTATTTGAGCAGAAATGATCCTCCTGTCCCTCTCCCAGCGAGCCGCCCCCCAGCCTCCTACAAGCACCCACGCCTGCAGAAGTCCTGCTTTATATCTAACCTGAATGCTTTATGCTTCAAGTAAAGCCTTGGTTGTCCACTAGTCCATCCACCCCACCCTGCAGGACAGTGAGTGGGTCCTGTGGACACTAAAAGCCAAGAAGGAAGTAGGAGGAGAGAGGATCCTCCACCCCTGGGGGAGGGGAGTGTGGCTCCCGCCCAGGCAGCGGGCAGGCTGGGCAGTCCCTCCCGGGAGCTTCATTTATTCATTATTGCTATTTATATTGAGGCTGGTGTTTGCAAAGGCTGCATCAGCTGCAGGCACACCAGCCCCTCCAGGCCTGCAGGGTGTCCGCCAGGAGGCGGGTGACGTGGACCTCAGCCTGGACCCCCCAACGCACCCCCTGACAGTGGGGACTCCCTCTCACCCCCTTTGACGCCCACCCCCACCTTCTCCAGGGGCATCCTCCACTGGGGAAGCTGGGTCAGGCTTCCTGCCCTAGAACATGAGATGAGGTTCCTTCCAGATCTACAGATCCTGTGAGGACAAAGATAAAGATTCCGACATCCTCAGAACGCACGCGGACTGGTTTCTTAAATGCCCTGGTGAAAGCCCTTGACAAACATTAACACTTTTAATCCTGAACACATCTTACGAAATTGCTGCTGCTGTTTTACAGATGAGGCGCCTTTGGCACAGAGAGGTTAGGTAACTCACTCAAGGTCACACAGCTAATAAGCAGCAGAGCTGGGATCTGAATTCCGGGGGGGGGGGTGCTCTAAACTAGGATTCTGGATTCTAAGACTCAAACATCTACACTTCAAGGTTTCCGGGATTCCAAACTGAGAATGGGGTAAGACACCCTCGTACCCAGTACCCTGAGAGAGCACACCCCCCTGGGACATGGGAAGGGATGGGCTCATGAGCCGGGGGAGAGCCCAGTTCTCCAACTGCCTCCCAAGCCCTAAGAACCCGCCAGAGCTCTGGGGCCCAGGGGACCCTGCGCCAGGACTGGAGGATCCAGTGACAGAACGGGAACTGCGGGGTGGGGGAGGGGTCCCGGGCACACTGCCTGGCCTGCTCAAGGCCTGTGTCCCCTCCCCAACACCCCCAGGCGGTGCCAGGCTGGGGACGCTCCCGGGTGGGAAAGCCCGGGACTGCTGACTGCGGGGGACACAGGAGGAGACGCAGAGCCGGGGGCTGGGCACGGGGCGTCTCGCATGGGACAGGCCAGGCTGCGCCCGACACCTGTGGGCACCGATGAGTTCAGAGGGGCCAAGGGGACCAGAGCCTGTGTGGAGGGCCAGCGGGTGTTCCTCAGTGACCATGAGGAAGGCGGGAGCTCGGGGAAGCATGGAGGGTGAGGAGAGAGGGGAGATGGAGGGCCGGCACCCCAGGCTCGCCTCAGAGTCCCCGGGAGGGGCCAGGCACCCGGGACACGCCTCAGAGTCCCCGGGAGGGCAGGACTGGACTTTCGGTCCCTGCCGGACAGCAGCCTCAGCCCCCCCACCCCGTGTGGGTGTCGAACAGGAGCTGGAAGTGGAGACGCACTCCTGGGTCCCCAGCAGCCCCAGAGAGAGGCTGAGGCAGGGGTGGAGGACGGCAAGGTCAGGCAGCCTCTGCAGCTCAGGGAGGCCCTGTCTCCAGTTAAAACAAAAGAGGACGGGTGCTGCTCTGTGTCCCCTGGACCAAGAAGAAAGGACAAGGGTGAGAACAGCCCTGGGCAGGGCAGGCCCCCCCCCACCTACTGGGCCAAGTCAAAGCCAGAGGATCCCGGAGGACACTGGCCTCCCCCGTGATGCCTGCACCCTAGGAGTCCCATCCAGGCAGGGGTGGGCTGCTGCGCCGGCTGGTAAGGACCCGGGAGCCCCTCCATGACCGCAGGGATCCACCCACTTCATGAGCCCACGTAACCCCCAGAGCCACGAGAGGCCAGATTCAGAGACGGCGTGAACTGCCCAGGGTCACAGAGCTGATGAGCTGCCGAAATGAGGTTCTGTGCCAGGGTGAGTGTGTGTGTGTGTGTGTGAGAGAGAGAGAGAGAGAGAGATCCCTGTTGTCCCACCCACCAGACACAGGCTGGAGAGGGGACAGAGGGCGGATGGGGACAGATGTCGGGGAAACTCAGGTCCCTGACTCAGCCAAAAGAGGTAGTTGACACCCTAGAAGCTTTTTGGATGGGGCTCAGAAAATCAGCCCGGGCGCATCTGGAGAGGGCCATGCAGGGTCTGCCGCTGGCGGGGGGAGGTGTCAATGTCCGGGGGCCACTGGCCAGAGCCCCGCCCGGCACACGCCAGGAGCCCCCCATGGTGCTTGGCAGCTGGCACAGTCCCTTTGTGCCTCATGACATCCTGGACTTCAGCACACAGTAGGTGCCCAATGTTTGCTGGGTCTTTCTCGAATTCGGCTCCGGGGCAGTCATTCCCACGCTGGTTTTACTGACGGGGAAACTGAGGTTGAGGCCACGCCAGAGGTCACTGCGGGGCCAGCTGGTGCTCTGTCCTTGACATCTTCTGTGTGGCAGGTGTAAATGCACGGAGCCGAGAGGCAAGGACCCCAGCCTAGGGGGGACACCCGGTGGAGCTCAGTAGAGAGCGGAGCCCCAGGAGCAGGAGGAGGGTCCCCTGAGGAGGCAGCCTGGAGGCCTGGAGGGCTTTTCTGGCCCAGCGTCCCAAGGTCAACCCAGGTGGCCAGCAAGTGTAAGGACTGGTGAGGACACAGGCCAAGGAGGAGGGGGAGCCTGGGCGGTGAGGCTTGGGAGCCAAGGAGCCAGAGGAGGAGCCACAGGGAGCTGGGGGCCACTCTGACCCCTGCCTCCTCCCCCTCTGTCTCCATGCTGTGTCTCTGGTGTCTTTCTCTTTTCCTGGTTTCTCCTGCCCGACCCCTTCCTCCCGGGCAGTTTCTCTGCCTTCTCTCTCTGCTGCCTCTGTCCCCCGCCCCGTCCCTGTGTGTAAGCCCCCCACCCCGTCCCTGTGTGTAAGCCCCCCACGCACACACGTGCTCGCTCCTCCCCGTGGCCGGTCTCCCTGCGGCTCCTGCTGCTTGCAGAAGAAGAGCCGAGCGAGCTGCCGCTGTCCATTTTATCCTCAGCTGGACAAAGGCTGGCGCTGGCACCCGCAGGTGGACCTCGAGGAAGCTGCCTCCAAGGTCACCACCAAGGACAGACATTTGGGGGCTGCGTGGGTGGAAGCAGCCCTGGGCTGGGGGGGCTGGCCCTGTTCAGTTGGTGGCCCTATGGTGGCCCTGGGAGCCCTGGTGGCTAGCGGGGGACACTGCAGGGAGCAGCTGGCTTGGTGCAGAGCGCCTGGGCCCATCCTCAGCCTCCCCGCACCTCTCCAGGGGCTGGGGGCCTTCCCCCGAGGCCTTGATCTCTGTCAACAGCGACCGCCCCCAGGGCTCGGTGGGTTCCCCCCCAGCACCCCAGGAACATGGGTCCCCCCCAGCACCCCAGGAACATGGGTCCCCCCCAGCACCCCAGGAACATGGGTCCCCCCCAGCACCCCAGGAAAGGCTCCCGAGCCCAGTCCCCGGCTCTGCCTGCTCCCGGCCTGCGCTGGCTCTGGACTTGGGGAACAGCCCCGCCCTGCCCTGTGGTTGGCCGTGGCCCTGGGTGGCACTGAGAGGTCAGAGGTCACCTTTCCAGAACCTGGCCAGGCTCACTCAAGGGCCCCTGGCTGTGTCCCCCACTGCACTCTGGCCTGTGGGTCTTGCCAGGCACGGTGTCACCCTGGGGTCCAGCAGGGACAAAGCCAAGCCCTTGACCCAGCAGAGCTCAAACCCTCATGGTGGGTCAGAAAGCACATACGGGGGACAAGTCCCTTAAATAGTGACTGGGCAGGACAGGAAGGCGGGGACAGGCAGTGGGGACAGCTGGTACTGTCACTCCTTTATTTTCTGAAGCTGGGGATTGAACACCAAGGTCTCTCACATGCACAGCCGTGCTCTGCCCTGAGCTGCGTCTCCAGCCTGAGGGTTACCGTCCTTTGAAATGAGACAGTCAGGGGACAGCCCTGACGGCAGTGAGGGTGGGGAGCCTCCCTCTGTCCCCTCTCACCTTCTAGTGAAGGGCCAGCATCTGGGCCACCCACCCAGGTGAGCAGGGCCACCAGCCCCCTCTCCGCGCCTCTCCCCACCCCCACACTCACGCCTGCCACAGAGCCTCCCCAGGCGTCCCTTCCTGCAGGCACAGAGCCAGGAGGGGCTGCGTAACAGAGGCACCCCCGGATTGGAGGAGGCCAGGCCCAGCCTCAGCAGGCTGGGGGGCGGGGGGCTTCCTGCAGAGAGAGCTGGTAGGATGTGCCAGGAGAGTGGGCGTGGCCATGTGTGGATTAGGAAGGAGGCGGCCTTCATGGGGAGGCCCAGCCTTCAACTCTGTTTGAAAGTCCGGGTAGATGATACTGGGAGCTGGGGCCAACCCCATGGGGGCAGAATAGCAGGAACTCAGCCAAGAGAGAGCTCCAGTGTCCCTAGTGACCAGCGTGGCACTACCACCCAACTGGCCCCACACTGTGAGTTCCCTGGCCCCCTCTCCTGCCTAGTCTGGGGGCGAGCAGGGTCTTCATGACCCTCTGGCAGATGCACAGAGTCCAGAGAGGCAAAGACACTGGCCCGAGATCACAGGACAGAGAGTGGCAGAGCCCAGAGGCACACCTGCGTCCACCCCACACTCCCTCCCCCCCAGCTGGGTCCACAACCTGGAGCCTGCACCCCCTCCCGGCCTGCAGAGGGCTGGGGACCCCCTCCACCCTCCCTCCTCCAGGACAGTTAAGGGGTTCTTGACCAGAGCGTTCACCTCCAGGCACCAAGCTGCTGCTCCCGGAAGGAGACTCCCAGAGACGGTGACACCAGCCTCCGCACTCTGCCTGGGCACACAGACCCACACGCACCAAGGCACCGTACCACACCCAGATGCCACTGCCCCCAGAGCTCCCCCAGCGCGGCGCCCCGGTGCACAGGCTCGGTGACCACTGAGTTCACACTCACACAGGACGGGTGCCAATGCGCCCGTCCCCAGGTGCCCCCGGGAAGGGGCCGCGCTGTCAGAGTCAGAGGAGGAAGACGGGGAGCAGGAGAGGCCAGGGACCGGCTGAGTTCAGAGCATCAAAGAGGAGCGGGATGAAGGGCGAGGGGTGGGCGCTGGGGGCGAGATGCGCGATGGGGAGGGCGAGGGGCCGGAGCAGGGGCGGCGCCTGCCATGGAGCCTAACTTTAGCTGCAGCGCAGAGATGACTCACCCGAGCAGCCGCTCGCTCCGGTTTATACACCTCGGGAGCTAAATATACAGGCCCAGGGGCTCCTCCGTCCCCGAGGTCCCCCTGCCCGCCCCGCCCCACAGCCCGCCCTGGCCCTGCCCTGCCCTGGCAGCAGCTCTTCACCAGGAGCTAACCACCGGGTCCGGCTCCAAGCTCAGAAATAACGCGGTCCCCACGGCCCCCTTCGAAGCCAGGAGGTTGGGTGGGAGGGCACGAGGCCTGCCCAAGGTCACGCTGCAGAGGAGATCAGCCAGGCCAAGGCCGGAGTGGGGCTGAGCACCGAGAGGGGCCGTTTGCCAGCCGCGGCAGGGGTGCTGGTCCCACATTCCAGTGGCCAGGGATCTCTGGACCCACGGAGAGCTCCTCCGACATCCCCCGCCTGCCCCGCCCCAGCCGGGCTCCCTGCGCCCCGAGCTGGCACTCAAGGTCCTCTGCCACCAGACCAGGGTGTCCGAGCTGCCCAGCAGCAGCCGCCCCCGCAAGCTCCGTCCCTGTCCGTGGTGCTGAGCAGGCTCCTGACACCCTGGTCAGGCCTGAGCTCTGTCGCTCAGCAGGACTCAGGAGCTGGGCAGGGAGGTGGGAAAGGAGGCCAGGAGGGCAGGAAGGCAGCGGGGACTCTCGGGGACAGGAGCACTTTCTTCTTTGACATCATTTTCTAATAACTACAAGAGAAACACCACAAGCAAAAGCGGCTGACAAATCAAGGAACCATTGTAGGGAGACCCCCCTGAGCCCGACTCCAGGGAGACCTCGCTGAGCCCGACTCCAGGACATGCTCAGGGGGACCCAGGCCGGAGGTGGAACTGAGCCGTCTGGAGTGTGGGGCTCAGACGGGCTGAACCAAAGCTGAACTGAGCTCCTAGTCATTTCCATGTTTTTGTTCCCCGACTTGACAGAGAGGTTGTGAGTTTTCACACTGTCACAGAACAGGCTTCCGTTTCCCAGGGTACGAGTGGCATTTCACGTACTCCCAACAGCTTCAAAGATTTGTTTTCCTCTGCAAACGTAGAGGAGTGCTAACCACTCCTTCCCCACACCAGCAGGCCCGGGCCTTTGCACATGCTGTGCAGCCAAGCTGAGCTGCCTCCCTTTCCCCCTTTCTCCTTCGGGGCTCTGCTCCTCCATCTCCCCCACTGGACAGGGAGCTTCTGAAGAGCAGGAACCACCACAACTCATTCATTTCCTTTCCTTCCCTGTGAGAGAAATGCTGGGGCCGATGTCCTAGGACTCGGGTGGGGTGCCCACTGGGCCCTCAGGAGGGAAGGGCAAGGGGGGTGTCATGGGTTCTCGGGGTTTTTGGAGACTTACTGCCTCCCTAGTAGCCCTAGGGACAGCTCTCGGGGCTCCTCCCTCCTGCTGTCTCCCCTCTTCTGGCTTCGTCTGATTGTGCAGATGAGGAAACTGAGGCTGAGGGAGGAAGAAGGTCCTGTGCCCTGTGAGAGTTTGTCCAGGAAGACCACAGGAGGGTTCTGAGAAGGCTGAGGAGGGACGAGGACTGGTGCTCTCCCCAGGCCCCCTGGGTCCCTCAGGAGAGAACCTCTGAGCTCAGAGAGGAAGATGGCCCCCTCAGGCCTCCCCTGCCCCCCAGAGGATCCTGGCCTACAAATAACCACGGGCCCCTAATCTAATGACACTTCAATTCACCAGGTCTCTAAAGACTTGTGGGTCTCAGGAACAGGAGAGAGGGAGGGGAGGAGAGGGAGGGGAGGGGAGGAGGGGAGGGAGGGAGGGGAGGAGAGGAGGGGAGGAGAGGGAGGGGAGGAGAGGGAGGGGAGGAGAGGGAGGGGAGGAGAGGGAGGGAGGGGAGGAGAGGGAGGGGAGGAGAGGAGGGGAGGAGAGGGAGGGAGGGGAGGAGAGGGAGGGGAGGAGAGGGAGGGAGGGGAGGAGGGGAGGAGAGGGAGGGAGGGGAGGAGGGGAGGAGAGGGAGGGAGGGGAGGAGAGGGAGGGAGGGGAGGAGAGGGAGGGAGGGGAGGAGAGGGAGGGAGGGGAGGAGAGGAGGGGAGGAGAGGGAGGGAGGGGAGGAGACGTGGGGGGGAGACGTGGGGGGCGCCTCACCCTCTGGCACCCATGAGGACCCTGCTCACAAGCTCCACCTGTACCGGGGTCTCACACCACCCAGCCGTCCCTGGTGGACACTCCAGGGTTGAGCATCTGCCGCCCATGGACCCCCTGAAGGTGTTCCCTGTTGGCAAGTTTCATGGAGTGGGGGCAGGGGACATGGCTGAGGGGCAGGGAGGTCCCCAGCCTCTGTCACCAAAAGGTAACCAGTAATAACAAGAGCAGGCGTTCCTCGTGCCCCAGGCCCTGTTCTGAGCACTTGTCACATTTTAACCCATGTCGTGGTCACAGCACCCTGGGTGGCAGCTGCCACTCTTTCCACCATTGTACAGATGAGGGACCTGAAGCCCAGAGAGGTCCGTCACCTGGCTGAAGGTTCTGCAGCAGGAGGGGTGGTCCTCAGAGCCCGCCAAGGTGAGCCTGATGCCCCGGTCAAAGAAGGGGACACAGGCACAGAAAGGGGTGGCATCCCCAAAGGCCTACTGACAGAGGAGCCTGGATGCCCCCGGCCTGACTGCCAGCCCAGCCTCTCTACTGTCATGAGCAGGTTCCATCTCAATCTCTACACCCACCAGTGGGTCAGACACAGTGTCACGGCCCAAGTGTGAGGACGAGTTTGTCACTAAGATCTTATGAAAGGACAGGTGTCCCCACTGTTTGGACCTGGAATGTCCCCAAAGGCCCATGTGTCAAAGCCTTGGCCCCCAATGTGGTGCTAGTGGGGCGCGGGCTTTAAGAGCCGGGGCCCAGCCGGTGCACACGGAGAATCCCAGCTACTCAGGAGGCTGAGGCAGGAGGATCCGGAGTTCAAGTTCAAGGTCAGCCTGGACAACTTAGTGAGACCCTGTCTCAAAATAAAGAATAAAGATGGGAAGGGATGGACCTGAGTGGGGGGCAGAGGTGGGACGCAGTGAGAGGCCCTCGGGGCACTGGAGGTGCAGTCCTAAGTGGAGGGTGGTCACCAGCCTCCTCCATTTTTTGTACCAGCTGTGAGAGGGGCAGGGATGTACCTGTGCCATGACATGCCGTGCCACCACGGGCCCAGAGCAAACAGGGCGGTGGTCGCGCAGGACCTCCAGCACCGCGGAGCCAAGCAAGCGTTTCCTTTGGAAGCCGATGATCTCGGGGTTTGCTCCAGAGACGGAGCTACTGACGCAAGAGCTCGGCTCAGAAGCACCTAGAACCCGCTCCCGGGCCCTCGCGGCCACCCCAGGCCAGTCGTTTTCACAGAGCACAGGAGGGGAAACCAAGGCACGAAAACAGAGGCCATTCGCTCAAGTCACACAGTCCTCAGACGGTGGGGCCAGGAGTGGGTCCCAGGGCCTGGCTGCGTGTCGTGCCCTTAAACACCAGGTTCTGACCCTTCCCCAGGATCAGGGCTGGAGGACACTCGCTGGCAGAGGTCACCGAGCAGAGGACTGAAGAGAGAGAGGGCTGAGGCAGAGAAGGGGACACTTGGGGAACCAGACCTGAGTCGAGGGCACAGCTTAGCCCTCCATGCCTAGGACCAGTGGGCTCTGGTGGCCTGTCTGCAGCATCCCGTCTGTGCCTAGGACTTGGGGACCCAGGCACAAAGGATTTGTGTGGCAGGAAGCTGTCAGCTCCTGGCGGGAAGCAAAGAGAGGGGAAGGGGTGGGGTGCTCTAAGCCAGGGAGCCACCTCCTCGTCACCACCTCGTCACCACCTCGTCACCACCCAGCAGCCCTTTCAACCTAGAAGGGACTGATTAGGTCACAGCTGTCACAGTGCCGTCACTCCACCTCTGAACCTTTCTGCGTGGACACGGGCGCTCACGTCCAGGCCGTGGCAGGAGCTCACCCGCAGGGTCCAGGGATGCCTCGGCCTCCCTGTGCCCGTTTCCAGGGCAGGAATCACTCAGAGCTGCTCAGGACTCTCGGGAGCCTCTCGTGCCGGCACCCACCATGCCAGGCCAGGCCCAGGGGCCACCCTGGTTCCCTCCTGGGCTGAGGCTGCCTGGGTACCATGTCCTCTGAGCAGCTTCCCCCCGCCGCCGGCCAGGCACCTCCCCAGCACCACCTCAGCAGCACAGATTCTGCAGCCAGGGCTGACTTCACAGTCCCCACCCGGGTCCCCCGCTGTCTGTCCTCACAAGGAATAGGCTGCCAGCAAAGGGGCCGTCTCCCTGGGACAGGTTATAGCCACACAACCAAGGAACACTCCTTCCTCCAGCCAGTCCTTCTGCCGCCTGTCACGAGTCTGTTGACACCAGCTGCACCCCAAGCCCCCACCCTGGGCTTGGCCATCTCTGCCCACACTGGTGCCGGCTCCTGCTTCCCTGCCTCAACCCCTCCTTGTGCTGAATCCAAACAGCCCCTGCACATAGTAGGTGCTCAATGCATTTTTCTAACCTAAGCAAATCGATGCTCCTGTGTTCAACAACAGTGTCTGACACATAGTAGGTGCTGGGCACCCACCACCGAGAGGAGACCCAGACAGACAGGCGCCCCCCGCGGTGCTCACCTTTGGGGCCCACGGAGAGCTGAAGCTAAGGAAAACCAGGAGCCGGAAGGGGGGTCACGAGCTGCCATCAAAAGCAATATGAGGGCTGGGGATGTGGCTCAGCGGTAGCACGCTCGTCTGGCATGCGTGCGGCCCGGGTTCGATCCTCAGCACCACATACCAACAAAGATGTTGTGTCCGCCGAGAACTAAAAAATAAATATTAAAAATTCTCCCTCTCTCTCTCTCTCTCTCCCTCCCCCCCCACTCTCTCTTAAAAAAAAAAAAAAAAAAAAAAAAAGCAATATGAGCAGGCACCCCGCCTCGGAGCCATGCTGTCCCAGCCAAGCCGAGGCCCGGAGACCTGACTATGCTCTTCATGATGCAGCAGAGGAAACGAGGCACATGCAGGCTAAGCCTCTGGATCTGAGCCTGGGAATGTGGCTCCAGAGCCCATGGCAGCCACCGTGGTACCGGGTGGGCTGCAGGCTGTCTCAGGAATGCCCAGGCTGATGCCCTCCTTGGCCACTGTTGCCTGAAAACGCTTAATGATTTGCGAGGGAGGGCCCTGCAGTCTCGTCTTGCCTGACCCTCAGGACATCTGTGCTCTGCCTGGTGTCTGAGACCCCCAGCCACATCCCCTCCTCTCCTCCTGCCCCCAGGCCCCAGTCACACCAGGTTCAGACCCTTGGACAGCAGGGACCATGGGATGCCGCCCTCTGTCCCCAGAGCACACAGAGGGACAAGCGTGGGCTGGGGATGTTCTGGGCTGGACGGAAACAGCCCTGTTGGAGGTGCTCAGTGGAGCCTCTTGCCCCACCCCTGAGTGTCCCCTCCTCTGAGACTCTTCCTTGGCCACATCCTTCAGGACACACCAGCCAGGAGCTCTGGGCCTAAGGACCACCCCAGCACTGCCCAGCACTGCCCCTGGCACTCCCAGCCTAGTCTTGTGGGGTGAAGGGACAGAGGGGGCTCAGGGTGGGTTGACTCTCCCCAGCTACCAAGAAGGACACGGCAGGGGGCAGCGGAATCCCAGTTAGGGCCCCGCTTCCCTGTTAGGGCCCCTCTGAGACACCTTCAGCCCCTCTCCTCTACAGCTGGGGAAGCCCCCAGGCCTAGTGGAAGGCCAGCAGACCCCGGGAGCTCCAGCCCAGCTCCTGGCCAGGGTGGAGGGGCAGCAGAGACCAGGGCTTCTGTGCCTTGTGCATCTGTGATGGCTGAGCCTTCAGGGGGACCAGCCTGCCCTTCCTCATCCTACTTCTGGGCCCTCATGCAGCACAGGTCATCCCAGAGCCCAGTCTGGTCTGCTGAGGGGTGCCAGGGATTATCAAGAGGGGAAGCAAGAGGTGTATTAGTTAGGCTATGTTAACCTACACTGCTGTAACAAACAGACCCTGAGAGCTCTGAATTTTAATACAATAGTTTATTGCTTATAGGCTGAGCAGCTCCCTGTTCCCAAGATCATGGCAGCAAAAAAAAAAAAAAAAAAGAGCTGCAGATTGCAAGGGTTGCTTTCAAGGCCAGGCCGGGCTTGGGACTCCACCCTCCCCTCCTCCAACACTCCATCAGCGGAACACATTTCCTGTGCCCTCCTAAGGGCCAAGGCTGCTGGGTGAGAGCAGGGGAGATGGTGTAAATGTCCTGCTATGGCGGGCAAGAGAATCTGATGCTCAGGCCCTGTCTTGAACCCTTGTTCTTGCTGGATTGCGCTCTTATCAGTGTAGCATTAAAAGCTCCAAAGCACTTTCCAGCCATCGCCCCACCACCCGCACACCACGTCCTTCTCCCGGCTCCACGTATAATACGGCGATCACTGAGGCTTAGGGACTGAAAGGTTGGCACAGAACAGCCATGTGCCCAGTCTCTCCCCTCTCTCTCTCTCTCTCTCTCTCTCTCTCTCTCTCTCTCTCTGGTCCTAATTGCTAATTTATAATTTATACTCTCAGCTATTTCTAAAGGAGTTTTCTTTAAAAGTAAAATAAAAGATCAGAAATCATTTACAGAACAGACGTGAGCTAGAAGTTCCAGAAAGTTGAAATGAACACTTATAGCAGTTGAATAATAGAGTAGTATATAATACAATCATGTAATTAATTAATTACACTGAATTATTGACGGTGACTGAATTATCCAATCCCATCGGAGCTTCCTTGCAGCAGAGGTGAGTGGGGAAATAACTACTTCCTGCGGGTATTCATCCCTTCCTGCTGGCTCTGCCTCTCTCTCCCTTCCTAGATTCTTCTCTTTACCCTTCCTTGTGTGGGGGATCCTCTGGGGAAAGAGGATCCCTCCTGCGTTTTTTAGATATGTGCATCCCCCTCCTAAGAGAAGAATGGCCTAAAGTTAAAAGGCTTCAGGATGTGAGCAGGTGGGGGGTCGCTCCCACACAGCTCTGGGCTCCTCGTCCACAGCTGGAGCCCAGTCGGGGACCCAGGGCAGGAGGCAGCCTTGACTCCACTCCCCTGTCCTCAGAGGCAGACACTTGTGAACTGAATCCTCAGGACAACCCTGCGAGAGAGGCCTCGGGACCCCCAAGTCACAGAAGGGGAAACGAGGCCAGGAAGGGGATTTGTGCAGGGTAACCCTGTCCCCGCCCCTGAAGACCCAGCCTTAGAGCAGGAGGCCCCCAAGCTGTGGGCGGGGAGAAGGGACCTCTAGGCAAGGCCTGCTTTGTCAGAAGATGGGGGCCTCGCCCCTCCCCACCCCCACCTGGTGACTGGGACAACAGGACCTCTGTTCTAGGTGTGTGTGTTGACAATTGGCAATTTATTTTTTTAAATATTATTTTATTTATTTTTTTATGTGGTGCTGAGGACGGAACCCAGGGCCTCACTCGTGCTAGGCGAGTGCCCTACCGCTGAGCCACCACCCAGCCCTGACAATTGGCAACTTAATGGAGATAGAATTAGACTTAAAGGCTAAAATAGCCAGAGCCCTGGGAGCCGGAATCCCCCTGAACTCTCTGAGGCCCCAGAACCAGCCCAGCCCCCATCTCCTCCCTTCCGAGCCCTAAAGCGTCACCTCTATGCAACGCTCCTACCCCACCTAGGTGATAGCCTGTCCCCACTGCACAGATGGGGACACTGAGGCCCAGAGCAGAGAGGGACTTACTCTGGACTTCAGGGTGAGGTCGCATCTCCAGAGCTGGGCTCCAGCACCCTGCTAAGGCCACCCTCAGACTCCCCCCTGTTGGCAAGCCACAGGGGGCCAGGGGCTGGGGGGGCAGGGGGCCTTCCCACTCACCCTTTCTCTCCCCATAACCGTTCAGTGGCCCCAGGGGCCTGGCAGGACTGGGGACCACCCCCCTTCAGCCCAGGGGCACCTGTGGCCTGACGGGGGAGGACATGCTCCCAGGGCACATTTGGCACAGAGCTGTCTTTGGCCACCAGGGGGCTGGGGCCATCCAAAAGACCCACATTTGAGCCCCGCCCCATCCCCGAGTCTGACCCCAGGTCTCCACGGAGAATTTCCAGCAGATTCTTCCTGCCTCTTAAACACCACGGAAGAGAAGCCAAAGTGCCTCTCCCCGGTCCCCCACGGGGCTGCTGGCCCGCGGCTGCTGTCTCTGGACAGCACCCCATCACTCCTAGGCCTTACTGGGTCCTGGTCCGCCCTGCGAGAGCCCCAGCCACCCCGGCCTGGCCCAGAGAGGTGGGGCAGCCCGAGGCCACACAGCTCTGGGGATGGCGGAGGCTGTTTGAACAGTCCTCAGGTTCCAGGCCCCTGAGCCTCGCTCTGTGGCCTCCAGCCCACCTGGTGCAGACCCCAGGACATGGAGACCCTGCGCCACCTATTTGTGCAGGTCTGGCTCACAGTTGCGGGCACAGGTCCCACGGGTGCCCACTACAGCCCGGCTCTGTGTCCAGTGGAACGTCAGGGGCTTTGCACGGCCTCCTCAAGTGCAAGGGGACTGTGAGGTGGGGACTATTATATTTAACTCACAAATGAGGAAACTGAGGCACACAGAGGTTATGTGACTCGTCCAAGGTCACGTGACTAGGTGGAGCCAGGGTCTAAACTTGTGCAGCCTGGCTCCAGAGCCCTCCCTGCAGACCCAGGGAGCAGGGCTCTGTCTGGGCCCTGCCACCCTCAGCCAGGAGGACGGCTGGAGGATCCCTCTCAAGGGCTACTTCCCAGGAGACAGCAGGCCCAGAGAGGGAAGATGGTTGTTTGCAGACACACAGCCCCAGCACTACCCACCTCCCCAGGCTCAACATGCCACTTTGGTCCCCTCCCCTACCACAAGGGATCGTGGCTCTGGGGAACTGAGGAGAGGCGATGGCCTGGTGACAGGCGGCCAGGAGAAAAGAAGCTTGGAACCAGCGGCTCCTTGAGAAAGAGTCTTGGCTCAGGGAGGCAGCCCAGGGAGGCTGAGAGGCCTGGAGGGGAGGCAGAGGCCAGAGAGGCCCAAAGCCCATCAGCGCAGAGATGGGCTTCCTCCTGAGCTCTCCCATAACTGCTTTCCAAAGCTGCTGATGGCCAGAGCTGGGGGAGGGAGGGAGGGACAGGCCTGGGGCAGGAGACGCCATCACCGTCAGCCTGAAAAGGACATTGGGAGTTCCATTTGGTTCTAGATCGATCTGAAGGTGGCCAGAGCCAGGAGCTGGGGAATGGGCAGGAGAGAGAGAGGACATAGAGACACAGGGACAGAGAGCAGGCTGGGGCAGAGACCCCGAGAGCCAGAGGTAGGACCAGGAGCTGAGAGAAAGACGGAGTCAGGACTCCGAGTGTCCCCGCACCCGCCTCCAAAAGACCCTGTGCCCCCTACGCATGCGGGCACCCACACCTCACACCCGCTCACGCGAGCGGGAGCCTCCAGAGCCCTTCTCCCCTGAGCCTGGGCCGAGGCAGAGCTGGGTCCAACAGGGACCCAGGGACTGGAGGGTGGTCACCACTCCGCTCACCCCATGGTGCCTCTATGCGGTCTCTGACCAGCTGAGCAGTACCCAGGGGCACCCAGGGAAAGAGCCAGGGCCTGTCAGGGACCCGTGTAGAAACTGAGGCTCAGAGCAGTAAAGCAGCTCTCTCAGGGCCACACAGCTGGGACCAGAACCTGCCCGTGAGCCCTCTTGACCCACTGTCCCACAGGGAGACCAGCAGGAGGCAGCTCCCCACCCTCTGCCCCACATTTTACAGACCCAAAACAGCCTGGCAGGAAGCGGGCATCACAGGTAGGCTGCGGAGTGGCCCACTCGGGCCCCACGGGGGGCTGTCCCCTGCCCACACTCACCCTAGAAAAGGGAGCCTGACCACACAGTGCCGGCCCGGGCAGAGGGGAGTCCCGACCCCACACCCCTAAGGACACTCGGAAGAGGGCACCGGACTCCACGAAAGCTGTCCTGCGGCGCCACCTAGTGGTGCGCCGGTGGGAATGGCGTCCAGCACCGCCGCCTCCGTCAGTTCCTTTCCCCGCCACGCGGCGGCAGCGCCTCTGCCTACCACCGGCTGAGCGCCTGGCTGACCGGTGGACACGCTGGGATCCACCCAGCCCCAGGGACATTGGAACACGGAGAATCCCCCACCTGGGGACCACGTGCTGACTGGCCCACATCTGAAGGAGACAACTTGTTCCTTCATCCTGCGGAGCTCTGCTCCTGGGCATATCCCATGTCCCCACCTCCTGGACATCGCTACCTCCTGGACATCTCCACCGGCTGCTCTCTGTCATTCCAAACCCACCCTTTCTCCATCCTGTCCTTTATGAGGCACTAACTATATGCGGAGCACTGCTCCGGGGACTGGGGATAAGATACTAAAACCATTCTCACCCTCCTGGAGCTGAGGGCGCGGATGGGGAAACAGTAAACAGCAAGTACACACAAGGAAACAGTCTGGTTACTTAGAAGCAGGAAAGAGACACCTGTCAGACCACACGGCTGGGTTCCAGGGCCCCCAGGGTCCTTAGGACAAAATTAAAGAGCTCCGCCCCTGAGACCACTGGGCCCTCAGGTCATCTCTTCCTCTCCCATGGGCCACTGCTGTGTCTCCCATCCTCCATCACCGTACTCGGTCAGCTCCTCCTCATCCTCCAAGGGCTTTCCTGTCTCTGTGGCTTGACAGGCCCCACCCAGAACCACAGCGCTGCTCCCCTGGACCGCTCGCTGGTGCAGGAGCGTCCAAATCAATCTGACTCGATGCCCAATCATGGCACCACTGGTATGACCTCACTGGGTTCTTTGGCTTCGATTTCCTATTCTATAAAGTGGGGAAAGCAGTTCCTACCTCAGGGTTGGGGACGTGCAGAGCAGGACCCTGACCCTGGATGCACGTGCTGTTATTGAGGTGGCCTCCCTGGGGGCTAGCTGAAGGTTGGACCATGAGGTCTACCGGGGAGACTGGCTGAGGAGGCTCAGTGCCCCACACTATGTGCCACGTATACAGAAGGCCCTCAGAACATGTTTGCTCGGTGAATTTAGTCGTTCCTTTTGGTTTGCCACTCACTTACGGAGTGGTTCTGCGCCGTCGCCTGTGCCAGCGCGGGGCAGGGGCTGCCGGGGGAGCCCTGGACCAGCAGGCTCTTACTCACAGGAAGGCGTTCTCAAAGTGTGGGGTCTAAGAAGCCCTTTACCCTCTTAAAAACTTAATATCTACTGACATTTAACACAATAGAAACTAAAACTGAGAAAATATCTTAAATGTGAAAGACCCCAGCCCAACAACGTCAGGCCTAGTTGCAAAACCACCGAGGCATGTCACAAACCTACGCAGGCACCAGAGGTGTTTTTCAGATAATTAGTTAGGTCCCAAGGCACGCCTGAATAAGCAGGAACAAGAGGACCAGAGTGCAAACATGTAGCTTTTATGTTTTTTTCCAGTAACATAAAGTGAAAAACAACTTTGCCCTTTAGGTAGCCTATATGCTGGGTTTAAAATTAACTACTAAGAAACCTATTGCTTCCCCCGCGTGAAGACTGCCTTTTTACCCTATAAAAATCTCTGTATCCCCAAGCCCGGTGTGCCAGCTCACCAAAGCTCCGGCTGAGGTTCTGCTGGGCACCCGCAGGCGCCTGTGTCCCAATAAACAGACCTCTTGCTTTTTGCAGCCAGTGTTTCGTGTGATTCTCCTTGGACAGGGAAACGGGGGTCTTTTCAAATGTTTATTAATTCACTTTACAGAAGAAAAAACTTATTGGTAACAAATATTTTATGAAAAAGTATATTTTTTCAAAACAAAAATACACTTTCCGCATGTTTGCAAAGGTCTTTAC
The DNA here is from genome assembly GCF_045843805.1 of Urocitellus parryii. Taxonomy (NCBI): domain Eukaryota; kingdom Metazoa; phylum Chordata; class Mammalia; order Rodentia; family Sciuridae; genus Urocitellus; species Urocitellus parryii. The sequence goes on from NC_135535.1 coordinate 9,129,851, forward strand.
TGTCTGGCTTAACAGAGGACACAAACTCCCTTGGTGTAAGTTGCTTAGATAGAAGCACCTGAAACCAAATGCGGCCTCACGATGTCCTTTCCTAAAACTAGAGAATGCAACGCTCGGCCCCGCGCCACGCCTCGCCAGCCCAGGAGAATAATTGACCAACCAAGCTCGAGTACTGCAGGCGACTTCCGGGAGAAGGCGTGGTTTGGCTAGCAAGGAGCCTGTTGGATTAGGATTGGACAACAAATGTGTCCTTCCTCGCCTTGACCCGCTCCCAGTTCCGGCCCTCCTTCCGTGCCCGAGTGCACCTTTAACGCATGCGTCGTGTGGAAGGTGGGGACTTCCGCCGCCCACTCCGGAACCCTCTGTTCTAGCGCGGGTTTCCGCGGAGACAAATAAAGCCATCAGCGCGGAAGTAGCGTGGGCCGGGTCAGGCGCAGTCATGTCGGCCGCGTTGCTGCGAAGGGGTCTCGAGCTGCTGGCGGAATCCGAGGGTGAGGAGGGATTTCCTGGGGGCGTCCGGCGCGGGCTGGAGGACGGTGGGAGCCGCATGCAGAAGCCCCGGGGTAAGGAATGACCCGGGCCGACTCAGCCACGGCGTGATGGCAGCAGCACCACCAAAGTCTCTCTTCCCTACAGCCTCCCGGGCCGCGCCAAGCCAGGCCAAGCCGAGCGGAGCTCAGCTGAAGCGGGCTCGGAAGGCGAAGGCGAGCCAGGCCCAGAAACTGCGAAACTCAGCCAAGGGAAAGGTGCCCAAATCGGCGCTGGGTGAGTTGCGGGAGGGTCTGGACGTGCTGCCCCAGGTTTGGGGACGGCGCCCTGGAGGAGGTGGCACTTGAGGCAGGACTTGATACGTTCCTTGGATATGGCGCAGCGGGGCCCTGGACGTGCGGGAGGAGGAAACACGTAGTAAGGGCCCTCCTGGACCGCGGCCCTGGCGGGGATGTAAAAGACAAAGGTGCTCTGAGAGGGGTTTGGAATAAAGGCCAAGTCAGCCTCCTTTAGGCTGAGAGCAGGTGGCGGCGTGAGAGTGAGAGTGGCCAAGTGAAAGGAAAAGACTAGTCTAGGAAGAATAGCTTGTGTAGAGGTCCTGAGTGAGAAAGGAGCTTGTGGCCTTTGAAACATGTAGTGAACAAGGATTAAGATGGAGCACTTAACAGTTGAATACCTCCAGGTGCTGTTCTAAGCCCTATGCAAATTGTAACTCGTTTGATCCCCATACCAACCCGGTGATGTTGGCACAGCTATCACCCCCATTTTACAGATGCAAAAAGAAATACCTGACCAGATGGAACATATGGACACTAGGCAGTGTGTCTCCAGAGTCCTGCTTTTTTTTTTTTTTAAAGATAGACTTTATTCAGAGAGAGAGAGAATTTTTCAATATTTATTTTTTAGTTCTCAGCGGACACAACATCTTTATTTTATTTTTATGTGGTGCTGAGGATCGAACCCAGCGCCCTGCGCATGCCAGGCGAACAGCGTTACCGCTTGAGCCACATCCCCAGCCCCCAGAGTCCTGCTCTTTAGCTTCATTCAAGTGGGAGTTGCTGTGCTTAATGCAGTGCTGATAGCAGCAGAGATAACAGAGAATTGTGCAGTTGCAAGGTATTGAGGAGGGAGCATCATGGGCTGGAGTGGTGATTTGACTGTGAAGAGGGATCCCAGTTTATAGAAGAACTCTTAGGAATGGTGCTGCTGTTAACAGAATAGAAAGCCTTGGGGAGGAGCAGGTGTGGGCAGGATGGGAAACACTGTTGGGTGTCTTTGAATCCACAGGGCTTGGTGCATAAGAAGTGTTTATGTATTTGCTAGAGTTAGAAATGACAAGGAGGAAACAGCAGGAGCAAAGATGTGGAAGCAGGGAAGTGGGACAGACTGGAGCACCAGTGAAATGTGCTGTGCCACAGGAGCTTAGTCCCCAAGAGGCCATTCCTGCCCATTCAGCCCTTTTCTTCACCACTCTGTCACTGGGGTTCCTTTTTGCTGTCTCCCTTGCTGGACTGGGAGTTCCTCACACCAGACTTCCGTTGGGCTTGTGTGTGGCCCTGATGTCCAGCCCAAGGGTGGGCACATAATTGATGGGTATAAGGAACAGCAAGCCTTGGCAGCCACCCCACAAAATACCTCTGTGGCTGCTCGTTGGTCTAGGACGCCTCACCTCTTGTCTGGATTATTGCCAGAGCCTCCTTGCTGGTCTCTACCTTCCACCCACTACTCTCCTAGTAGTCTCATTCTAATCAGCACCAAGGGGATCTCAAGTGATCCTCAAGCCTTGTTTCCCCTTTACCTCACCCTTCCATGTCTCCTGATGTTCTCCATAAGAGCCCTGAGTTTTCAGTGTTTGAACTGGTTGCTCCCTCTACCCAGACATGTGCCCTTCCCCAAACGTCCACAACTCTTGTCTTTTGGGTCTTTGTTCTTGTGTCATTCAGTGAAATTTGCTTCTTAGACCTTCCTATATTGAAATTGCAGCCCTCTACCCCTGGCTCTTTTCTATCTCCTATTTTTCTCTATAAAGTGAATCAGTCTCAAAACTATTGTTTACCTGGTTTCCCATCTTTTCCCACTTACTACAGTATAAGTTGTATGAGGGCAAGCGTTTTTGCTGTTTCTTGCTGTGTGCCCAACACCCAAATCAGAGCCTGACACAGTTGTGCTAGGGACATATTTGTTGAAAGAGTCAGGACCAACTGGGAACCCCAGGGGCCTACAGGTGAGGGTTTAGTAGGACCTACCTGTGTGGAAAACAGATTTGGTCAGGAAGTGCCCAGACTGTTGCAGTTATCCAGGATGGGCCTTTGGCAGGGCCAGGGACCCAGGAGACTTCCAGAGAGTAATTCTAAAACGAGGGTCCTTGCTTGCCACCCACAGCTGAGTACCAGAAGCGAGAGTGTCAAAACCATCTCAGAACAAACCTGAAGTTTATGACCAGCAAGAGAAGCACGGTAGAGGAGTCTGTGACCCAACAGGTTTGTCCTGGAGAGTGATGGCTGAGGCCTTTCCTCAGAATGCATGGTATCTCTGCCCTGAGTACAGGGTGGAAGTTGGGCTAACCCATGAAGGTCAGCAGAGTGGTTGGGGAGAGGATGGTCCAGCCCTACCTTGAGCCATACTCCCCTGTGACCTTGTGGGCCTTGGTCTGCTTTTCTGAAAATAGAAGCAGTTTGCCCTCACTTTGTACACTCCCTAGATTCTGCGCCAAAACCGGGGCCGCAAGGCCTGTGACCGGCCTGTGGCCAAGACTAAGAAGAAGAAGGTAGCCGAGGGTACTGTGTTCACTGAGGAAGACTTCCAGAAGTTCCAACAAGAATACTTTGGCAGCTAGGCTTCCTGGAGGGACCCATGGGAGAGGCACTTGGGCCCATCTTCCTAGGACTTCCCTGCCTCTGCTGGCCTTGGGACTCAGCCAAGCCAGGCATAGCCAGCAGATGATGCACGACCAGCCTGGTTCAAGGAAGCCCCATAGCCGGAAGCACTGGAAGATAGGAATGGAGCTAATGAGCTAGAAGCCTTGGAGCAGATTTATACTCAAACTGGAGCTGACCTTTGCAGGCTTGGTTGTTGAAAGAGTCATGAGGGGCCATTTGCACCTGCCAGAAAAGAACACTTCTTTTTGCTTTGCCCAGGTAAGGCCTCTGGGCTGTTTGTTGGTAATGGGCCCTTAGGGATTGCGCTCCAGGAACATGAAGGTGGCTGCTCGATGGGCTTCTGGGCCCTAATAAACATGACCTGAGCTATGTGCTTCTGATCTTTTATGGGGTGTCTTCCATCTCCTCTGGAACTCCCCCCTGCATGGATCTAGGAGCTCCATGTCAGAATTCTTCCAGTCCAGGCCTAGGGCAGATGGCCATCCAGGGAGCTGTTTGCCCAGCTCCTCCCTAGAGGTGTGCTGCTGTTATTTTTGAGGCAAAAATAACATTTGCAGCTGCTGGGAGCTTTGTTCCAGGCAAGAAGGCAAGTCTGGGGAGGACAGAAGTGCAGCTGCCTCAGCTACCCCCAGGAGGCTGGGCTCTGCTATGGGCACCAGTAGGTGGTTTCTGCCAGTTCCCCCACAGCACCCAGGTTTCCTGCTCTGGTATGAAGCCCACTGGATCCTTCCTGTGTCACATAGGGTAAGGCAGTTTCCCGGCATTGGGAGGCATTGGGAGTAGTCCGGAAGAAGCAGTGTCTTACTCTGATCTGCCTGAGCAGGTTGTACTTGAGCCACACCACCACAGGAGGGCAGACTGGGCCCTTTCCAGCAGGCAGTGACAGGACAGGTAGGGGATAGGTAGTGTGGAATGAATGGTGCAACTTAGCAGAGGCACACAGTGGCCCCATGGAGGACTAGGGGCCTCTAACAACCACCCCTCCCCTAACCTGAGAACTCCCAAGGTTTCTGTGGGTCCTTTGAGGTTGGGTAGGTCAGAGGTGGGAATGACAATCTGCCAAAACGTTGGCAGGCCCCCTGAAGAAAGCAGAGGGCTGGAGCTGTAGCTCAGTGGCAGAGAACTTGCCGGGCAGGTGTGAAACTGGGTTCCATCCTTAACACCACATTTAAAAAATAAAAAGCAGGGCATGGGGTTGTGGCTCAGAGGTACAGTGCTTACCTTGCAGTGTAAGACCCCTGAGTTAAACATTGTATCCTTCAACTTTTTTTAAATAAAAATTTTAAAAAGCAGGTTTTTAATAGTTTGCCATACACACACTCTGGCCTCTTCCTAGCCTTTAGTTGCTCACTTTAGTGGGTACACAGGAGGGGAAACTGCCTAAAAGCAGTTTGGAGTCAGGTCATATTTCCAGGTGGCCTCTACCTGCTTTAGGAAGCTCAACCTACTGCCTGCCTATCCAGGTCAGGGCAGGCAGGAGAGGGTGCCACCAATCCTAACTGTAGCAACCAGGACTTTGAGGGCCTCCCAAGCAGGGACTGTTCCAAAGGAGTGATGATGGATCTTCCAACTTTTCCCTCCTGCTGGTTTTTGCTGGGGGTGGGAGGGCCACATTCTAGCGTCTTTGGACAGCTGTTAACTGTCTTAAGCAGCTTAGCAAGGAGCTGGCTCAGCACTCAGCTCATATCATAGTGTAAGGATGACCAGGCTCCAGGGCCCCTTCCTAACGAGGTCACACCCATCACCATACACTCAGATGCTTCCTGCCTCTCAAAGGTAAAGAGATTGGGCTTTACCAGTGCCTCTGGGTCAGGGAGCTGCAGGAAACACAGCCAGCATCCCAGCTTTGGCTGTGCTGATCCTCTTAGCACCAGTTTTCATGCCAAATGAGGGCACCCCACACCCTTGTGTGACTGATGACTCCCATCAGGGTGGCTGAGTCATTTTCCAAAGCTGCTGTACATCTCAACTTTCAGGCCTCCTGTCACCACCTGGCACTCACAAGATGAGATGGCTATCTCCTTGTGGATACATGGCTACCACCAGTCTTTTAAAATATATATATATATTTTTTTTTTTTTTGGTGGACACATCTCTATTTTAGTTTTATGTGGTGCTGAGGATTGAATCCAGGCCCTCACATTGCTTTTTTAGCTAAAGTCCCACCCCACAACCATAGACTGCCTTTAAGTGTCCTGGAGTCACCTACTAGTCAGTGACCTAAATCTAGCAGGCTTAGGTCAAATCCTTATATTTTACATAAAACCTGTGTAGGTAGTTTCCCATTCAGGGAAAAAGGTGAGCAGGGCCTTGTACCCACATGCCACAATAGGGCCTATATTACCCAAGACAGTTCCCCTCCAACGAATCCAAATATGGGGAATATAATCCTCAGCTGTCCTGCCTAAAGGCTTACCTGGGGAGCCACTAAAGAGGCCACTGCAGAATTCAAATCTTCCAAGTGGAACCTAATCCTCTTGTGCACTTAAGTTCTGGGTGACCTCATCTTGGTATTAACAGGTGTTGGCCCAAAGCCAAACAAGGGAACAGGTGAAACCCAGGCAGCCCCTCCCTCTACCCTGCCAGCTGTCTCAGAACTGAGTAAAAGCACAATGAAGCATCTGGCCCAACAGCCTTCTCCCCTAGGGATCAAATAGAAACCACCAGATCTGAGGAAACCAGGCCCAGTGGAGTTGAAGACGCTCAGTACTCCAGGATCATCCCTTGTGAAAATATCCTCTGGTTACACAAAGAGGGTGTGTGTGTAAGGGGGGTTGCTTGAAGAGGGGTTCCTTACCAGAGTCAAGAAACACAGCAAGACTGAACTATTACTTTAGCTACAAAATAATTTATTACAACACAGCTTCAGCACAAGACACCTATGTACAAGCACAGCACTCCTGACTACCCTACTGAGGGACCCTTTTTTTCCCCCTTGCTTTGCGGACCTCTTCTATCAAATCTTTCAGATATTGGATCTCCTTGGCCAGAGAATCTGCCTTCTCTTTCAGAGCCTCATTCTTCTTTTCTAGCTCTTTACACTCACCAGTGAGTGCTTCCTGTTCTGCCCTCTTCTTCTGGCGGTACCTGGTGGCTGCTGTCTTGTTTTGCTCCATTTTTTTCAACTTTTTATCCAGCTTCTCACCTTTTACTTTTGCTATAACCATTTTATCCCCAGGAGGGTCATAAGGTTTGGGGCGGTTAGACCCACAAGGGCCACCTGGAGATGGCAGGCTGACATTAGGAGAGCCCTTAGAGGTAGAAGGGCTATGCTGGGGAGAGCCCAGGTAGGACTCTGGGCTCATGCAGATGCCACTGTCATTATCTGAGGGGCCATCTTCCTCCTTGACACACTGAGGGATCATAGTACCATAAGCAGCAGAGTCGGGCTTCCTCTCTCCTTCAGAGATATCCACTTCACTGCCGAGCTCTAAGCTAAAGGAATGATCTTGAGTGGAAGAAAGATCCCCAGGGGAAAGGGAAAGAGGTTGAAAGAACGTGAAAGGGGCAACCTGGTCTGTTTTTGAACTTTCTGGGAGATGGCCAATTAGGTTCACTACCTGGGGTGGCTCCTTATTAGTCTCCTGGACTAGAGGGGGAAAGAGATCACATGTATCATATAACGTGGCCAAAAGCTCATCTGGCATGGTTTCCAGGTCATCTATACTCAACAGGGCATCAAAGTCAAACTCCTTCAGATCCATTTTCTCCAACATCCAATCTGTCCCGGAGAAGGCATCCTCTGCAAAAGAATTCAGAGTGAAGGATGACGGGAGCCAGTTGAGTCACTTACATTACAGACCCTAGACCCATCACGAATGGCCACACATGGGCACCTTCAAGTGGCCCACTCACCCTTGCCAGTGTCTGAGGCATCGACCAACCCATCCACAGCCAGCCACTCGGAGGAGCCCGCCTTAGCCTTGTCGCCGGAGAACCCATGAGGTTTGAAGTGCTTGGCCACCTCCAGGTAGTCATCTAGGAGACCTAGGCTTTCTTCAGCCCCCAAACCCGACTGGTCGAAGGGGGACATCAAGTCCCCCGCCAACACCTCGCTGCTCAGTAAGCTCATCTCGGTCATGTTGTGGGGCTTTGCTGGAATCGAGGAATGTGCTTAATTCGAAGGTGTCTCTGTCGATTACAGCAACGCTGCTGCTGGATGCCGTGAAAAGCCTGGATGGGAATCAGTAGACAAGACCCCTTAGAGGTGGGCTGGGCTGGGAATCCCATCACACACGCAGGTGGCGAGTCTGGAGCACGTGGCGCCAGGGCCATTGTGTCCGCCTTCCCTGCCTCCAGCTCAGGTTGCACAAAATGGACGCGGAGGAGTCTCGGCCATTCCGCAGCCGGTCACCCAGGGGAAGGCACTCGTCCCCACTTCCAAATAGGGCCACCGCCCCGCCCCGTGACTCACGGCCCCGCCGCCATCTTGGCTGCTGCCACGTTCGCGGGGCGGCCGGGACCCCAGCGATTCCAGGAGTGCCGAGGGCCGGGAGCGCCCGCGCCCCGGAAACGCCAAAACAAGGACCGCGCGTCCGGGCGCTCATAAAACCGCTTCCCCCTCGGCGACGCGCCCGGCAGAAAGCCGCGCCCAGCCAAGCCGAGAGCCCCCGCCCATGCAGGGCGCCCGGCAGCGCGGTCCGCCCCGGTACTCACGCCATGGCTAAGCCGTCAGGGGTTGCCGCTGCAGAGCCTGGTGCTGCTGCCGCCGCTGCAAAGGCCAACGCTGCCGCAGGCACTGCTGCCTCTAATACGCCATGGTGGCCGCGCGCCCTGCGGGGGGAGGAGGGAAGGCCTACGCTCAATCGCAATTCTACGTCTACCGGCGGACGGGACAGAAATGGCCGTGCGCGGCGCCCGCCGGCTCTTTATAGGCTCCGCCAGTGGGACGCAGCACAGAGCGCATCCTTCCGCTGCGACCACGTGACCTTAGCCATCGACTCACTCGTTCCCATATGTGTGATCTCCCCACCGGCGCCAGCCCTGTCTGTATGCCAGGGAAGTAGTTTTGGAGGGAGAGGAGTTTATTCAAGGTCTCATGAAAGAAAAGGGCGCACTATTTTACAGGAGCCCTACAACGTAGGAGTCATGTCCTTCCCTCGGCAGCCGCGGGTCGCGGAGGGATCTCTCAGACACGCCTCGCTTCCGGTGTTAGCTGAAAGGGCGGGGAGAGAAGTTTTTCTTGCCAGGGAAGCTTTTTTTAGAAGACCTAGCCGCCTGGTTATCGCGCGAGATGCTGATGGGAAGCGCGCGTCGAGCCGATTGGCCCATGCGTGGTGAATCATGTCTATTTTGAGTTCCTATTGGCTCCAGGCCTGAAGTGGGCGGGCTGTTCAGCAAGCCCAAGATCCGGGTGGGTAGGAGCCCCTCGCAGGGCGGTCACCTCTGTTCTTGTTTGAGACCCTGGGGCTTCAGTGGCTCCCTCAGCCCGGCCCCTTGCCGAGCGGTCACAAACGGGCCGGCTTCCGCTAGCAGGCAGCTTTACCCGGGACGCCGCAAACAGTGGCAGCCGGGCCTGGCTGGGGGTCCTTCCTACTCGGAATTAGCCAAATGACAGCCCAAGTCCCCCCTCCCACCCACCAGGGCGCTCGCTCCCTTCCGGACGGTTGAGCTGCTTCCGACCCGGAAAGGTCACTGAAAGTCACCTGGCCCAAGACTTTATTTTCCAGTGGAGCCGACAGCGAGCGGCTGGCCAGGCCGCCCCAGGTAGGCTCGAGGACCGCAGCAGAAATCGGGGACTGGGACGGCGCTCCTGGTGGGGCCTCATTGGGCGGTCACCCGAGCCCTACCCACCTTCACTCAAGGGCCAGCTCTGCGTCCCTTCTCTGAGCCCGAGTCCGGAAGGATGCGTGTCGTCTCCATATTCTATGTTCACGTTGCCCATTCGAAAATAAAAGTATGAGGACTTCGGCTCGTGCAGACTCGATTCCCCCAAGAGCAGGTTTCATGCGACTGGTGTCGCCCTAGGGGAGTTCTGATTAACTGCCAGGCACGGACAGCTTCCCTACAAGCCCTCCCAATGGCCTTGTGAAGCGAAGCCTGCTCAGGGTCGTTTGGCTGGGGGCGGGGTGATGGTTAGAAACTGTGGTCCTAGTGGGCAGGGCCCGCGCCCCCACCCGCGGGAGGCCGGAGTGCCGAGAAACCTCCCTCCACAGTCCGTTCCCCTGAAGGTAGAAACCTTCCCCTCCACTTGCGTCTGCCATACAAATATCATTTCTACAAATGCTGGCTCTGTCATTTATTAGCTGGGACATTTGACAAAGTGACATACCTGTTTTCTCATCGATTGAGCCTCCTCGTCCTAGGAATGGAGTGAGACCATATACATAAAGCACTTAGCAGGCTGCCTCCTACATAGTGGCCAATAAATAGTTGCTATTGTTACTATTATTAGAACTCAGGTTTCAGGCCCTGACCTCCCAATCCCATGCCATCACCTACTTCCGCAGAGGACTCCTGTTTATAGTTACATGAAACCGACACTAGAACGCGATCCAAGGCATCCTGGATGCTGGGTAAGTGTGGTTTTCCTTTCCCTATGGGGTACCATGAGACATACAGAAGTTGTCTTTCAGTGAAAGACAGTAAGAATCCTGAGCCATTATTCATGTCTTTCAAAGGAATAATTCAGGCCCCCTGGGAGGAGTGTCCTCCTTTTGCTCTACAGACTTTTGAGGCGTCTGAGGACCTTTCAAGTGGTTGAGAATTTTAAAAAGTGACACTTCCCCAGTTTTGACACTGCCAAGGCCATAGAAAAATGAGTCTGGTGGTACCTTGTCCCACCCGTGCCATTAAAGAGACTCAGGTGAAACATGTCAGTTTCTGACTGAAAAACGCAGACCCAGCACTCCCATAGTAAAACATTCTGTATCACACACAAAAGTCAAAGTTGTTGGAAAGATTTTTATTTTCTTCTTCCCATGCTGTGGAAGGACATTGTGTTCCCCAGTTAAATTTCCTCCCTCAAGGAGAAAAAAAGGATAACGATTCTCTGGGTCTCAGGGCTAAGCTGCTCCTATATAGTCCTAGCCAAGACAGGACACAGAGACTGGTGGTGGACTCCAGTCTATGAACTAACACATCAGCCACCACTGAAGGGCAGGCAAGTGACTGGAAGTTAAGTTGTAGACTTGACCTCAAGGACCAAGAACTTAATGAGGTGATCAAAAGGAAAAGGTAAACAACACCCTGTATGCAGCTGACCACAGAACCCACATTTCTGGAATTTTGGCCACTCTTTAATAAATAATTTATAAAAAGGCTACATCCTGTGGCAGGAATTAGCTCTAGTCCTAAAATGTCTCTTGCCATTCTCCCTCACCTTAAACTTAAGGCAAAAGGGCAGAGTTCTGGCAACTCTTTTGAGAGTTAATGTTCTAACCCAGTGAAAGCATACCATGCGTGGCCGAGGGCTCTGGACACAAGGTTATGCCTCCCTACAGAAACCCCTTCAGAGCCTCTCCAGGGCCCTTGATCTTGAAGCTGATGCTTCCTCTAAACCATTTGAGCTTGAGTAGAAAACAAGGAAGCAAAATCAGCTCATCCGGAATGTGAACAGGTAGATAATCACTCCGAGACCCAGCTGCCAAGAGACCACCTCAACATAGCTTTTCCAAACGTGGCCTTCACCATTTCTTTCCTTTAGTTTTAAAAAGTCAAAACCAAGTATAAAAAGAAAAATACTGCTATCCAGAACTCATTTTTTAGGAAGAGGCAAAACAGGGACAAACCAAAATAAACATGGAGTTTTTAGGTGTTCGGGATAACAATGAGTACATTTTAGGCATCAAGCTGAGTATATGATTTGCTAATCTAGATGGTGCCAACAGGATCTCCAGAGGGAGGAGGAAAAGCAGATGCTGTTCCTTCATGGCAAAAGTGGGAGACGCTGAACAGAGAGGCAGAGTAATGGGGACAGCTACTTCATCTTTCCCCAAAGAGTTTTTTAAAAAGGCAGAATTTTGCCCTCTTCCATCCAAGCAGCCCAGAGCACTTGGTCATGATCCACATTTTATTGTGAGGAAAATGGCAGCAAGAGGACAGCCAGCCCAGTCAGCAGACCCACAGGACCAAGGCTTCTCAGGACTAGTAAGAGGCTCAATTCTAAAATGAAGTTATGGTTTTGTGAAGCATAGTTATTAAGTCAGAGTTGCCCTGAAAAAGAGGAAATAAACTCATTTCCTCACCTAGATTCAGGTATGCTTGGCTTTGATAATTTGGGACTCTGAAATCTTGAGGGTCTTTTAAAGCCTTTTTTTTTTCTTATTTTTGAGTTCTTCCCAATGTTTTATATAGAATTTAGTCAGAGATGGCAACTTGGGAATTTTTAAAGTTTTATAATATTTATAAAATTTACTTTGGAAACCAAATCCTTTATCTCAACAAATAATAATCTGCTTCTGTAGCTATCAACCCTCCCCTCTACTGGGCTCTAGATGGGTCATCCGAGCTCTCAATGTCAGGTTGCACTCCATCCCCTCCACATCAGTCACCCAGATAGTACGCAGGCACACAGAGGTTTTAAACTCCCCTTTGCTTCTGATGGACAACCAGACGCTCGGCTCTGTCAAGGTTCTTGCCTTTTCAGAAACAACTGGACTCCCACAAGGACTCCTTGTGTATGTACCAGAGAAGAGGCAGAGACCAAACAGCCAGGCTACCCTAGTTCTAACCTCCGAATCTGACAAAAAAGGGACGACACCTATCTCTGCCCTAAACTCTGGGATGCCGAGGTGTCAGTGCTATTTAAAGAATCATGTCACTGTCAGGAAAGGGCTGAGACAGCTTCCCAGAATCCCACTGATGGAGAGGTAGTAAAGAATTCATAAAATAAGACTTGATGGGAGAACAAAATACTGAATAGGCAGAAAAGAAAGAGAACTGCTGCCAGCCTCTTGCTTCCAACAGGGAAAAAAAACACAAATCAGGAAGACACACTGATGAGTATTAACCACTCCCCCCTGCCCTCTGGATATACATCCATTGCCATAAGTAGAGCAATTTTAGCAGCAGGAAACAGGAAGGAGTGTGGGGAGTGCCCGCCTCCCTCTTCTGCAATTTCTTCCGGGTCCTCTCTCCCTGGCTAGCACCCATCTGCCCAGCTGTCAAGTGAAAGGCAAGACCAGGAAAAGAGGGCTGTGCATGTTCGCTTGCCCCTCGGCCTCTGGAGATGCCAGGAACGCTTAGCAAACACTCCTCTCCCACTGCTGTGGCAGACACTGCAGGAAGGAGGACTGGCTGCTGGGCCTGTCTTTACTCTAAGGCAGCCTCCTAGAAAGGCAGGGCCCACTGGGGGGGGGCCACACACAGGCACCAGGCCCCAACTGGGACTGAGTTTTCCAGCTGACACTGAGCCTCTACTGCTGAGGCTGTGTTCCTACAAGGCCTTGTTCTGTTGGCAACAGAGAAGGAAAGAGACGAAGCCAGCACCCACGGGAGGTGCTGCCCTCGCTGCCCCATGCCTCCCTTGTCTGGCTCACGGAGAGACAGTGGGCATGCAGGCCCTCCACCAGACCCTCTGAACCCGTCTCTCCCACCCCCAATCCTGTGGTCTTGCTGATGGTTCACTAAGAAATACAATCTCCAAATAACTCTGCATCCAGTTTATCCTGTGTGGGTTGACAACTGTGTTCCCAGGAGAGATGCTATCAGCACTTAAGGATTCAAGTTGAGGGGACGGGGAGGGTGGATTTGTTTTCCAGGAACCAGGGTTAAAAGCTGGCTCCTTTCCACCAGCCTCAGCCCCAGAAACCCTAAATACTGTCTCAGCACTCACTCTGCAGAGTTCAGCTTGCAAATATGCAGTCACAGCTCTTCTGTGATATTCAACTAAAAGGCAACACCTTGATTAGGCAGATATGCTCCAAGGACAAGAGCAAAACAAGGCATGAACAAGAGGAAAAGATAGAAAAGACACTGAACAGGAAGAGGCAAAAGGAAACCTGGGCCAAAATGCAAAACACCCAGTGGTCTCAACAACTCAGGCCAGCACTGCACCTTCTCAATTCATTCCAGAAAAAAATCAGCCTGGAGCAAGGCAGGGAGTAGGGAGCACAGTGTTTGGTAACAAAAATAAAAAGGGTTGGGTGAGAAAATAGGAGATCGAAGAGATGTCATTCTAATCAGCATGAAGTGACCAGGAAGATGGCCAGCAAGACAGGAGGCACCTAGGGACCCTGTGAGGCACCAGCCATGTAGCCAGCTGTTTCTATCGGAGACTCCAGTGCCTGACCGCCCAACACCTGCTCTGGCCTTCACTGCCCTACGTCTGCAGCAGCACTTCCGGCTCAGACAATGAGCAATAGAGAGTATATCCCAATTCGTCTATTTCTCCAGGGGTGAGCTCTGCAAATAAGTTCACCTTGGGGTTTAGGGCACTGGGCAGGACTCCTGCCTCTAAGTAGCTGATGAGTCCCCTCAGAGCCTGCAGGAAACGGTCAGCTAGCATATCTGGAGACCAGTCAGCCTCCTCCTGGGCCAGGTGGAGGATGACATTGGTTAGCTGGCTGGCAGTGAGGGGGCCCAGAGCTGGAGTGGACTTGCATATGGCCTTGAGTATCTTGAGGCACAGCGATCGGCAGCCTGAATCAGCCTGGTCCAAAGCCCGCAGACGCGCTGTCTCAGCAGGACGCAGGCTCAGCCGCCACAGGTTGTCATACTGGGCTAGCCGGTGTGGTCTGGCCACCAAGACAGTGTCACCAAGGGTCACTGATGGCAGGAAGTCAATGACAAGATGTTTGTCCCGCTCATACTGCACTTCAAGTGTCAGGGCCTCTGGAGGTGGAGCTGGCCGGATCACATAGTCCAAGAGGGACCCGATGGCCGGCCAGTTAATAGAGCCAGCCACAACCTTCTCAAAAGTGTCTGCTACTGTCTTTGGGGAGAGATAGCCCCCGACAACACAGCGGTCCCAGTAACTGCTACCACGAGGAAAGTACTCTGGATTCTCACGACGAACCAGGAAGAAGCCAGGGACGTTCATGATCGTGTCCTCACCAGGGATGCATGACCACAGGTTCTGCTCCAGCACAAGGGGCACAATGAGTTGGATGTGGTCGGCTGTCACCACCTGCCAGAGCAAAATTAAAAAGGTTTTGAGGGGTTTACTCTGCTCAAGGGACATGCTTCCCCACACACAGGCGCCACCATCTTGCATTCCCCAACAAGAACAGAAGCCAAGGGCTGGAGATGTGGCTCAGCGGTAGCGCGCTCGCCTGGCATGCGTGCGGCCCGGGTTCGATCCTCAGCACCACATACCAACAAAGATGTTGCGTCCGCCGAGAACTAAAAAATAAATATTAAAAAAATTCTCTCTCTCTCTCTCTCCTCTCTCACTCTCTCTTTAAAAAAAAAAAAAAAAAAAAAGAACAGAAGCCAAGAATTCTTTCATGTCACCAAAGCAATCCATGTCGTGAGGAAACCGGAAAGGAGAGATGGGAACAAGAATATAGGAAGGAGCAGTTTTCTTACACTTTCTTCAAAATTGTGAATATGACTAAAAATGAGAAGGTTAAAGATGACGTGAGCAAAACCAAAGCTGCCCAGGAGCAGGTTCACAGCAGAACCTCAGTCTGCCTGGTCAGCCCAGGACTTTCTAGACTGATGACACTACTGAGAAGCTTCTGGTCAGAGCCCAGCCCCACCCTTTGTGAGAACCACCATGTTACCTGCAGGTCGTCATAGAGGCTGCCACTCAAATACATGTCCCGAAGTGGCATGTCAGGCAACTTGGCCCGTAGGAAGCTCCGGAGCTCAGCACATATGTCCACGGCAGCTTGCTTGGCCCGAGCCTGCTCTCCAGCAGGGATGGCTGCCCGGTTCCGGTAGTAAGTAAGAAGTTTCTCCTGCAGGGACATGCGGAGTCGTGACTTCTTCAAGTCTACCTGGCCCTTCCGGGCCAATGGCTTGGGCCGGGGCGGGCAGAATGTATCTGCCAAGGCAAGAGAGAGAGGCACATGAGCTCTTCCCATGCTTGCTCAGTCCACAGCTGCCTCAGCCCCAGAAAGGAGAAGGGCTGGGCACAAAGGACAAGTACCTGCACGGTGCCCGGCACAAGTGTGCTCAAGAAATCTGTGCAACGAAGGAGTAGTGATCAAGTCCAGAGGCAGTTCCAGCAGGGTAACATCCCCTCTCACCTGTGTCAAAGGCCAAAGAGTCTGTGGGAAGGGTCTGTAGGGACCGGCTCAGGCCTGTCTTCATGTCCTTGTTCAGCAGTCGGGGGGAGCCCATCCAGTTTGGTTCTTCCCAGCTCCTTTTCCCTGAATGACTCAGGCGGGTGGGACTGGTTGGGGCACTGATTGCCCGGTCATACATCTGAAATGGCACAGAGGGCCCAGGACATATACCTGCCTTTCCTTCTCTATTTCCTTCCAATCCCCTGCTCCCCAGAAGTTTGGCCCTAGTAAGTGCCAATTACTTCTTTTACCTATGCTCAGGATTGAACTCAGAACCTAGCACATGCTAGGGAAGCACTCTACCACCAAGCCACATCCCCAGCCTCCACTACTTTGTTTTTTTCCAGTGGTGTCGTACTGGGGAATTGAACCCAGGGGCACTCCACCAATCAACTACATCCCCAGCCCTTTTTATTTTCTATTTTAAGACAGGGTCTAGCTAAATTGCTAAGATTGGTCTCAAACTTAAATCCTCCTACCTCAGCCTCCCAAGTTGCTGGGATTACAAGCATGTACCACCACACGTATATGTACTTATGTGTACTTTTGAAATGGAATTTTTTCATTTATCATTTTGATCATTTCCTCATATGACTAGGATGCTTCCACATTTTCTGACTATACATTCATATATTATGAATACACCATGATTTTGAACAATGATTCATTTATTTAACAAATAGTGCCAAGCACAGTAGTGGACACCTGTAATCCCAGCTACTTAGGAGGCTGAGGGAGGAAAATCACAGGTTCAAGGTCAGCCTCAGCAATTTAGCAAGACCCTCAGCAACTTGGCAAAACCCTGTCTCCAAAAATTAAAATAAGGGCTGGGGTTTTGGCTCAGTGTAGAGTACCTGCCTGGCATGTGTGAGGTACTGGGTTCAATTCTCAGCATCATATATAAGTAAAAAAATAAAAATCCATCAAAAATTTAAAAATATATATATTTTAAAAAATTAAAATGAAAAGGACTGGGGATATAGATTAGTAGTAAAGTGCCCTTGGGTTTAATCCCTAGAACAACAACAAAAAAAAATCATCCCTTGGTATTCCAGGGGAACACCCTAAGGTTTCTAAAACCTTCTGATGCTCAAGTTCCTCTGAGGGCACAATACACTGCATTTAACCTATGTACTTTAAGTCATCTGCAGATTTTTTATAATATCTAATGTAATGGTAATGCTATATTCTTAAACAGTATTGTTTAGGGAATAATAACAAGGAAAAAAGTCTCTACAAGTTCAGTACACTTTTTTTTTTTTTTGCAGTGATCAAAACCAGGGCCTCACACATGCAAGGCAAGCACTCTACCACTAAGCCACATCCCTGGCCCCCCAGACACATTTTAAATATTTTCGATCTGTGGCTGGTTGTGTCTGTGGATGTGGAACCCACAGATAAAGAGAGCTGACTTTATCGGGAGGCTACTGCATGCTGGGCATTTTTCTAGGTGCCAAGAATAAACCATCAAGCCAAAGAGGCCCAAATCCCTGCCCTCATCAGTTTCTAGTCTCCCAGAGAGATATAGGCAAGACATAACAAACAAGCTAAATATAAAGTACACAGGTAGAGATGAGTGTTTAAAAACAAAAAAGTAGGCAAGGGAAATAGAAGTATGCAATTGGTGTAGTGCCACTATTTTAAAGGACACTTCAGTTATTTGCAATTTTTTACTTGCCAGGATACATTTATTTGTATTTCCAATCATTTCTTTAGGGCAGAGTCCTGGAAACAGACTCAAGGCCTCAGATATCTGATTCCAACACCAAGTTAGACCGGCAGTATCAAAGTCTTGTTTCTACTGAGCTCTACTCTGTGAGGCTGCCTTACTGCCTCCCACCCCTGGCCCTGGCTGTGTGCACTTACCCGCTTAACCGCCAGTGTGGCGATGCCCAGCATGGCTGCTCCACCCACCCCCAGCACCAGCCGGGCATTGGAGAGCACAAAATCAATGGCTGTGCCAATGCCATTGTCATCCTTCTTGCCTTTGCGCTCACCAGCGCCTGCCATTGCTCACCTGCGAATGAACAAAGAACACAGCTATCACCACCTGGGACCTCAGGAACCATGCGCCTTGCGCCCCCTCTCCTGTCAAGGTCAGGTCTTGCCTCTAGCACTCAAGCCTAGGGCCTAAAGAAAGGCACCAGATCTTATGATATAACTGGATACAAGGGAGGGGAAACTGACCATGTTTACTGTGGGTAAACCGCCCCGTGATCTGCAATCAGAGAGCATGAAGTTCACTGTCAGTCCTTGTTATGAACACAAAAGTGACCAAACACCCTGTACATAGAAACACAACTACAAGTCCATGTGAGAGAAAGTGATCTCTTTCACTTTGTGAATGCTGCTACTTGACAAATGCTTGTTTCTTGGGGAAAGTACACAGTGGGACTACCAAAGCTCAGGTAATGCCGAGAAAAAAAACACAACACTCTAGTCTCAGCTGTAGACTAGAAAACTAAACCAACCAATCAGCCATCTGCTCAAATGTCCTGTGAACTCAAAACACAGTCACCTACAAAGTGTACATGACACAAACCAGAAGAGGCCTCCTGCCTGGTGCTCAAGCAAGGCAAGTACACACTTGCTCCCGGGCTACATCTTGGAATCATCCTGATTAAAGTAGCCCTGAGCCTTTCCCTAGTAAAGGAGGGCCTTGTGGGCCATACCTGACTCCTGCTCCCAGCCTGCTGCTCTCTCCCACTGCCTGTGACCTATATTTCAGGAAATACCCGGAAAAATGAAATTGTGTACCATGTGGTATCTTCCAATATCAGATCACATTTCTCAATACCCTGTAACAACAGGATATTACTAGTGTCACATCTCATGCCCCTGCCTATCCTTCTGTGCCCCTCAAAAAAGAAATACTTCTGACTATACTCATTCCAGCAATTGCATGGTATTCTAACAAAAACATGGGCTTTACAGTAGGAAATCGTGAGACTGAGAGTTTGCCTAGAGCCCTGACTAATTAGCTGGGTGACCGCAAATGGTTACTTAACCCCTCAGCTATGAAAAGGGGAAAATGATCCCCACATGGCCCCAAATCACAGGCTGCAGTGAGGAAAAAACTCTGTTGCAATGCTGTCTGTGAACATTTTATAAACTGTAAACATGTTCCACAAATGAGGGCTGTCATTAAGTTATTTAAGATTCCCATCTACAGGGCACAAGGTCAGTTTCCAGGAAGCACTCGACAGTCCCACCTGTCCTCTAAGGCAATCTGCACCTTTTCAGGTGGAGCTACACTGGCCCCTAAAACTCATGCTGAAACTATCCTGGGCTTCAGATTGAAACTATTAAGTACAGCAGGCTTGTTAAAGACTCTCCTGCCCTAATGCAATGCCCCCACCCCATCCAAGGACCAGGTGACATCATAGATCGGGTAACCTGGAGGAGAAAGAGCATTCACAAGCTCCTACAAGGAGATGCCATCCTTATTCTAACTTAATTCAACCTGCTTGGTGAAACTGCTCTCCGTGGCACATCCTGCAGCCCACTAGCTGAGAGGAACTCCACCTTCCAAGGAGGTGGGGCCTGGTTCCTTAGGGCAATAAAGGACCAGTGTGGTTTAATAGGTTTAGTTTGATTTGCTAGATGAAAAAAGTTCTGGCGATCTGTTCCACAACAATGTGCATAAGCTTAATACTATTGAAGTATATACTTAAATGCTTAAATAGTTTAAGAAACAAAAAAAGAAGCCAGGCATGGTAGCACACGCCGGTAATCCCAGCAGCTTGAGAGGCTGAGGCAGGAGGATCATGAGTTTAAAGCCGGCCTCAGCAAAAACAAAGCACTAAGCAACTCAGACCCTGTCTCTAAATAAAATACAAAATAGGGTTGGCTTGTGGCTCAGTGGTTGAGTGTCCCCGAGTTCAATCCTGGTACCCGCCCCTGCCCGCCAAAAAAAAAAAGGAACTCTGAGCTGATTCTGACTCTGGCCAGGACTAGGTATGCCAACATTTTGGACAAGTTTTACTTGTTTCCCTAGACACAAAAATGGGTAAAGAAACACTCATCACTCAAGATAGTAAGGACGATGGGTCTTGCAGCATTCTAGCTTGAAAGGTCGAGCTATGAACTTTCCAACTTAGTTTACTTGAAAGTCATAGGCTTTTTTATAAATATATCTGGCATGTACATGAGAAGAGCTAATAGCAAGTGTGGAGGCTCCTGACAGCCAAAGTGAAAGCCTCAGGAACAAAGTCCCTCTAACCTTTCCCCACCCTCCTGTCTCTCACCCCTCATTCTCTATGGCAAGTCATGGAAACCAGAACCCAAAAGCCAGCATTAAAGCCTAAAAATATTACTCCATCTTTCCCCCATCTTTTTGCAATAACATTCTCTGACCTTCTTTTGACTACAGTCCTAAGACACGCCCCCTCCCATTCCATAAAGGAGCCACAGGAGGAGATGCTACAGCTGAGGAGCCAAAGGTAACAAGGCCAGGCAGCCTTGCTGGGCTTCCCCTCTCCATCCATCACTGTAAATCATAATTTCTGTCCAGTCATTTTTCTGCACAGCTATTCACACTTCCAAGAACCTAAGCATAACAATGGGTAATTTAATCTGGGTCTTTGGGCCTTCATTATGAAGGCTCCTGTGCACATATAAAACTTTGATTAATCTATTATGCTTTTGTCTTGTTGATCTGTGTTTTCCTAGAGTGTCCCTCATGATGCTTTGTGATGGGTAGGAAAGAGAGCCCTTGTGCTGGGCACTTTACACACATTAATTCTTCACAGCAACAATCCTATGAGGTCAGTAATACTGTTAACTCCAATTTAAAGATGAAAAAAATGAGGCAGATGCTAAATAACTGGCCCATGGTAACATACCACACCAATAAGTTGTGCAGCCAGGATTTGAACCTAGGGCTTATGCTGCTAGGGAGAACTAATCTATGGGAGACCCAA
Organism: Urocitellus parryii; assembly: GCF_045843805.1. Lineage (NCBI taxonomy): Eukaryota > Metazoa > Chordata > Mammalia > Rodentia > Sciuridae > Urocitellus > Urocitellus parryii. Next base: position 9,150,314 of record NC_135535.1, read on the forward strand.
ACAGTTTCCAAACTCCACCTTATTCACATCTCTTCTATTACCTACTAGACCACCAGCTTTCTTGGGAACATTCTGGTGCATTCACTGCTGTGTCCTTAGGATGCAATCTTTTTTTTTTTTTTTGGGGGGGGGGGGCACTCAGCCACTGAGCCACACTCCCATCCCTTTTTTATATTTTATTTAGAGACAGGGTCTTACTGAGTTGCTTAGCACCTTGCTTTTGCTGAGGCTGGCTTTGAACTCATGATCCTCCTGCCCCAGCCTCCCAAGCTGCTGGGATCACATGCATGAACCACGGCGCCCAGACTTAGGGTACAATTTTTAACATAGTGAATATCCATTGTATAAATGAACCATAGGGAACCCCTCTTAACCTGAAGTTGTTTTTTTTTTTTTTTTTTTGAGTGGGTTGTGATAGCAAGATATAGTGTAGCTCAGAGTCAAAACAGAATAGGAACAAAGAGGCTTTAATAATTTGCTATTTCCCTTCCATATCCACTACCCCTCCCTGTGCAAGCAGGCTCCCAGGGGCATCATCCACCCCTGACCTTGTATTACCAAAGGCAGTTCTGCCAATCAATGTACATGGCTAATGAGAACCAAAAGTCATTACATAAGGCTCCTCCTCCTGATTTCCATCTCTACCCAAAACAGCACCTTCTACCCAACTGATAAGCCTTAGACCACAGCTACCCTTCATTCTGTCTCCTCCTGCCTCAGCCAACTGATTGCGCTGCCCTAGTTGTACATGCTGTATTTATATTTAACCATCCACCACAACCTTAGCCCTTTAATCCATCTGGCCAGATTCAGTGCCTCTGTTTTCTCTCACCAGTTTACTCTCCACATCACCCTGGCATGCTCCAAGACACAAATGTCACTGCATTCTTACAAAGCTGTGATGGTCCCACCACAGTCCTTAACAATGTTCTTCCAGATCTGGCCCAGCCTCAACTCCAGCCACGTGCCTTACAGATGTTTCTAGCCATTACGAAATGCAGTTCCCATGTCCAGGCACCTGCTTATTCTCGTCCCCCTGTCTGATGAGTTTCTATTTCTCATATGAGGTACACCTCAAATGTCCTCTTTTCTCCCATCCAAGTACTAACCAGGCCCGACCCTGCTTAACTTCCGAGATCAGACGAGATCGGGCGCGTTCAGGGTGGTATGGCCGTAGACAAATGTCCTCTTTTCTATAGCCACCTGGGATCCCCTCCCACCACACAGCCCAAGGTAGAGCTGTGCTTTCATTGTCTCCACAACTCTTCCTACAACCCTCAAGGATAGAGCTGCTTACATTAGAATTACTTCCCACCGATCTCCTTAGAGTGAGTTCCTTGATGGGCAGTATCATTAATCTCTCTCCCCAGAGCCCACCAGAATGCCAGGGCTATACAAGGCCTTCCGGAAAGGCTGCTGAATTAAATATGATCACTATACTGCAGTGGGACTTCTTAATAACACTGGGAGAGCTAAAGACAGCTAGCACACCCCTCACAATAGCATCCCCAGTGCTGTGTGCACACTCATTCAATTCTCATGGAACCTAAAGAGGGAGGTACTATTATTTGCACTTTCCAAATAAGGAAATGAAGGCCTAGAACAGTTTAGTGACATGCCCTAAGCCTCATAGCCATTAGCAGCAGTGCCAGGATTTAAATCTCAATCTTTGGGGCTGGGGTTGTGGCTCAGTGGTAGAGCACTTGCCTGGCATGTGTGAGGCACTGGGTTCGATCCTCAACACCACATAAAGATAAATAAATAAAGATATTGTGTCTATATACAACTAAAAAATATATATTTAAATCTCAATCTTTGAACTCTGCAGTCTGTATGCTATGCTTGCTTTATAAATTGTCTTGTAACAGAACAGCTATCTTCCAGAGCATGATCTGACCCACAGTATACCTGAATCTAACTGAAGAACAGGTGAGCTTGAAGCTGAACTCAAATGGTATTAACCAACGTCTTTCCTAACATTTTTATATATAAAGTGTTCTATGAAATAAAGTTGTGATAAAATGGTTCTGGTGGGACTTGAAACTCAGGTCCTGTTTTTCTCAATAAGAGAACCCACTTCTATTAACTTGTCCATTTCCTCCTCTGATTTCAAAGGATCAAAGGGCGGGCTCTGGTCACAAAGGAAAGGTTCTTCCTTTCCTGGTCCCCCATATTAGAAAAAAAAAAAAGAAAAAGAAAAAAAAAAAAAGAAAGAAACCTACAGGAACAAGGACCTACCTGAGGAGTCTTAATGCATCTGTGAGGAGGGGCTGGAAGAGAGCAGGAATGTCTACAGAAGGCACCTTTGTCCTCTTTCCCTTGAAATTAGAGTGGGAGGAGAAAGAGAGGATCCTAAATAAGCCCCCCTAGTTTGCTGCGGAGGAAGACGAGGCCCTTCTCCAGCTGCTTCTCCCGGGCCTCAGGATCCTCTAGCTTCTGATTTTTCCGGAACTCACGGCGGATGGAGGCAAAGTAGAAGTCTCTATCAGTGTAGCGAAGTTCTCGGCCCTGGCGCAGCAGAGCCCGATAGAGACTCAGCACCGCCTCTCGGCTCCACGGGGCCATGGGGGACTTTAGGGGCTGGGCGTCACACTCTAAGCAGAGGGAAGATATAAAAGCCTAGAATCAGAATTAATGACAGCAGAGCATACAGAGACTATGTATGGGGTCTCACTGTGTTGTCCAGACCAGCCTCCAGCTTGTGATCCTCCCTCCTTGGCTTCCCAAGCAGCTGGGACAAAAGTAGTGTACCACCACTCCTGGGGAGATCAGGTTTTCAATCCAAGATTCGGACTTCCAAGGTTACACTGTGACTTGTGGCAGGGTTAGGATTGGACTTCAGCCTCCCAACACTACCTCCAGGGAAGTCCAGAGTGTGGCTCACCAGGGCTCAGATCCTGGTCTGTGCCTGGGCTGGAATACTGCTCTGCCACTTACTTGCTATGACTCTAGGTAAAATACTTGCCCCTCTGAGCATCAGCTTCTTCACTTATGAAATGGAGATGATGCTATTATGGTACAAGTACCTACCACATAAGGTTATTTTGAGAACTGCCATGTAAAGCACCTGTTAAGTAGATGGCCATGGTCTAGAGTAGTTGATGATAAGGACTCAGCCACACTTGAGTCCTGGGCCCACCACTTATGAGCAGCATGACCTGGAGCAAGTTCCCTAACCTCTGTTTGCCTAGTTCCTCATCTGTTAGTGGGGAGAGATCATATTTTGCCCAGATGGTTGGTCTGAGTCTTAAAGTGAGTATGTTTACAGCAGCTCTCAGCACACACTGAGCCTATCAGGACAGCTACCACGGTGCCACCTCCAGGCTGATGCTCCCTGACACACTAGTTACACACGGACCACAGTAACAAGAAGCCCCACACAGGGATGGAGTAAAGTGCTTTGTCATCCATTATTACATCTAAACTGAGAGCCAGGAGGTGGTCAGCGTTCCTAACAAGTGATCCCGACTCTCCACCAGGCATGTTCTAAGCACCTCCCACCCGGGCCCCTCTCCCTCAGCAACCCCAGTGTCACGTTATCCCGTGTAAGTGGAGGCAGCGGAGCTCCCGGTGGAAGTGGCTCGCCCAGGACCCACAGCTGTGCAGGGAGGCCTGCGAGGCTCTCGGGGCGCCCTGAACTTCCCCAGCGCAGCGCCGGCACTGCCCGGCTCAACCCGCCCGACCTCGGGGTTTGCGACGTGCCTCCGCGGAAGGAACAACCTCGCGTGTCAGACACGGGGGAGCGGCGGGGCCGAGGGGCGATCTGGACTTGGGGCCCACGGCGAGTCGACCACAGCCCAGCCTGGCCGACCTCCCGGGGCGCTCGGGCCAGCCACCGTCGCTGTCCCCTTTCCCTCAGCTGCAGAGGCGCCCCCGCGGTCCCGAGGGCCCCGAGGGCCCCGGGACAAGCCGCAGGAAACGGGAGGTGCCCGATGCGGAGAGCCACCAACCCGCGGGCTGCTCCTGAAGGGCGCCGGGCGACGCGCGGCGGCCCCGCCGGTCCACGCTCGCTCCCCCGACGCCAAGACCCCGGGAGGACCCGGGAGATGAGGCGGGAGGAGCCACCGAGAGGCCGGGGGGAGGCTCAGGGCGGGCTGGGCCGGAGGCGGCCCCCGGCGGACCCTACGCCTGCTCTCACTCACCGCGGGCCGCGCGCTACCACTCCTCAGGACTCGCCACTGGCCCGGTACCTCTCTCGGGGTCACCCATCAACATGGCCCCTTTACTTCCGGGACGCGACCTTGCGCACCGAGCCGAGGGAGGGACTGAGGGGAGCCAGGAGCGGGCGGACTTCCGGTCTTCGCTCCACTGCCTCCCTCCCGAGGCGGGGCCGAGGGCTCCGTCGGGCCCCGCCCCTCGCGTGGGGATCCGCCCACTTCCCTGAGCCCCGCCTCCGTGGGTGACGTCATCCAGGGACCGGCCTGCAGAAATCTGCGGGCCCCGCCCCCGGAGTTTTTGGGGCGGCGGTGGGCCCCGCGGATTCCCAGAGTGTGCGGTGGGGAGTGATTGCGGGAGTCGCCCTCAGACTGTTAGACCGGCCACCTCCTGCCAGCCCCTGGCCGCCACGGGCTCTGGCCAGCCCCCTGCGCTGACTGCTGACCTCGGGCCCGGGCTCTGAGGGACTCTGACACCCTTATACCCTCTCTGGCTTCGGAACTCTTCCAAACCCACTTTCTCGGATCGCTTCCTTTGATCCCTCCATGCCGGGCCGGCCTCCTGGGCCTCTTGTCTCCGGGCAAACTCCAGCCCTTGCTTCCAGGTCTACCTCAAATGTCCCCGCCTTTTCCAGCCCCTTCCTCCAACCCTCAGGTTGTTTCTGGGCCCCCAGAGATGCCTGCACCGCTCTTTGTCCAACAATGAACCCGTTTCTCCGCACCTGTTCCGTGTTCTTCACCAACTGCTTCTGTCTCTCACTGTACTTCGGGTTGGTGGCCGTGTCCCTCCAGAATCTGTGAGCCCCAGTCCCCAGTGCCTCCCCCAGCCAGGGTTGCTGGGGTTTGGGACTCAGGTGAGTGGCTCTCTGACAAGTCTCCTAACCTTTCTCGCACCTAGACTGTTGGGATAAACTGTTCAGCAGGAGGGACTTGGGGAATTACAGGTAATTGTCGACTTATTCATTCTTTCAAGCCACAAATCCTGGACCTCTAAGGAGCTAGGCCCTGCTGTGGCCCCAATGGAAACTGCTATCTCAAGAGCTGGGAGATGGCAGTGCTCTGTTAGTGCGCTCCTGTAATACCAGCTACCCAGGAGGCTGAGGCAGGAGGATAGCAAAATTGAGGCCAGCCTTGTAAACTTACCAAGAACTTGTCTCAAAATTAAAATAAATAAAAAGGATTGGGGATGTATCCCAGTGGTACCATGCCCCTGGTTCAGTTCCCAGTGTCACTAAAACACACACAGGCACACACACAGGCACACACACCCCACATATGTAGGCGGACAAGGACAGGAGGAAGAGGGCCTGAGGAGGCAGTGAGCCAGCCAGCCAGTGGTCAGGAGAGAGAGATCCAGAAAGGCCCTCCTAATAACAGGGACAACTCTCCAGAGAAGAGCCTTAAACTTGAATTGTTCTCGAGCAGCAGAGGGGCCAAGAGAGGTCCTTATGGGACGGGAGGGAGACGCAGGTGAGCAGGTTTGAAACCCGGGCAATGGGACCTGGCTTCCCATTCAACAGGGTCAACCTGGAGGGAGAGTAATGGAAAGGAGCCGGGGCTGAGCAGGGGGCCCCTCAAGAGGGCATTGCCAAACCCCTGGAAGAGAGGATGGCATTCAGGCCAGAAAGGGGCGGTGCAGGGAGAAGGGGCCAGCTCTGGAGTGTACTTGGAGGCAGGGAGGCAGAATTTGCTACTGTGGCTCTGACAGAGAAGAGCCAATGGCTTCTGGCTTCTGCCTCAGCAATGGCCCTGCCACCATCCTGCTATTTAGGAGCCTGTTCCGGGGATGGGGATTCCAAATCCCTGGGAGAAGGCCACTTTCCAGTCTCCACTCGGTGGGGGAGGGGACTTCCTGTGACTGCACCCCGGGGAGACTGTGAGCCCCTGGGGCCTCTGGGGGAGGGAGGGTCCCAGACAGAGGCCTGAAGGAGGCTTAAGGACTGTGTGTTCCAGGGCCTTGGGAATCACTCCCCAAGGGCTGGCCTGGCCTGGGAAACAAGATGGTCTCCCTCCCACCACCCAGGCAGGACCACACCCCAGAGCCGCCTTCACTAAGCACATACTACATGCCAAACACGGGCCAAACGCAGTCTAATTCAGTGTCCCTGTTTGCTAGTCACCATTATCCTAATTTTATAGATGAGGAAACCAAGACCGAAGCGGGGCATGGTGGCACACGCCTCAGCGACTCTGGAGGCTGAGGCAGGAGGATCACAAGTTCAAAGCCAGCATCGACAACTTAGTGAGGCCCTAACCAACTCAGCGAGACCCTGTTGCTACATAAAATATTTGAAAAGGGGAGGATGTGGCTCAGTAGTTAAGGGCCCCTGGGTTCAGTCCCGGGTATTAAAAAAAGAAGAAAAAGGAAACAAAGACCTAGAAAGGTTCATAACATCTTTTTTTTTTTTTTTTTTTTTTTAAAGAGAGAGTGAGAGAGAGAATTTTTAATATTTATTTTTTAGTTCTCGGCGGACACAACAGCTTTGTTGGTATGTGGTGCTGAGGATCGAACCCGGGCCGCACGCATGCCAGGCGAGCGCGCTACCGCTTGAGCCACATCCCCAGTCCTCATAACATCTTTGAGACACGGAGCTGGGCAGCAGAGAGGCGCACAGAGAGGCACACAGTGGGACCCAAGTCTGCTTTACTCTGAAACGTGTGTCCTTTCTGTTCTTCTTGACTGCCCTACTTTGCTCTTTAAGGGAATAATTTTGTGACCCAGTTAAATCTAATTGGTGACATTTCCAGCTGGAAGACCAGGTGACCGCTCTGATCCCTCCTGACCTTCTGGTCTGTAGAATATTATTTTTAGGAGGGAAGGATGGAGGGAGATACTTCGGAGGAGGTCTCACCTCAGGGTCGGCCTCCCCAGGGTCAGGATGCCCCTCCTGCCCCCCGTGCTCCTGCGGAGTGGGGGATGGACAGCAGGCTATCATCTGCACCCAGATGTATACCCATGGTGCTCGTACTGTAGACCAGAGGCGCTCAACAGGGGCACTGACCCACATCTCAGGGCTTTGCTGGGTTTCATGGAACACGGGGCCTTCTGGAATCTCTTGGATTGAGAAAGCAAGACTGATGTAAGCCCAGGTCTCACGTCTGGTGAAGGCAAGGGGATCACTTGTCCCCCTAGACAGGGACACGCACACGGTGTGCGGTGTTGAATGTATGGACGGATGGATACTTTCTAGAAAGACAAAGAACCAGGAGAAATGGACCCTTTCGCCGGGACCCAGTTGTCTAGTTTGAAAAGGGCACGTGGTTGGTGGGAGCCGAGCAGAGTTGGGCCCTGGAGCCATAGCTTCCATGTCGGTGGCTGGAGAAAGTGATACAAGGACCATCCTATAGGCTGTTGGCAATGAAGCCAGAGAGGGGGCTGTAAGGGGTGACAGTTTGCAATAAGGGGGGCTTGTGTCGTTATGTGGCGTGGACGGGCACATGGAAATACTGATGCACAAGCAGACTGGACCCCAGGGACAGCGGCTCGAGGGCAGGACCTTAAGGGAATCCTAAGTCATGGTCCCCTGGCCCTGGACAGTCTCAGCGTTCGAGGGTCTGGGCTCTGGAGGGCCAAGGCAGGATGCAAAACGAAAAGGAACCAAACGTTTTTGCTGAATGGCCCGGGTGAACCCCCATCTCCAGTGGGGTGGAAATGAATCTGGGTTAAGTGGTCACTCACTCGCGTTTATTGAGCACCTAGTATGAACCAGGATTAAAGGATGGAATGAGGAAATAAACGTGCCGTTCTCGTCCTCCTGAAGGTCAGGGTCACGGGAGAGACAGTGAGGGGACAAGCACTAGAGTGAAGACTTCGCAGGTGCCACAGGGACCCAGAAGAGCCGGGAGGTGGACACCAACCCACTGTAGCAAGCGGGGGCGGGGGGCGGTGGAGATCACACAGGTCACATGGAGCTTTTGCAACAAGCTTTATAACCATGACAGAGGTCTCAGAGGGCTTTCCAGGTGATGGCCCAAGGACAGGGATCAGCCACCCAGGGCTGGCAGGCCACAGCCTGTAACCTGACCCTGACCTAACAGCAGTGAGAAGTCTGCGCCATGGCACAGCTTGTGTCTGGGGAAAATCAGCCTCGCTGCTTTGTGAGCTGGCCCAGCCCAGCAGATCAGTCCCCAGGTGACCACCGCGTCCACTCATCAGCAAGAGTTCACAGGGACCAAACTCTCCCCATGCGCGGCCCTGGCAGTGCCAGCTCCCATTATTCTCAGCACAGGTGGGCAAGAGAAGTGGCGGTGTCCCGACGGCATCCGAGGAAATGGGACCTTAAAAAGCCTTAGGAGTCAGGTCTGGGGCTCTACACCGTCCACAGGCCAAACGACCAGAGTGCAGAACGAGGACAAGAAGAGGGAACCCTGGGGACCCTGGAATCTAAGATTGAAGAAGCAGAGGGACGCTGGGGAGGAACAGTCAGAAGACAGAGTGTCCTTGAGGCTTGGGGGGTGCGGTCACAAAGGCCAGCAATCCCGAGAGTTCAGGGCAGAGCCGGGGCCTGCAGAATGAATGGGACGAGAGAGAGCGGGCAGGACAGCTGGAGGGGACAAAAGCCAGCTGTGTGCCCTGGGAGGGGCTGGGAGAGAGCTGGAAACACCGCAGGGAGGGACCCTGGTGGAGTGACATCACAGAGGCAGGCAGCCGCCCCTGACCTTGCCCCTGACCTTGCCCCTGACCTGCTCTGCCCAGTGGCTGCCTCAGGACGCTGAGACCCTCGGTAAATGCTCCTCCGAACTTCTGGGAGGATCCTGGTGGACAGGACAGAAGGTCCCCCCGCCCTGCGCCTCCCGCCGACCCCGGGGTGGACAGAGGCTGCTGGGGTAATGGGGGGCCGGTGGGATGCGAGCCAGACAGGGACCCAGGAATCTTGGTCACAGACCCTCGCCTCCCCTTCCTGGGGTCTGCTGTCGTGGGATGTCGTCAGCCACGAGTTCACCGGACCCGAACCCCACAGCCCGGGCAGCAGGGGAGGCCCTCGACGGGCCCACGGAAGCCCAGCTGCCCCCATGGCGCCAGGCCAGAGCAGCTGCCTCATGAAGGCACCTGTCCCCTCACAGAGCCACATGTGTATCGCTGCTGGTCCCCGCTGCAGTCCTGAGGGGGCGGGGGCCGGGGTACCTGTGGGGGAGATCTCTCAGGGAACAGAGAAAGTCAACAGGCTGCCCTCTGCCCGCCTGGCCGCGCCCCCCACAGCCACTGCAACAGTGTTGCTGCTCGGTGGCCTGGAAGTGGACGGCTGGGGACACAAAGAACCAGTAGGTAAGAAAGAAAGAAAGAAAGGCTAACAAGAGTACACAAGGCCTTGTGCCCCTGCCATAGGGGCTCAGCCTTTGGCTAGGAATCCGCTGAGCCTCGGCTGGCACAGATAAAAACATGAATGCCCTGGTGTCCCGCGTCTCTGCCAGGGTCCTGCAACGTACCCCCTGCACAGACAGGGTCGCCTCGCCGGGCTGATTACAGCCCCTACCTCCTGGGGGCAACCCGGATACCCAGGAAGTGTTCAGCTTCTCCTCAAAAAGAAAGAAGCCCCAGAAGATGACCAACCAGCTCTCCACTTGGTGGAAATCACCGCAGGATCTGGATTCCCCCGGCTCCCCCCTGGGCTGAGGAACGGCCACCACCTTTGACAGAACACGAGCTCCCAGCTCCTCAAGCCCCACCGCTCCCTAGAGTCTCACCCCGGGTGGCTTACTCTCACCCACGGGCTCCTGTGGTCCGCCAAGGTCTCGTTGGGGTCTCCTTCCTCACTGGAAGAGTGGAATCAGAGTGACTGCCCCCAGTCTTCAGTCACAAAGCCCTGAAGCTTCGAATAAGGACAAGCTGAATGGCACTTTAGAGAAAAATTTCTGGGCTGGGCTGTAGCTCAGTGGCAGAGCGCTTGCCCAGCATGTGTCTGGGTCCAATCCTCAGCCTCACACAAAATAAAAAAATAAAATAAAGGTACTGTTAAAAAAAAGGAAAAGAAAAGAAAAATATTTCTGGTTTGGTGAGGTGGGACCTGCCCATGATCCCAGTTCCCCGGGAAACCGAGGCAGGAGGATCACAAGTCCAAGGCCATCCTGGACAAGCTGAAGAGACCCTGAGGATGCAGCTCCATGGAAGGGCACTTGTCAGCATGCAGTGGCCCCGGGGTGCCATCCCAGGACTGGGGGGCACAGTCAGGGCTGGGCGGGGCTGTAGCTCAGCGGTGGAGCACGAGGCTCTGGGCTTAATTGCAACTTGGCAAAAAAGAAAAAAAGTTCTATCTTTGATGTGTTCACCTGGATTCCTTTCCATGAAAGGAGGGAGGTACGGGTTAGAATGAGTCTTTTTTTTTGTTGTACCGGGGATTGAACCCAGGGCGCTTAACCACTGAGCCGCGTCCCAGCCCTTTTTATACTTTATTCGTTAAGTTGCTTAGGGCCTCACTAAGTGGCTGAGGCTGGCTTTGCACGCCTGGTCCTCCTGCCTCAGCCTCCTGAGCCGCTGGGATGACAGGCCTGAGCTACCACGCCTGGCTTAGAATGAGTCCTTTTCCTGCTGTCAGGTATTTACTGATGATCCCTCCTCCCAGTGCCACCAAGTGTCACCTTTGTCATGTGCAAGCCTCCTGCATGGACCTGAGGACCCCATCTTAGAATGCTGAGGCTGCCCAGACCCTGCCTATTCGGGGGCGTTGCAGGCCCCCGGAGTCGCGGCTCTGGAGGTGACTTGGAGCCCACTGCCAGAGCCCCCCGAGGGCTGCTCAGGTTGGGTTGTCCCAAGGACCCCCCAGCACAGAATGCTGGAGGCTGGCATCTGTCACCGCTCCTCTGCCTGTACCGCTCCGCTCACCACCTCTTGACAGCTTCTGCTTCCTCTGCTGGCCCGGCTCAGCTCCTCAAAGGACCCTGTGTGCCGGGCAGTGCTGCCACAGTGGGTAGGCTACCTTTGAGTCAGCTGTTTACTTCTGTCCAAGTGGCTAGGACAAGTAGCATGGCAGGGTCGCAGGCACTCCCCAAAGCTGTGCCAAGAACTCTGACTTGGCACTGTGATGATGGGGCGCCAGAGGTGACTTTAAGGTTGGGAGTGTGAGAGGATCAAATCTCGAATGCAGAAGCAGGGCTGCTGGGGATGGTTGTTCAGGTTACATACAGCACAAGGGCACTCCATCTGAGGAGCCCGTTCATGTCACTGACCTCATGGAGGTGAACATTTCCTAGAAGACATCTTCAGCACAAGGCAGTTATCATTTTTATTTATTTATTTATTATTTTGGCCCCGGGGATTGAACTCAGGGCACTCGACCCCTGACCACACCCCAGCCCTATTTTGTGTTTTATTTAGGGACAGGGTCTCCCTGAGCTGCCTTGCCACTGCTGAGGCTGGCTTTGAACTCGCGATCCTCCTGCTGGTGTTACAGGCGTGGGCCACACGCCCAGCTGCAGTTTATCATGCTAATGAAACTGGTGCTTCGCGGCCAGTGATGCATGTCTGGTGCACCCAGCGGGTGACAGTGACCTGTCACTTTGCACCAAGGCCCCTGTGGCTGTGCGGCCCTGCTGGGGAATGGATGGAGGGAGAAGGGGCAGCGGGGGCTGTTGCTGTGTCAGGTGCAGCACGGGGGGCGCGGCCCGGGACGACGAGCAGGTCTGCTCCCAGGGACGCGAGGGCCTGGTGTGACACATGTGGCGGTGCCACCCGCGCTCTTTCTTCCCCTGGAGTCTCTGGGCCCCTTGCCCCCACACCTAGCCTCCCCCTGGGCTCGGCCCGCGGGAGGCTGGGAACCCGGGGACCTTGCACCCAGGCCACCTGCTCCGGGAGCCTGTCAGGGGGCAGCACCAGGAAGCAGCCCAGGCCGGTCAGGCCAGAGCCACTGTGCGCGGTGACTTCTACTTGGTGACGTCACCGTCTAGCAAGCCTCCCACTGACCCTGCGGAGGGCCTCTGTCCTCAGGCCAGGGGACACGTGAATCTCCACTAAGAGGGTGGCTGCCCTGGCTGCCCGGGGGCGGCTCCTTGGGACCTGACTCTTCAGGGACCTGCCGCGAGGCACAGGTCGATACTAATCATTACTAATGACGCGGGGTGCAGGCCCAGGGAGCTTGCTCAGTGCTCACCGCGGCAGCAGGACCCAGCGGGGATTCAGTGCGCACCGCTGGGCCCTGGGCAGAGTGCTGGGGAGGGACACCAAGATGAGGAAGACGCCCAGCCCTGGCGTGGTCAGCACCTGGATGCCCCCATCAGTGTCTATCCTCAAAGTGTGGCCACCTCTGAGCATGTTCTAGAAGTTTCCTTCTCTCCTCCTGTGTTATTTCTGAGGCTTGATTTTGCTTTATCGTCATGGCCCTGTATTCTAACGTTGAGTACTGCTCTCGCCTTTTGCGACATGTGTTTGTACAAACAGCTTCACGTCGCAGGTGGCCTCAAGTGAGATGAGGCGGAAGCTGGGAGCGAGGGCAGGCGCCTCGCCCTCCACCAGGAGGCAGCGCAGCCCAGCAAGAGCGGCTGGGAGCCGCAGGACCCGGCCCTGATGAGGAGCAGGCACCTCCCAGGGGTGCTCCAGGTCCCCCAGCTCCTGTCTGGCAGGCTGGAACAGGGAAGGGCCCCTCCAGGGGCCACTCGGGTGCAGAGGAGGAAGGGTGACCTGCCCTGACCACTCCCACGCCCTGAGGGTCCAACATGGTGGCCTGTGCCCAGAGCCTGGCCCTGTGCCCTGGAGCCCCCTCCTGGTGGTGGAGCCCAGGGCTGCGCTGAACGTCGGGTGCACCCAGGTGGCCACAGCGTCGTCGGGAGACCCTGGCCCGCTGCCCGGTGGCTCTGACTCCGGGGGCAGAAGACGTCCCTCAGCAGCCAGCACTGGCGGGTGGGCCTGGGTTGGGAGGAGACGTGGCCGAGGGCTTCGGTGGGCCCCCGGGGTGGCAGGCCACGGGGACAGACTGCCAGAGCGAGGGTCCTGGGAGCTTCCAGGAATCGGGGGTCCCCGTGGGAGCCTGGCACACAGTTGACATTCCACCTGACGGTTTTCTCCAGGAGATTAGTGCTGATCTGAGGAGCAGGGGGCCAAGTCCTCTCCCTCTCCGCAGGCCCTCTCTTCACGTCCTTGACTGTTTCCTTTGCTGTGAAGAAGCGGTTCAGTGTGACACCCTCCCATTTGTTGATCGGGGTGGTCCTTGGGCAGTGGGTGTCTTGCGGTCTCTATTCCTTGGCTGTCACGAGGTGAGCAGCCTCTGCTGCATTCTGCCAGCCACCTCACCACAGGCTCCAAGGCCACGCGGCCAAGCAGTCATGGACTGAGACCTCTGAAACCCCAGGCTAAAGTCAACCTTTACGCTTTATCAGTTGATGGTCTCGGGCGTCTGGTCACAGGGTGGAGAGCTGACTACCCCAAGGCAAACCCCTGTGAGAGCGGGAACTCGCAGGTCGGGAAGTGAGCTGAGCCGAGCCACACAGGGCTTGTTGGCCCTGGGCAACCAGCTCCTCCTCGGGCTGCAGCCGAAGCCAGCAGTGCCCCCAGTGTCACGTTAACAAGCAGCAGATCCCTTCCCGCCTCACTAGTTGCCTCCCTGGGTTGGCTTTTCTGACATCACTAAAAGCAAAATGGCTCAGTCACCTGTGGCTGCCATCAAGCCGTGTAGCAAACCACCCACAGCTCCGCGGCTTCGCGTGAGCTTGGAGACTGGATCGCGGTGCAGCCGGGCGCACACTCAGGGGACGCTGGGCAAGCAGGTGGCCCCTTGAAGCCACGGTGGCAGAGCTTTGTGTCACTCTTGGTGCTTTCCCTGTGGATGCTCCGAGCACCCAGAGGGAGTGTTTGAAGGTGGCTTGTGACCTGCTGCAGGGTCCGGCTGCGTCTGCAATCGCCACGGAGGGTCAGGGTGGCGGGCGAAGCGTGTGCGGGACAGCAGCCAGTTTTCCAGACTGCCCTCCAGTTGGAGCCTGTGTGACAGTCCTCGGGATGAGATTCAGTGACAATTTCGGCAGCAGGCCTCTTTCTCAGAGCCTCATCTCAGTGGGTCTGTGGGGCCTGGAGTCCTGTCTGTGGTGGTGATCAGAGATGGGTGACGGGCTCGTTCCTCTGTTATTCCTTCCTTTGTCACCTGCCCAGGCCCACGTGGGCAAGTGCATCCTGTGGCTACTGTCCACCTGCTGCCGGACAGCAGAGCCCCTCTGCGGAGCCCAGTCTGGACCCTACAACTGTGAGTAAATACATTGCTGTTCGAATCTACTCAGACTCCGGTGGTTTGTTTTCCAACAATAAATATTTGAGCGGGTGCCCGTAATCCCAGTGGCTCAGGAGGCTGAGGCAGGAGGATCGTGACTTCAGAGTCAGCCTCAGCAATAGCGAGGCTCAAAGCAGCTAAGTGAGACCCTGTCTCTAACTAAAATACAATAGGGCTGGGGATGGGGCTCAGTGGCCGAATGCCCCTGAGTTCAATCCCTGGCACCCACCCCCCAAAATAAATAAATAAATGTTCGAGAAACTAAAAGTATTTTTTTTCTTTTTAATTTAAAGGGATCTATTTTCTGTTCCGAGTCTGAGAATTCACTAGAAGATCAAGTGAGGGGCCAAGGGTGCTGGCCAGGGCTGGCCCTGGGCAGGGTGCTTCCTGACTTGGGGTGACAGGAGGGGCTCCTGGCTGGCCTCAGGCATGGACTCTCAGGACCTCAGGGTTTCCCTGCCCACCACTCACTCAGACCTGGCCAGGAATGGCCTTCAGCATGGACCTGCTGTCCCACTGCCCTGCTGTCCCACTGGGTGAGGTTTCACAGGTCGCTAAGCAGGCCCTGTCCTTGTGGGCTAGGAGCACTGAGACGCCAGGGGCCATCTTTAGAGACAGGGGACTCAGTGGGAGGAGAATGTGCACCCCCAGGGCAGGGCCGCCCAGCGCCCGCACACCTACCTTCTGGCCGGGAGGAGGACTTCAAGCCGTTTCCGTGCTGTCTTCCTGGCTCTGCTAACGTTGCGCCAGCCCTCACATCACCGTTCTGAGCCAGTGCTTACCTGTGCTCCCTGACAACTGACCGTGATCCCTCTCTGGGTCCCCTGACCTGGCGCCCTGCCGGGCCTGTCAGGAGCTTGGATGGTCTTGGAACATGAGCACCACCTCGGCCCCCTCCTCTCCCTGGCCTCTTCCCCAGCTTCCTCCCCGACCCTGCGCGCAGCTGTGGATGGAGGGAGGCCCAGCTTGTGAAGCGGGGCAGACCCACTCCGCCATGCACACACCTAGGGCGTCGGTGTCTACGTCTCACCTTCCACATCTGTGCATTTAGCCCAGAGTTTGGCACAAAATAGGCAACTAATAAGTAATGCCTGCAAATACTGGCGACGGTGGTGGTGGTGGATTCACCCAGGACATGACTTAGAAGTTATAAACTTGATCTATAGGACATGGCTCACCATCGCCCCCTTCTGGCTGAATAGAGGTGTCCACTCGTTGTTTCCTTTATCAGGTAGAATTGGCCCCTCCCCTGTGCCCCAGGGAGTCAGAGCTTAGCCTGGTTAAAGTGCCTGGCACCCCATGAGTGCTCGGGAGACGGGAGTCCCTGTTCAGGCCACCAACCTGACACCACTGCTCCACCCTCTGGGCCTGCCAGCTAAGCCAGAGGAACCCACAAGGAACCCAGGTTGGGCTCAGAGAGTGTCTGTTCCCACAGCCGGGACTCTCCTAGAACACACCAGGGTCCCCCAGGACAAATGCCAGTGTCCACTCTGGAAAGAGGCCTCCAGGAAGGCCCCCACACTCCAAGGCCACAGGTACTGTCACAGCACAAGTCCAAGGCCAGCTCCACAGAGAGAAGATGACTGTTCCTGCAGAGGAGGATGCTGTCCTCCCCCAGGGGGCCAGCAGACCAGGGGCCAGACTGGCCACCTCCTCCTGCTGGACTTGAACTGGCGTCCTCCATTGCTGAGCCTGTGTCCACTGCCTGAGGGAAGAGGCGCCCCAGGCTGGAGGGTGGCCATCTCCCTGAGTGAAGGCCTTCAGTGGGGCCCCTTGTCCCCGTGGCCATCTAGCCCTCAGGGAGGCCTCATCACCCACTGACCATACCTGGTGGCAAGACCAGGGCCACCACCCGCACCTCTGCCTCCCACCCCCACCCCTGCCTCCCACCCTCCACACACACACACACACACCTTCAGACTTCGCAGCTGTTTTTATTAATAATATTATCTTCTCCTTTAAGCATCCCTTTAAGGGTGAAATGAAATTCAACCATTTACAGAGAAAATGATTTCAGAATGTACATATTGATTTTCCTTTACAAAAAAAATAATACTATTATTATTCTTGGTGTCCTTAAATTACACACTTCCCAGGGTCCTGCCTTCTGCCTGGGCAAGTCCTGTGTCCCCACTCAGAATACCACCTTTGCCCTAAAGCTCTCCCGCACCTGTCCCTAGAACCCTGTGACCCCAGGTGGACGAGGCCTGCTGGATGCCGACACAGAAGCCCACCCCAGTCTGGAGGTCACGGGCCAGTGGTTGCTGGGGAGAGATCTGGACATGGTGACAGGGCAGTGGTGTCCTGCGGTTCACATTGTTTGGTTTCCTTTCATATTGGGGAACAGCCCTGGGGATCCCCTGCCCCCCAAATTCCCAGTGTACGCTGCGGTCATATGTGGAACTCTCACCCCACGTCCCGGCCCTGGCTCTCACGGCTGCCCCCTGCACCCAAGGCCTGGCCTCCACTTCTGGCCGAGTGTGCCCTCCGCATGGTGGGAGAAGCGAGGAGGGCCGCCCGGGCCTGAGTTTCTCCCGTTCTTCCCCGAGTCCAGGCCGTGCCTTGGGCTGAGGGCCGCAGCTGCCCTGGGAGGGGCCATCCCTGAAGCAGCTGAGCAGGGCTGGGGGGCCAGGAAGCCATCAGGAGGGAGGCCCTGGGCTGAGGCTCAGGAATGATGCAGAAGCCCCAGAGACTGCCTGTCACAGGGCCAGCAGAGGTGGCCCCTGCCCCAACCGAAGCCTGACTTCTAGAGCCAAGACTCAGCCCCAAGGAGAGAGGTTCTGTGACTCCAAAGGAGGGGTTCCCTCGGGGGTGTCCACTAGATGGAGGCAGAGAGGAGCCATGGAGCCCTCTCAGCCTGCTCCATGCCTGCCCCGAGCTGCTGAGGCCAGCTCCCCCACCATGTGTACATCTGGCACGTCCCCAGACAGAGCAGTGGCAGCAGAGAGCCCTCCCAGCCCATCAGGAACCCTCCAGTAAGACTCCCCCAAAACCCACCGGGTGTGGGGATCAGGAGGCACAGTGGGGCCAGAGGGGCTGAGGGGTAGAGGGCTCGAAGCTTTCGGCCTCAGACCCGGACAATTCTCATTCCTCAGACTGACAGACAGACAGACAGACACCCTGAATCCCCTTTAGCTTTGTTTTCTGGGCTCTCCATGGGCTTTCTGCCTCGGTCATCTGGGGGAGCCATGGGAAGTGTGGCCACAGGCTCCAGGTCCAGGACCGGGACTCCCACACCTACACACAAGCGCCTACGTACGGGGACCGTCGACACAGACGTGGACAATACACACCAGCATGCACCCATGCCCGTAAATACACACGCACACACACGGCCATTCCACAGCAGCCTCTGCACACGGGCATCACGGGGAACGGCTGAGGGGGGTCAGGGGAGGGGGGCGTGCCGCCCTCCCCCCGACCTGCAGGCTCTTGCTGTACCCTAGCCCTGTGCGGACAGGAGAGTGGGAACGGCTCATTCTAGAAGCTCTGAACAACGAGAGCAGGACCCAAGACTCAAACACTCATTTCTGCCCCTTCCCCAACATGCTGCTTCCCCACATCCATCCTAAGAGCCTCTTCTCCCAAGTCGAGGCCGGGCACCAGGAGCCCAGAGATTACATATCCCAGTCTCCCTGGAGGTTATTGTAGCCAAGTTGTGGCCAATGAGATGCCATGAAAATGACTGGATTCCTGGCTCCTGTCCTTAGTGGGAAAGGTGCCCTTCCCACCCCCTGATAGGGGGCTCCGGAGCAGCCCTGTATCCAGACTTGGAAGGTGTGGCTGGAGGAAGCAGAGCCGCCCTCTGGCCTCAACCATCTCCCTGTGGACAATGAACCACCCACAAGCTTGTCTTGCTTGAATTTCAGTCTCTTTACTTACAACAGCTTAGAACTTACTCCAACAAACACCTTCCCTCTCCCAAGGCAAACCAAGAGGAACGGGTTGACATATAACTGGCCTGAATGTCCCTTTTGGGCCCAGAAGAGCCTCATGGCCCCTTCCTGGACCCTAATCAGCCCTAAGGAGGGGCACAAGAGTGACTGCCCCAGGGACGAGGCAGGCTGGGGCCACGGTGTGTGGAGGGAGAGGCCTCATGTGGGCCTCCCCTCTCTGGGACCCTCTACTAAGCTCCCCATCCCCCCCGGCCCCTGCTCTCATCCCACCTGAGAACTGGACTGTGGGTCCCTGCGAGGCAGCCCACGGGCAGCAATATGAAAGGCAAGAGGGACCCTCAAGGCCAGGGGCCCAGCCTACCTCAGCCGGGAGGGGCAGGCGGCGGGGGGCCTCAAATCCCTCCTGCCCAGAACTCCAAGGACACTGTGAAGCCCCCTTAGCGCTCCTCTCAGCTCCATGCCATGCTCCCTGCCCCCCCACTAGGTACCCCCTCTTGCCCCTGGACCCAAACGCACTTATTTACAGAGCCCGCGGACTCCTGGGATGTCCTGATCTCTCTGCAGGTCCCAAGCCCCAGGAGGCCCAAGGCCGTCTTCTCTCCCCCAGGCTGCAGCCCCCACGTGGCTGCCTGGTGAGTCCCTGCCGGCTCCATTCCGCGCCACCTGCTGCACTCTCCAGTAGCACCTCCTGGCCACCGCCCTCTTGGCAGCAGAAGGACTGCGGAGTTGTCTGGCTTGCTCCCGTGTCCTGGCAGGAAGGATTTCCTTTTTCTTCTTTATTGAGCTTAGAGACCTGATCTTGACGCACAAGGACTTGCACAGGGAAGATCACCGACCTACTCCTGGTCCTCCCAAGAAGCCCCAAGCCGGCAGGAGGCCAGAACTCTGGGGGTGGCCACCACGCCTCACTGCCCTCTGCCGATGCGATCGCGCAGCCCTAGCCTTCGACCACGTCCGATTGGCCCCTGGCGGCGGGTGGCCTTCCCTCGCGGGGGCCCTTGCTCCGCGCGCCTTCCTCGGTGCTCCTGGGCTCCTGGTAGGGGTTGTCGAGCAGGTAGCGGAACTGGTCGTAGTTCTTGAGCAGGTACTTGGGGGCGTACATGTGCTCGCTGGGGTCGGCGGGCGGGTACTCCTGCTGCGTGCCGTCAAACCAGCCGCCGGTGCGGATCAAGCTCCGGATGTAATTGAGGTCCCGCTTGTCCTCGTAGTCACCCCAGCGGGGGAAGTCGCCGTTCTGGGCGGACACGAGCTTGAAGTAGATGCCCTCGGGCGTGAAGCACCAGGAGCAGTGCCAGCCGGCGAAGTGCAGGGGGCTGCCCAGCGACCACTGCACCAGGATGTGGCCGGTGCGGTTCTCGTACTGGCGGAAGTTGGGCATGGTGTAGTACTGGCGGCGGCGCAGGCGGATGCCGTCCAGCCCGTACACGGCCTGCAGCATGTCCACCGTGCAGCCCGACACCACCTCCAGGGTGCCCGGCTGCTTCCAGAAGAAGCCGTAGAGCGACTTGCGCATGTGGAAGGCGAAGGGCTCCGTCCAGCCGTCGTAGAGCTTGAGGAAGAGGACGCCGTCGCGCGCCGGGATCTCGTCGGCGTCGTCGATGATGAAGACGTCGTCGGGCCGCAGGTTGCGCAGGCGCGAGACGCCGTCCTGCGTGAGGAAGGTGCGCAGGTAGTCGTCGGCGATCCAGCCGTCCTGCCGGCCGCCGGGCGGGAAGTGGTCCAGGAAGACGTAGAGCACCTTGTGGCGGATGTACTCGAAGGTGCCGTTGGTCAGCATCTCGCGGAACTTGAGCGGCCGCGGCTCCCCGTAGGCCGTGAAGTTGGACTCGCACACCACGAAGGCGTCCACCACGTCGCCCAGCTCGTGGAAGCGCACGTCCAGCAGGTCGAACTCGTGGTTGATGTTGATGGCGTTGATGACGCGCCGCGGCACCTCCCTGGGCACCAGCCGCTCCTTGGTGGGCAGGTTGGAGTACTGCACCACCGTGGGCACCCCGCAGCTGGGCCCGTGCCAGCCGGGCAGGCACACGCACTCCACCCACTTGCGCCTGGCGCCCTGCCTGCTCGCACGCTCCCGGGCCGTCAGCGTGTGCCGGGGAGGGCGCCGCGGGCCCCGGGTGGAAGGGCCGTACGCCCCCTCGGGTTTCTCCTCGGGCCGCCCTGAGGGTGGCTTATCCAGCATTTTGGTCCCTGGCTTAAAGCACACGCCCCCCGCTTTGGTGCGCACAAAATACTCGGTGGTGTCCTCGGGCAGCACAAAGTCCACCCGGTGGAGTTCCTCGGTGGCCTTGCTGGGGGACAAGGGCTGGAGCAGAGGCGAGTGGGAGTAGAGTGGGGTTCGCAGCAGGTCCGGGCCACCGGGCTCAGGGCTGGCCTGAGGTGTAACGGGGGCATTGTTCCAGAAGAAGCTGGACACGAGGTTAGGGCTGAGAGAGGCCAGTTCTCGGGGGAAGGTGACATAGGACAGGGTCTTAAAGAAGTGCAAGAAGGAGATGAGGCACAGGCCGGCCATACAGAACATGAAAAAGAGCTTGTAGCGTCTCATCTTCATCCTGCGAAAAAAGGAGAGAGTGGACCGTCAGGGGCAGCCTGGGGCTCTTCTCCTAGGGAGGACAGGTGAGGGCAGGGTGGAGGGGGAGCCTTTACTCTTGGCACCATGTTTGAGGCCATCCTGCATAGAGTCACCCACCTCCTGCCCCCTAAGGGTCCACGGCAGCACCAAAGCCCCTGGAAGTCCCAGGGTCAAGGAAACTGCCCCTTGCTCCCACAGCCCTTGTCCCCAGAGATCCCAAGCCACCAGGGCTATCCCCTCAGCCCGCTGCTTCTCCGCCTGGCCCACCGTGACTGGACCAACTGCAGGGCTAGGATTTGCTCCAGAAGCAATGTGCAACCTGGGAATGCTCCATGGAAATGCTGTACTGCCCCAGGGGAGGGGCCAGCAGGCTAACCCCTACCCACTGGGGTCCCATCCTGCACTGCAGAGGGTGGGGGGCTGTTCCCTATCTATCTATTCATCCATCTGAAACAGGACAGAGACCCTCACCCTGGAGTCCCTTTTCATAATTAAGCAGAAACCCCCACCATTTCTGTAATATATAAGTTCCTCTGAGCCTTGTCAGAAAGTTTTTGCACAAGGTATCAGCTATCAGCAGAATCTTGTGCAGAGGGCATTGTGGTTTGGACCTTCCTCTGTTTGTAAATGCCAAGTTTGCAGGAAAAAAAATTACTTTTATGTAGACTTCTTTAAAAATGTAAAACTCCAAGCCTCCTGGCCATACACACGCCCCAACTCCCCCCACCCCCGCCACACTGCTGCCACTGGGTATAAAGTTCAAAGAATTTCTAGACTCATGGTCCAGAGGAGGATTTCAGACACACTCTGGACTGGCCGGTGCAGCCAATAGACTGCCTCTCTGTCCTACTTCATTTGGCAATTCCAGATGGGACAGTGGAGCCAAAGATGGCTTTTCCACCTCTCCAGGGTCTGGCTTCCCCGGGGCGTTGGAGGACAGTGCTTCCCTTTGGTGCACCACAGCGACTCTGCCTGTGGGGGAGGCACTGGGTGCCCTGGAGCAGCCACCCTGAAGCACAGTGGAACCCACGAGGAGCAGGCACCAGGACTAGGGAGCTGAACAGGTAGGACCGGCTCCTTTAGTGGTAGCCCGTCTGACTTCCCCCTGGAGGCCTGAGCAGGTGGAAGAGAGGCTGATCACCTCTGAGGCCCTGAGTAACCTGCCGGCATTCAGGGTAAGGGAATTGGTCAGGGTGTCTGGGGGTCCTGTCAACTATTAAGAAGACCCAGGGAGTTGCCCAAGGAGTCTCTGTTGGGGGTCAGTGAGCGTAGGGGAGGCCGTGACTCCCTTCTTTGGTTTTGGAATTGTGCAGCTGGGATGGTACAGAAATTTTGCTCTGATCATGTCTGTGTACAAGTGTGTGAATGAGAGGGACAAGGGAAGGTTTGGGGGAAGCTCCAGGTAGGGGGTTGTTGCCCACCCATAAAGCTAAGAGGACTCTAAGTCCCCAAGAGGAGATCAGCCGGAGACCACAAAGTGAGTCTTGACCTAATGTGAGACACCACGCAGGGTGGAACATGGGAGGCACACCAAGGAAACTGAGTCTTTTGAAATGTATGTTAGGAAACCATAAGAAAAGTTCTGAATGGTTACTGTGGGGTGAAGCTCCCTCCACAAAGGTTATATACTTTGTGAATTAGAATGGCCACCAGAAGGATCTTTAGATAAAAGTGTCCTTGGTGAGGTCTGTTTAAGAGTTGACAGAACCCCTGGTCACCAGACCAGTTCCCTTACACTGAATGCTGGCAAGAGACAGTGCAGAAACAGTTCCTTTGGCTGAGAGCCTGTCTGGAAGGATGGTCTAAGTTGGCATTAGCCCGGGCTATAGTGGCCTCTAGGACTCAACAGAAGGGAACTCAACAGGAAAATCCTGACAAAGAAAAGACAGAAAGGAAACCAGTTTTTTCCATGAGCCACAAGAGAACCCACCACCTTATGTGCCATTCTACCCAACATTGCCAAGACCACCGAGACAGCAGACTGTCCCTTCAGCCCCCTTGTCCCCAGAGGCAACAGACAACGGTCCTCAACACTGGCTACTCCATCCTCCTTCAACGTCCTCAGTGCCAGAGGCTTCCTCAGAGCCAGACTCCTCCACCCCGAGACCAAGGCAGAAAACTTGTCCCAAGACCAGAGCCATGACTCAGGTGAGCGCTCTCCCAATGTCCCTGCGAGAGAGTAGAGGACCTGCTTATGTTGACCAGGAGGGAAACGTCTGAGGGGGACAATGTAGTTTTGCAGCCAGCCTTTCCCCACCATTGATCTCTTGAACTGGAAAAATCATACTCCCTCTTACATGGAGAAGCCTTGGGCCCTGGTTGATCTGATGTGATCCAGTACCCAGACCCACCTGCCCACCTGAGTTGACGACAGAGCCCAGAAGTGATCCCAGCAGCTTGCAAGTGGCTAGAGGCACACGCTCCGGACGCACAAGGCAACATTCAGTCCTGTGCCCAGGCCCAGTGCCCCAACAGAGACCCAGGGTGGGACCCCAGGAAGAGTGAGAGCACCTAAAGATAAAGAGATATCAAGAGGCCCTTGTGGGCAGCCTAAAGGAAGGGGAAATGAGAGCCCCAACCAGGAACAAGCTATCCGGAGTGCTCCAAAGCCTGAGGAAAGCCCCAGCCAGTTCTAGGAACGACTGTGCAAGACCCTCCAACCCTCCCTCCCTTTGACCCTGAGGCACCAGACTGCCAGCGAGTAAAACCAGCCCACAGAGATACTCGCCGAAAACGCCAAAAACTTTGCTAAAAAAAGAAAAAATGCCAATGAGCTGATGAAGTAGCCACCACAATTTTCATAACTGAGACCAAGAAGAGGGGTCTCCTTGCAGCTGCCCTCACCACAAACCCAGAAGTCACCCAAAGGGAGGGTCCCACCAGGACAAAGCCAAGATATCCCCAGCGTGGAGGTGATTGGTTTAAGACTGGAAAAGGAAGGTGTCTCCCAGGCGGATGGGGGAGGTTTTCTGATGGCCGCTTGGCCATCCCTGAGACTCCGGCCCCTGCCTTCATCAGGCAGGTCCAGGGGGAGCACACATGGGCCAAACAGCATTGAGACTGTCCTGAGTCAGCATTCCTACATCCCTGGCTCTCGAGCACTTCCCAGGTGACGTGGGAACAGTGCAAAACTGGTGCCTGCAACAACCCCCCCAGGGCCAAGGCTCCCAGCAGGAATCCAGGCTACAGGAGAAAGCACCTTTGAGGACTTGGGAGTGGACTTCCCTGAACTGCCGTGCTCACGGGGTTAGAAATATCTTTTTTTTTTTTTTTTTGGTATTGAACTCAAGGGCACTTGACCACTGAGCCACCTCCCCAGCCCAATTTTTTGTATTTTATTTAGAGACAGGGTCTCGCTGAGCTGCTTAGCACCATGCTAAATTGCCGAGGCTGATCCTCCTGCCCCAGCTTCCTAGATTTGGTATCCCCATAACCACTGGCTCAGATGACCGGCCAACTTTTGTGGCAGAGGTCATATGATTATTGGCCAAGAGTTGAAATATCAGGTGAAAGTTACATACGCCCTACAGACTACAGAGTTCTGGTAAAGTAGAAAGGATGGATTGGACTTTAAAGGCTCAAACTGGGTCTGGAAGTTCACCTGCACTGGGATGAACTCCTCCCTACTGCTCCATTACGGATTAGATCACTCCATCAAGAGGACTGGATGCTCTCCCTCTGAGCTAGTGCATGGGGGACCCCCACTAATCAGGGGGTTACAGGGGACTTAAGGGAAAAGGAGAATTAACATTGAGGCAACAGCTTCAGGCTTTAGGGGGAACCTCACAGACTCCCAACCAGTGGGTCAGAGAGATTGCCAGTCAGTCTGCACCCTCCCTCAGGCCTACGAATGGAATAGTCAGCCCCTAGAACCTCTTTGGAAGGGTCCTG
Source organism: Urocitellus parryii (assembly GCF_045843805.1). Lineage (NCBI taxonomy): Eukaryota > Metazoa > Chordata > Mammalia > Rodentia > Sciuridae > Urocitellus > Urocitellus parryii. The sequence continues at coordinate 9,175,014 of NC_135535.1, forward strand.
TCACTGTTATTTTGTGCACCCCAACTGCAGGAAAAGTTGCAGAGGTATGTCCCTGGATTCACTACATCAGGCTTAAGCCTGGGGGTGAACTCCAGACCCCGCTGCACCCCTGAAACTGACCAGAGGGAACACCAGAGAAGACTGAGGGTCAGAAGGACAACAGCCCTCCTCTGGTCACTCCGGAAGCTCACTAACCCGAGCATGGTCCAAGCTTGAGGAGACCACAGCCCTGCTTCAGCCACCCAGGGCCTGGCTGATCGGCACCCGGCAGAAGAGAATCTTCCCACCAGGACAAATGGACTCGGTTCATCCTCTAAGACAGTCCCCCTAATGCATTGTCACCCACCTCTAGCCATATATGTAGTTCTCCGCTTGGTTTTTGCTACAGATTTGATAACAGTAACTCCAACTGACTGGACCCTTGGTAACAAAATTTCCTATATATATTAATCTTGCTTATCAGGTTATCAGGTTTTCTAGGGTTTGTTTGGTGTTATTAATTTGACATTGTTAACTTATACTGTTTAACCTATATGTTGGTCTATCACTTAGTTTGGTTTCCTTTTTAATCTTAGGGGGCTCTACCCCACTCTTGCCTCAGTGGTAGAAATTTTGTGAACTGTGGGTCAAGTCAATTTATTATAATTAGGGAGTGATTATATATATATTTAGGACTTGCCCCACCAGAAAGATGCTGTAATTGGATGACTATTTGTCTCTGGAAAAGACCTAGGGATCCATTAGAAAAGGATTTAATCTAGGAGGTCAACAAACTTGGGGTAAGGATGAATGGTCACCCCAGAGAATTATCGCCACTCCTGGTCCTGCTGCCTGGACCCTGGAGGGCAGCTGGCACTACAGAACTGTCTTGCCACATTGGAGTGTTGGCTTACAGACTGTACTGGAAATTATTGCTAATCAAACTGCTCCGGCCTTTGATATCCTGTGGTTTTCTACTCTTGGTAGATTCAAAAGCTTAATTGGCCTAGTAGGTATTCTGCCCTGAACCTGTTTATTACTCCCATGTTTGGCTCCCTGTGCATTATTGGGTCCACTCTAGAAGCAGCTGTTGGAAAAAAAGATATGACAACTAAGATTGTGACATTCTATAAAGCTTTAAGCCAAGAGGATGATGATAATGTTTGATTTAAATAAATAATGATTGGGGCTTGTGTCCGCCGAAAACTAAAAAATAAATAAGTAATTATAAATAAATAAATAAATAAATAAAGATCATTCAAAGGCAGAAATGAAACAGGCCAGAGACCACAGAAGACTCTTAACAATAATAAGCAGAAACCCCCACCATATTTTTTTTCAGTTGTAGATGGACACAATATCTTCGTGTTATTTATTTATTTTTGTATGTGATGCTGAAGATCAAACCCAGTGGCCCACACATGGGAGGCAAGCGCTCAGCCTCTGAGCCACAACCCCAGCCCCCCACTATATTTGTAACATGTAAGTTCCTCTGAGCCTCTAGATATCAGCTATCAGCAAAATCTTCTGCAGGGGGCACCGTGGTTTGGTAATTGTGGTTTGTAAATGGCAGTTTGCAAGGAAAAAATTACTTTTATGTAAACTTTTGCAAAAATGTAAAACACCAACACTCTCCAACACCCACATTGGGTAAAAGTACAAAGAATTTCTAGACTCATGGTCCAGAGGAGAATTTTAGACATGAGCCACACTCTTGGCCAGCTGCAGCCAATAAACCAGCTTCCTGAAAACCCCTCAGGTGCCCAGCCTCGTGTCCTGCATCCCACCATCCACCGATCTTGTGGACATAGGCACACCGTTTCAATACTTTTTCATTGAAAAAAATTCACAGATCTCAGGGCTGGGGCTGTAGCTCAGTGGCAAAGCGCTTGCCTCGCACGTTTGAGGCACTGGGTTCGATCCACATAAAAATAAAAAAAGATCTTGTGTCCATCTACAACTAAAAAATGTATTTTTAAAAATGCACAGATCTCATGGAAACACACTCAGTTCTGACTCTTTTTTGGCCTCGCCCATGTAGGCAAGCTCAGTCCCCCTGGTTAACTACACTCCTATCAGCTCTAGCTGGACCCTTGATCATTCTTATGCTGTTACTAACTGTGGGTCCCTGTTTGCTTAACCGCATAGTTTCTTTTCTCCAGGCTCAGATTGGACAGGTGGAACTCATGGTAATCAGACAACAATATGCTTCACTGGCAGAAATGGAAAATGAGACCCACCAATAATTATGATTCAGTACTTTTTAAGATTAAAAGTGGTCAAAAAAAGGAGTGGGGAATGTAAAGGTAAAATTTCCAAGCTGACTCTAAGCTGAAAGAGTCTGAGTTAAAGTGTAAAAGAGTGGGCATTGTAAAGTTTCTAAATTGAAAGGCTTGGGCTAAAAAAAGAAAATAATAGACCAGGTATTGTTAAAATTCCTCTGCAACTCCGGGAACCTGTAATCTCTGTAGCTGTTAGGACAATACCTGAACTGCTCAGTAATATTTCCATTGAATCCCTGGTTGTTTATTAGCTAAGGGCTCCAAATAGCTCGGTAGGAAAACATCCAGGCCACAAAACCAATCAGTTTAAATATGTACCCCACTTAGTAGTGACCAATCGCCCCTGCCCAGACTGTTCCCGCCAATAAATGTACTAATCATGGCTCAGGGTTGTTGTTCAATTTTCCTGCGCCTCAAGATGATTTGTTCTGATGTATGCAAAGCCCCTTACCCTCTCCAAAAAGTGTACTTAAGCTCTGCTTGACTTCTGCTCTGGGCTGCTCTCCTTTCCTGAGTGAGCCTTGAGCCCCAGCATGCTGGTTCAATAAACTCCCTCCTGCCTATTGCATGAAGCTGGTCTCTTGTGTGGTCTCTTCCTCCGACGCTCCGCCGGACCTGAGTTGCCTCCCCTGCCCCCTTTTTAAAGCTTTCTTTTGAAACAAGGTCTCACTAAATTGCTCTCCTGTCACAGCTGTGGAATCACTGGGATTTCATTTTAAAAACTAAATTAAACAGAGCTGGGCGTGGTGGCCCACGCCTGTAATCCCAGCTACGCAGGGACACTGATAGGGGAGGATCACAGTTGGAAGCCAGCCTAGACAACTCGGTGAGACCCTCTCAAAATGAAAAACCAAAAGGGCTGGGAACATAACTCAGTGGGAGGAGTGACTCTGGGTTCAGTCCCCAGTACCAAGAAAGAAACACATTAAATATTTCTTGCTTAGTCAGGCGCCGCGGCCCAGGCCTGGGATTGCAGTGTCTTGGGAGGCGGAAGCAGGAGGATCACAAGTTCAAAGCCAGCCTCAGCAATTTAGGCAGGCCCTAGGCAACTCAATGAGTCCCTATCTCTAAATAAAATCTAAAAAAGGGCTGGGGATGTGGCTCCGTGGTTAAGCACCGCTGGGTTTAATCCCCAGTACCTTGCATTCACCCAAGCCCTACAATTTGAGGTGTACTACTGGTTTTCCATGCAATTTTTCTGTTTTTGATCTAATATTTGTCACAGGTCTTACATTAGACTCCGTATCCAATCAAGTTGTTTTCCTCAATGATTTTCATATTGGTAGAAACAAATCTCCTATTTCCTTTTTTTTTTTAAGAGAGAGAGATTTTTTTTTAATATTTATTTTTTAGTTTTTGGCGGACACAACATCTTTGTATGTGGTGCTGAGGACCGAACCCGGGCCGCACGCATGCCCTGGCCACACGCATGCCAGGCGAGCGCGCCACCGCTTGAGCCACATCCCCAGCCTTCCTATTTCCTTTTAAATCTCATGTAATACTCCGTTATTGTTTTTTTTAAAATTTTTTTTAGTTGTTGAACGACCTTTATTTTATTTACTTATATGTGGTGCGGAGAATCAAACCCAGTGCCTCACACATGCCAGGCAAGTTGTCTACCACTGAACCACAACAGAGAGTGAACCCGCTCCCTGGTTCTTTTGAATGAATCACTCACTCTCTGTTATGGTTTGGATGTGGTGTCCCCCAAAAGCTCACGTGAGACATGCAAGGTTTGGAGGAGAGAAGATTGGGCTATAGTCTTCACCTAATCAGTGAATTAATTCCCTGATAGGGATTCACTGAGCGGGACCTGGAGGCAGGCGGGGTGTCGCTGGAGAAGTGGCTCATGGGGCGTGGCTGTGGGGTGATATTTGTATCTGGGAGTGGAGTCTCTCTGTGCTTCCCTCTGCCACACTCTTCCTCCATGATGTCCTGCCCCACCTCAAACCCTGAGGAATGGAGCCGGCCTTCCATGGAGTAAGACCTCTGAACCAAAACTGTTCGGGTCAGATCTTTCAGTCAGAGCAGCAAAAAATCTGACTAAAACACTCTCTGTCCCCGAGGGATGCACGATACAGCCATTTGCTATATGTATGCAGTTTATGATTGGTTTATGGCTATACAATAGAGATGCTTGTATGTTCTTTTCTTTCTTTTTTTTTTCCAACTTAATTTTAATTTTAGAATACTTGTAGATCTCCAGGCTCGATGGAACATGCCTATGATCTCAGCAACCCGGGAGGCTGAGGCAGGAAGATTGCCAGTTCAAGGCCAACCTGGGCAATTTAGCAAAATCCTGCCTCAGATTAAAGAATAAAAAGGGCTGGAATGTAGCTCAGCAGAAGAGCACCCTGGGTTCAATCCCATACAGGATTGGGGGATATTTGTGGATTATCAGAAAGGTCACACATACAGGAGAGGTCCCTCACATGTCTCACCTGGTCCCCCCGAGTTAACACCCGACCCCACCACGGCACATTAGTCACAAGGGGGAGACCAACACTGAGGCGCCACTGTTAACCGGACGCCACCCTTCACTGGGTTTTTTAATTGTTTCAGGGGGTTTTGGTTTGGGTGCTGGGGCTGAACTCAGAGCCTCAGGTCTGCCATTGGCCACACACCCCACCAAGGACACTTTTATCTTGCAAATGAGCTTGTGCAGAGCACTTCAGACTGCAGCCACCTGCTTCATTTTGTCCCTGAACCTGGGGAGACGGGCAGGTAGGCCAGGAGATCACACCCCTTTGTCTAAAGAAGAGCAGGCACAGAGGTGACCTGACACCAGGTGACCTTGCCTGGGGGCAGTGGGCACTGGGTCACAGGAGCAGCTGGCCTTTGGCATCTGGCACCATCCCTCCACCCATGACATTCTTTCCCTCAAAATATCCCTTTTTGTGGCTTGTCCTTACTCTCTGGTTCTTCCTCCAGGTCATCTGGGTGCCCTCCTGCCATCCAGTCCCCTTGCTCTCTAGCCGAGGACAGCACTTGGCTTCAGACCACTGTGTTCTTAAGCAAGCGCTTCACCCCCAGAGCCTCAGTTTCCTCATCGGCAGCACGGGTGGAGTCCCTGGCGGGCTGCGGGTGCTCCTTCGACGCTCAGGCTGGGAGCCCCAACCTCACTTTCTCTAAGCTTCAGTGTCACAAGGCGCAGCACCATGCAGTGCGTGACCCCGAAATCACGTGGAGCTCAGTGTTGGAGGACCATCTCCTCCAACCCTGGACCCAGGAGTCTCGCTTCCTTCCACTGAAATGCCTGCCCCTTAGAGCTGTTCCCCAGGGGCCTGAGAACCATACTGCAGGCCAGGAGGACAAGCCAGAGCGGGGGCCTGACCTCGGCTAAATGCCAGCTACCCAGGCCAGAGATGGGGCTCTTGGGGGGAGGGGCTGCTCCCTGGGAGCATTTGGCCCTGGGCTGGCCAAGTGTGACAGAGCAGATCAGGCCAGCAGGGCGAGCCGAAGGTGGGTGGCATCAGGCAGAGGAGGGCAGGTGGAGAGGAGGTCGTGACCAGCAGGGACAAGCAGAAGGTACCACTGCAGCCCAAGGTCTACACAGCGGCTCCCCACCGTGACCACTGTGGGGTTCCGGGACCTGGATCCTTCTGGTGGATGGTTCTTCCTTGCTGGGGACCTGCCTGTGGGGCACACGCCCCCATCCCAGCCCTTGCTGGACTCAACTGGCCATGAGTTGTGAAGGGCGGCCTAGGGTTGCCATCCAGACTCAATTCCCTGGCACAGTAAGAGGCTGGGGACCCTGCTTGGTGGGATGGGCCTCCGGGGACCCGCTGAGGTCGAACTGACCCAGCCGCCCCGGGCTCCCTGGCCAGGCTGGCTGCCAGGATCCGGTTACACCAGCAGCTGTGCCCTTCGAAGACAGGCTCGTCAGTGCCCGGGACTGCTCCGCTGATGGGCTAGGGCCTCCAGGGCAGGGCCTGCTGCTGCGAACCTGGAACCCAGCAGGTCCCCTCCTGGCTGAGCCACTGGCGGGTCAGGGGACCGGCCGGCTGGGTGAAGCCGGCGTGGGTCAGGGGCTAAGGGGAAGATCCACCCTCACACTTTCTCGGCCCTTCCCTGTGGCCCCACAGGTGTTTTGCAGCTCACTCTCCGTAGCCTCCTCCTTTTGCTCTTCACTAAGTTTGTCAAGTGTCTCACGTACATTTTTGGACCAAGGCGGCGCACAAGCAGAATGGAGTATAAACAAGCTCAGGGGCTCCTGGAGACCACCCTGCAACTCGAGAAGACGGCAAGTCCTTCCCCAAAGGACATCACGACGTGGCTGAGTCAGGACTTGGCCATGGCCTCTGTCCCTCATGACTGCAGGTGGCCAGCACTGGTTACTGCAGGCAGGCTAGTGCCACCCGGGCCAGGGGGCTGGCGGTGGCATTCCTGCCTCTGTTACAAAGTGTCATTGAGAACCCCCCAGGCATGACGATGACCCATCACCAATGCCAACATGTGCCACTGTCCTGAGCACGGTACACATGGGACCTCCCCAAATCTTCCCAACACAGAGCAGGTGTCATGTCACCCCCATTTTTCAGACAAGGAAACTGAGGCCAGAGGGATGATGTAAGTCACACTGTGCCAAACACGGCGAGTCAGAACCACATCTGATGCTTCAGGGTCCCTGGTCGGACGGCAGCCCACGGTAAATTTCCCCTGGGAGCCTTCCATCTGCCAAGTTCCACCCAAGTGGAACCCGTAAGGAGTCCACCTGTGGCCAGTGAAGACGCCCAGCAGGTGGACAGCCACGGTCACTTTTAATCCACACACCACCCCGCCGGGTGCTCACCCGACCGGCCCGGGTCACTCACCACTTAGCACATACCTGCCGAGTGCCCACCATGTGCCGGATCCTTGCTGAGCACTAGGACACAGGAAGACAAGACTGACCTAAGGCCCGGCTCCCATGCTGGCTGCAAGGCTCAGGCCAAGTCCAGAGGTCTCAGGACCAGGAGAGCTGATGGTGTAATCCTCCATCCGAGGCTGAAGGCCTGAGAAACTGGTTGGTGGGGAGGGAGAGGACCGGTGTCACGTCCTGGAGTCCCAGGGACATAAAGCCTGGTGTCTCATGGCAGGGGAAGTGTCCCAGGTCCACTTGTCCTTCTCAGTCTTTTCATTCTACTGGCCCCGGCTGAGTGATGGCGCCCACCCTCGCTGAGGGTGGATCTTCCCCTTAGCCCACTGACCCACGCACCAGTCTCCTCCAGAAACACCCTCACAGACACACAGAAGTAATGCATTACCAGTTTTCTAGGTGTTTCTTAATTCAGTCAAGGTGATACCTATACTTAAAATTACCCATCACAAGCTGGACGCGGTGGCGCACGCCTGTAATCCCACTGGCTCGGGAGGCTGAGGCAGGAGGCTCATGAGTTCAAAGCCAGCCTCGGAAAAGTGAGGCCTTAAGCAACTCAGTGAGACCCTGTCTCTAAATAAAATACAAAACGGGGCTGGGGATGTGGCTCAGTGACCCTGAGTTCAATACTTGGTACCAAAAAAAAAAAAAAAATTACCCATCACAGGGCTGGGGATATAGCTCAGTTGGTGGAGTGCCTGTGTGTATAAGGCCCTGGGTTCAACACCCAGCACCCCCACCCAAAAAAAAAAAATTACCCATCACAATGACCCAGCCATGACCTCAGAGTCAGGCTCAGGTGGAGGGTAGCCAGGTGCTCTTTGAGGCTGTGCAGTGGGGCTCCCTGAGCAGGCAGCAGCTCTGGGGCACAAACTTACAATGACAGCTGTCACTAGAGTGACAGGAGGCTCCTGTGGAGCTCTCCGTGGTCCTGAGCTCTCCTGCGCTGACCAGGGTCCTAGCTCGGCCCCGAGGTGACGAGGGCAGGCCTCACCCCTATATGGCAGCAGAGGGTTCAACACCCAGTAGGTGCTCCAGGCACAGTGGGCGTGCTCAGGAGGGGAGTTCTGGATACCACCCAGCCTGCCCTCCGCCTCCTCTCCTGGGTGGGAGTGGTCCATCCACAGATGCCAGTCCAGGAGAGACCCTCACTGCCTCCTGAGTCACCATCTACGACTTCAAGGACATCTTGACTGCGCTGCTGTCTGCCTCCCTGGGGTCACCTTCCACTCCAGGGGGTGGGTCTCTGCAGCAGACCCTGCCTTGTCTGGTAGCTCCAGAGGCCCAGGGCAGGCTAGTGGCTTATGACGGCCAGTTATGAACATGCCTGTGATCCCGGTGAGTTCCTCTGCCTGCCCATGTCTCTATTTCCCTTTTTTAAAAATCCTCACAAAGAGCCGGAAATATGCCTAGGCACACACTGGATGTTATTAACCCTGGCCCTCATTGCTAAGGGAAGTTTGGAAGATAGTTTGAATCCCAAGGCTGTGACTAAATAGCTGTGTGCCCTTAGGTAAGTTGCTGAGTTTCTCTGAGCCTCAGGAAAAAGTCATGTTCTGCTTTGCTGTCCTGTGGGAGACCGGGATGAGCCATGATGTCGAAGCATCCTGCAGAGGCTGATACTGAGAGATGCTCTATCTATAAAGGCCGACTTTTTGCTCTCCTTCCTTTTGGGTTTCCTGTCAGTCAACCCAATGCAGGAGCATGCCTTGCTCCTGGCTGGCTTTGCTAAAGGATGGGGCCAACTGGGGGTGCTTGCCACTAAGTGGCCCCCACCATCCTAAGGGACATTTCTCAGTGACTCATCAGGCTTTCAAGACCTGCAGCCAGGGGGCTGGGATTGTGGCTCAGTGGCAGAGCGCTTGCCTTGAACATGCGAGGCACTGGGTTCGATCCTCAGCACCACATAAAAAAAAAAAAAAAAAAAAAACAACCAAAATAAAGATATTGTGTTCATGTATAATTTAAAAATATTTTTAAAAAAAGACCTGCAGCCAGAACCCAGAGCATCTGGAACCTCGCAGAGGGTCCAGAGTCCTGGCTCTGCGGGTTCCTGGATCCAGTGACCTTGCTACTTTCGAGTCTGGCCTGTGCATGTCCAGCCCCGGTGCTCCAACCCCAAGCCCCCGGACTGTTGGACATTCCTTCCGCTCCGTTGATCCACATCAGCCTCCCTGGGGTCCTCACTGTGGGTTCTGATTCATTTCCTGGTGTAAAGCTGAGAAAGCCAGTGTCCCAGGAGATGGTGCCCACCTCCCCTGGTCTCCGAGTCCAACAAGAGTCCATCCAACTTGAGGTTTTGTGACACCCTCCCACCTCCAGAATGGTGGGCAGGAGAGGTGGCTACAGACAGGGCAGATCCTGGAACGAGACCAGAGGGAAACTGATGCTGGGTTTGTCCCTTCAGCCCTGTGGCTTTGTCCTTTAATGTAGCCAGGCAGGGCCTGATGGCCACACTACAGCCAGTGTATCATCCAGGCTAACCACCGAAGTTGCAGAGCCCTGCTGTGTGTGAACAGGGGAGAGAGATTAGGGGCCGGTTCTTGGGCCCAGCCCTGGGAGGCAGGTGTGCGTCTACTCTGCAGGTGGACACAGGCCGGGAGCGGTTGAGCTGCTTGCTCAGCGGGTGGGACTGAGACAGATGCAAACCGAGGCACCCCAGCATCCCGCACCTGCTGACCAGCAGACCCGAGGTCCAGGGGGCTGCAGACGGGAACGTCCGTCCTTCTCCAGACAAAACACAGATAGCTGGGCGGAGGGAAGAATTTGGGTACCATGATGTCCTGCCCCAGAACCAGAGAGAGGAAATCTGCTTTAGGGGCCAGGCCTGCCCCAGGGCGCCATCTTCCCGGGGTAGCCAGAGATTCTTGCAAATCCTGCTCCCGCTGGGGCAAGTGGACTAGCTGCCAGGTGCCCGTGCTGGGTGAGGAAACCAGGGCCCAGCGGGGAGACGGAGGCCACGCTCCAGCCAGGCAGGTCTGGGCAGACTGGGGTCCAGGTCCCAGCAGTACCCAGCCCTCCTGGCCATTTCAAGGTGACCTCCCTGAAAGCTTCTATTCAAAGCCTGCCCCAAAGAACGCCTTCCATGGGGGGCCCACTGCACCCTCCCCCTAGACCTGGCCCCTTCTCCCTCCAAACCCGCCCCTGCTCAGCCTGACCCCGGCACCTGCTGGCTGCCGCAGAACTCTCCCACTGAGTGGGGGGCAAGTGCCCAGGGAAGTTGGTTCCCAAGGTTGGGACCTGCCCCTGCTAGGGTGACCCCCTCCCCAAATGGGTTATAGTCCTACCCAAGATATCAGTTTCTGGTCCCCAGAGACCCCTGGACAGTACAGATGCAGAACATTTCCAGCAGCCCAGAACATTCTACTGGACAGTGCTGGAGGTCAGGCCAAGCACCCTCAGGCGCCAGCCAGTAGGGTGGCAGTGCTCAGAAGCCTTCATGGCTCTGCTCTCGGGCCACTTATGACCCTCCCCTTCCATGACCTGCCCCTGCCTCACCTCTTTCCTGTCAACACTGATTTCATGCTTATTACGTCCCAGGCGACGGAGGGAGGTTTATACACGCTTTACCCTCATCCCCATCCTCCGAGCTAGGAATATTCATCCCCATTTTACAGATGAAAAAACTGAGGTTCAGAGGGGTAAAGCAACTTGTTAGACCGCTCGTCTGCTCACCTGGGCACACTCACTGATCTTCAGGGCCCAGGCCCAGCTGACCCCTCCTCTAAGCAGGCAGGCCTCCACCCCAAGCCACGGAAGGCTCTCAGCAGAGCGAGTCCCGCCAGCTGTGCCTGCAGAGGATCAACCTACCCAGCCTCGAGTGCCGTCCCACCGCACATTCTGTGATGGTGGGAATGTCCCTGGCCTGTGTTGTCCAGTGCAACAGCCTCTAGCCACAGGTGGCTACTGAGCACTTGAACTTGGCCATAGCAACTGAACAACCTATTTGCAATTTAATTTTAATTTTAATAGCCACCTGTGCCACGGCTACTGTGTGAGACCAGGTGGGGTCAGACCATCGAGGGAGAAGAGGAGCAGGAAGTCAGCCAGCTCCACTGCACTAGCCCTGGCGGAGTGATGGGGCTGGACAAGGGGACAGCAGGCAGGGGAGAGAAGGACAGGGGCAGGTCAGTGGTGAGCCGATGACAAGGTCCAGCACAGAGGGCTGCTCCTCAAACAGCAGATGACTGTGGCAGGGAGGGGTGCACTTCTGGGGGCAGCCTGGCTCTGGGACACCAGAAGACCCTGGTGGTGGTGCCCCCACCTTGGAAGGAAAGGCAGGGCTGTGGGTGGGGCTGGGAAATCTGGGAAGAAGAAGGCCGCCAACGAGCCGGCGCCCAGGGACCATCAGCGCCCAACGCAGCGAGGCTGGGAGAAGACCACGGGCTGGACACTGGGGAGGCCACCGTGTAGGCAGCCAGGGCCAGTAGGGAACAGCATCTGGACCCTGCGCCAGACGCCAGGGGCTCCCCACCTCTCCAGGCCTCGTGACCTCATCAGGCAAATGAGGGCGAGTGGAGTCCCTGCCGCAGGGCCAGGGTGAGGATCTCGGGGGGTTATCTAAAGGGCCCAGAACAGCGCCTCGCAGAGCAAGCTCCAGCTGAGTGTGCACAGGACGAGGAGGAGGAGGGGGACAGGGCCTCTAGCCCCCTCTCTAGCAGGGGGGCAGCTGACAGAATCAAATGTCAGGTAACAATGTCCAACACACCCCACTGGGACTCCACCCTCACTGAGCCCACAGAAGGGCAGTGACAGCTGGCAGAACCCAGGGGCCAAGAGCTGGATCTGCCCCGATTCAGATGCCAGCCCCAGCCCTGGTCAAGCAGACTTCAGAGGGCAGACAAGGGACAGACGCCCCAGGGTGAGCGGGCCGCTTCAGAAGGGCCCTGGGGGCCTGTACTGCCTTATGAATTCACTGCCTGGAACAGCATTCTGGGCAGCAGGAACAGCCAGGCCAGGAGAGGGCGAGGCTTCCCGAGCCGCCTGGCAGCCCAGGGAGGAAACGGTGGTGGGTCCTCCCGAGCAGACCCGAGGGAAGGGGGAGCTCTAGCACAGGGGCCGTGTCTCTCCGGGACGTGGCTTTGCCTGGTCAGCACAGCCCCCTCCCGCAGGGCCACACACATCATGGACCGAGTCAAAGCTGGGAGTCCACGAGGGCTGGTGAGCGCTGGGCAGCGCAGGGAAGGTGCCCGGCTGTGAGAGGGTTTGGGGACCCGAGGCCTGCAGCTCAGACGCTGGGGTGGGCACGCTGGGCAGGACGGCCCCTGGGCTGGGACAAGGCCCTCTCCGGGCTCAGTGCAGAAGGGATGGAGGACAGAGAAAACAGCAGGGAAGGGACACCAGGGGATGAAGGGCCTCCTGGGAAGAGGACCTTTCAGCCCAGACCCCGGGGGAGAGGGGGCTGCGGCCCAGAGGGAGCAGCACTCCGGGTAGGCAGGCCACCAGCACCGAGGGTGGCCACGGGAGCTGAGGCCAGCACTCAGCCCTGCAGTTAAGGGGGCAGTGAGCTTGGCAGGGACACCAGGGCCCTCGAGGGCATGGCGAGGACACTGCCTGAGCGTCTCGGTCACCACCCTCCACAGCTAAGCCCTCTGGCCGGGTAAGGGTGGGCACACTTGAGCCCAGAACCTCCCCAGGAGTAGTCACCTCTGTGTTCTATTCTCCTTGGAGACAGCCAGCTGGCAGACCTCTGGTGCCCAACTGTGTGCCACTTGATTACTTGTTACCTTCACAAGCAGAGGCCAGAGGACCGTTGGCTGGTGGCAACCACAGGATTCATGCCCGTCTGCCACCTGGGGCTCCTTACCCAGGGTTTGGGGCCAGGTGCAGGTGGCTGCCTTTAGCCTTGCCCAGGGCAAGGTCCCCTCCACCCAAGGGCCTGCCTGCTGTTCCGGGTCACACCTCCCCACCTGCAGCAGGTGACCACAAGAGCCCCAGCCCATCCTGACAACCCTCGGACCCACCCCCATCACCAGCATGGAGCTGGGGAGCCCCAGGACAGCGCTGGCCTGGCTTGATGGCAGGGACTTTAAAAACATGTTTCATAAAGCCCCAAGTTCCCTAAGGGGCCAAGGCCCCCCAGTCCCAGCAGCCCTTGTGCCCCCAACACCAAGAGGAACAGGTGACTTTGGACAGTGGTGGGTCAGGCAGGTGGGTCACCCAGGGGTGGACATGCTGGTGCTTTAAAAAGTCAGGAAAACCCCAAGGTAAGGCTGGAGCTGAGACTCTGGCGGGGTCGTGCTCTGCACAGCAGACCCCTGGACCCTGCCCCATCTGCCTGCGCCAGCCTGCTGTGCCATAGGTCCCCCCACCCCATTGCCCTCCTTCTTCCTCGTTGTTTGCCTCTAGCCCTGGTCACCAGGAACTTGAGGGAGGGTTCCCGGGCTGCCTGACCCTGGCCTCCAGCAGCCTGTGGTGGTACAGCCTGGGGCTGCCCCAAGCCCTGAGCCCACACTTCCCCCATCAGCCAGTAAACAGGGAAGGAGAGGGTTCTGCCGAGACCTACCCAAGGTCACCCTCTGGCAGGGTTTGCTAAGTGCTTCATCCTGACACCGGCCAGCTCTGAGTCCAAGGACACTCTCCCTGCAAAGAACTCTTCCGACACTAACCTGCGCCAGCACTCCCCACCACCCACGTCAGGTCACTGCCTGGGCCCCTCCTGGCCATCGCTGCCCACCTCCCCTGTTTTAGTACCTGCCTCAAGGCTCCTCAGGGGCACCACCACAGCGGGCAGTGTCCAGTCCCCGGTCCCCCCTGCAGCAGCGTCTGCACTTGGCTTTCTAGTAGCCGGTGGTTCTCCCTAGAGCCTGTCCCCAGCCTCCCTGGGCCCAGCACAGGTGTCAGTTAGGTGACTACATAAGAAGCTGGCCTCCTCCAAGCCCTGCCCTTCACCCAACTGTTTTCCCAGCTCCACCTCCTCCCAGCTGGTGACTCCCGACCTGGGCCTCAGTCTCCTCATTTGTAAAGCAGGTAACCAAACAGCGGAGGCAGCCCCCACCCTGCAGGCTGGGCAGCCAGGTGCCCTCAAGGCCAAGGCTGTGTAAACCTCAGGGCCTTCTCCTCTTTGGGCCTCTCACTGTTTCCTCCCTGGGCAGAGGGTCCTGGAGGATGGCCACCTGACTGGGGGGACTGGTCGCCGCTGGACATTCCACAGGGATGTGGTCGGGAGCAGAGGAGCATGTGTAGGTCAGAAAGCTCTCTGCGCAGAAGGACCAGTGTCCCAGAGTGGGTGGGGCGTGCCCGGGCCAGCCAGGGGCCAGAGGCCAGAGCCCATGTTCCTGGCCGAAGGTGGCCAGTGCCAACATCCCTGCAGGCAGAAATGGGGAGAGTTAGGGGATCACCCTCATTGCCGGGCTCTGGGTCTGGAGGCCCCCTCAGCGAGGCCCCGCCTGCCCTGTCAACAGACACCCTCTCGAGAGGCTGAAGACAAATCAGACCCCCTCCCCAGGCGGCTGAGACTGGAGAGAAACTTCCTGTTTGCTCCGCTGCCTCCACCAGCAGCCAGGAGCCACCCAGGCCCGCTCAGCAATGGGGTGCCCTCGGCAGGCCGTGCTGCCCCGCGCCCCAGGCCTCCATCTGTCAGAGGGGAGGGCTTCCACCCTCTGCAAGGCTGCTGAGAACCGCCCCCAGTGAGAAGGAGTCCAAGGGGCCCCTGGTGTGCACGAGGCGTGGGGGCTTCCAGAGGGCACAGGCCCTGGCATCTCTGCAGAGGGAGGCTGGGGCAGAGGGAGTGGGGTGTGAGGAGGACAAAGGATACAGGAGCAGAGAGGAGGCCAGAGCGGGTCAAGCCATGGGGAGGGGCCGCACCGGCCTGGAGTTGTTACTTGGGCAAATGATTAACAGCTTCTGCTTAGAGGAAGGAGAGCCCAGCGCCTACCGACCTCGAGCCACGTCCAGCCACCAGGCCTCTTGCTGGAGTCCTTAGGAGCCCAGAGGCCAGTGGGAACAAATCTCCCAGGGACATCTGCACCCAAGGCCTGTGGCTTCCGCGACCTACACGACCAGCCCTGTCCTGCCTGGAGTGGGGAAGGAGGGACAGCAGACAAGGCCAGGGGTCAGGGGCTGAGGCCAGCTCTGCCCGCCTCGGTTTCCACAACTGTGGAACAGAGACCAGAGCTCAACGGGAGACAGGGTGCCTCCTGAGTAAAGTGGTGTCATCATCTTGGGGCTGGAGGGTGGCAGTGATCTGAGACGCGTGGCCCTCATCGGCTTACCACGGAGGCCGAGGTCAAGCAAGACCCGAGGGGCTGGGGCTGAGGGGCTCCAGTTCATGACGGAGGACTTCTGGGCTCCTCTGGCCAGTGCCGGGGAGGATCCCTTCGGCCCAACCTCTCAGAGGACAGCGTGGGCCAGGGGCAGCTGGGGCAGCAGCTTCCTGGGGTCTGGACCCAAGCCATACCCCTTCTCCCTCCTTCTCCCATGGGATCCTGGGGGGCCACTAAATATCCTTGGTGTCCCCATTCACAAAATGAGACCACCCACCCCCTGACCCATGAGATCAAATGCAATGACATCCAAAGAGCTTTGGCACAGAGGCCAAGTCCCTGCGCTGGGGCTCGGTGGCCTCTTACACCAAGACACCGAATGCCTGGCAGGGAGCTATGTGGCCTGCTGCACCCCCTGACCCCCTTTCCCCCTCGACCCTCAAAGCCCTGCTCATGACCTCCCCCTGTCTCTGCAGCAGCCAGGGTCACCACAAACTCCCCATCAGGCCACCTCCCCCTATGAATCATCCCCTGCCCACTGCCCAGATGTGGCCCCTGTCACAGTTGGATGGAAGCCAAGACACCTCTGAGCACCTACAAGGCCTGCAGACCTGTCCCCAATATCCTCACCAACCTTGACCCCTAGTCCCTGAGGCTCCAGCCACACTCCCCACCTTCCTGACCCTGGCGCCCCCTCGCAGGGTCCCAACCCAGGGTCCTCACACTGGCTGTTCCTTTCCTCAGATCTCTGTGTGCTGGCCACCTCGGGTCTTTCTGATGTCATTGGTCCCACAGACCTCCCTGACCCCCGCCCCCACCAACAGCCCGACTCTGGGTCTCTCCCACGGCTCATCTCTGGGAATCTGCTTTTCCTCCCACCCCAGGCCCGAGTCCTCCCTAGGAAGAGCAATCCCTGGAGAGAAGGGTCCCTGCCTGTCCCCCCCAACACACACACACAGCCTGCCCCAGGCTCTGTAAACAGTTGCCAAGTGACAACCCCAAGACTCAGGGAACCCTAGTGAGTGGGGGACTAGTTTGGGGGTGCATGGGGTACAGCCCCTCCAGTGAGCACGCCCAACTGACAGGGTGCCCACCCCTGTTCAGAGAAAGCCCCCGCCCCCGCCCTGCTGAGATCAGCGCAGGGCCAGCCCCTCCGGCCCAGGCTCCCTGTCCTCCAGGGACAATGTACAAAGGGCCACTTCAGTGTGGAGCCTCAGCTCTGTCTGCAGCCCTGAGGCTGGGGGAAGGGCGCGGAGGGTGCAACCCACCCCTCCCTGTCCTCTTGGGGCCCTCTCTAGCAGGGGGGCTATGGCCTGGGAAGCTTTGTCCCAGATGTCATGGGGTGGGGGTGGCCAGGGGCCTGCAGAGGGCGCGGGCGAGGGCTGGCCCAGAGCACCCCAGCAGGACTGCGGTTCTTCCTGGCACAGGCACCGCCCAGCTCCCGGAGAGGCTGGTGCAGGCTTCCCGGGCATCGGAGGGGCTAACTGCCAGCTGAGCAGGAGTGACCTGGGTGGGGTGGCAAGGAGGGCCTGAGCAGGGCCCTGGTCACACAGCGCTGGTTCCAGTCCCGCCCTGGCAGCTCACCGGCCTCTCTGAACCCTCCTCTGCAGGCCAGACTCTGAATCATTCCGACAACCCAGGCTGATAATGTGTGACCCGTGCCTGGCACCGAGGGGCACTCTGACAAGTCACCAGTCCCTTCTGGGCCCCATCAGTGACGTGACCGGCAGCCCACACCAGGAGCCCCAAGGCATCATCCCGCTCAGTGACCTCCTCACCCGCCGCCCAGTCTGTCACTCGGCTTGGTACTTCTCAGGCCCTGCTCCTCCGAAGCCTGGCTGGTTGACCCCTCGGCTCTCACCGCAACACCACAGCAGCTTCCTCAGGGACTCCCGACCAGGTCCCCAGGAGCCAGCCAAGGCCGAGCTGAGCTGCTCTCCTTCCTGGTCCCACTGCCCCCGGGGTAAAGTCCAAGTGCTCCAGGAGGCTCCGGAGCCCCTGCGCAAGCTCCCTCCCCAGGCCAGTCCCCGCAGGCTCCTGGCACCTGCCTGCGCCCACCTGCGCCCCGTACCCCACACGGGCCTTGCTGCTCCACCACCTGCATCCCCCGGCCCCAGCACATGGCGACAGAGAGGCCTCAGCCCGGCCAAGTCCACACATCTGCTTTTCAATCATGCTGCTGGTCTCGGGTCTCAGAAAAGCTGCCCAAGGCTCAGTCCTGCCTGCCATGCCACCTTAGGCTCCTCACGCCAATGAAGTGGCTCATTTATGGGAATTCTAAGGTCCCCTCCAACTGGAATGTGGGAGGCGCAGAGGACAGACATAGGAAATGACGCAGCCTGCGGGGACTCCGTGGGAAGCCCTGGGAGGAGTGACGGGAGAGAAGCTGGGGACCTGAGGAGAAATGGCTTCGAGCAGGCGGGACCCTCCTGGGCCTGTCCCCACTGCAGCTCAGTGCACAGCGCAGGCCCGCGGCTCAGCGGGCATTCAGCCAGCGCCCCCAGGTGCAGGGATGGACTAACCCCAGAGGAGGAGGGACGAACCTGCAGCACTCTCCTGGGCTCTGGGCACCGGGTGAGGTGCCTGTTGCAAGCGGGAAGCTGCACAATGCGCCTTTCTCTCCTCCTCTGCCCAGTGACTCTGCCCCGCTCCTCACGTTTCCGCTGTGCCTGGGGCTCCAGCTGAGAACCAGGCCTGGGTCTGGAAGAGCCACCCACAGACGCTAAGCCACCTGTGCCCTCTTGGAAGCGTGGTTTGCTTTTCTGAAAAGTGAGGGGCCCGTGAGACACTCGTGCCCCTCTTGTGCCAGGGCAGCCCCACCTGCCCAGCACAGCCACAGCCCCCCGGGCAATACCTCAATGAAGTCACTTCCTCCATCCACTGGGCCCCTGAGAGTGACAGTGAAGGGCCCAGGGCAGCAAGCTGCCCTCCAGCTGTCTGAGGGGTGCAGTCACGGTGGTGGTGAGGACCCGGGCCACGCTGCAGCAGGGCAGGCTGGACTCTTCCGCAACCAGGGGCCACAGCCCTCTTGGGTCAGGACTGGCCATCACCAGGACACTCGGGATGAGCAATGAAATGCAGGAAGGTCACAGGTGTTCTTTAACTTATTTTAGGGTCTCCTTTAAACCACTTCCAAAGTAGATGAAACAGCAAAGGGTAGTGATTTGTAGACAATCAACAGAAGCAAAAACGCTAACCGGAAACGACGTCAAAAGAAAAGGATCCGGGTACCGTCTCCTGACGGGCGCCACTGAGGAGGGTGTGAAGCTGGGATTATGGCCCCAGGTGACTCCATCTGTCTGGGAGGGACGGTTCCTTAGTAGCACGGGCGCACTCAGGTAACTTCTGACCCGTCCCTGACCCAGTGCCCATGTTAACAGGGGACGGACTTGTAGATGAAGCCCCCCTAAATAGGAGGCCACCAGGACAGTTCCAGAGAGGACAACTCAGGTCACAACCCCACAGACCACGTGAAGGCACTGAACACCTGGTCGGCGGAGTGCAGAGGGGGTCCCGGCCCGGCCCACACCAGACACCCTCTGCAGGAGCCGCACTGCCGTTTCCTTTCCTTTCTCCTCATTGCACTTAAAGCTCTCCTGATGGCTTCTGGTGTCTGACTTGAAATCTTCTTTCATCGGATCCGAGGTTTGGAGTCTCCACTCGCTGCTTTCCTGGGACATTATGACTTGGTGCCTGGACTCGGCTCAAGAGCCAGCCACGGGACGGGCATCGACACTGTTCGTCACCCATCTAAGTTGGCCTCGGATACCTTGCCTTCTGCCTTGAGCCTCCCTGTGTTCACTGACCTCTGCCAAAAGCTCCCCTGCGTGTCATGCCCACCTGCTCGACTCGTCTTACGTCATCGTTTTTGCTCAGCTTTTTATTCAGGCAGCAGCTGCAGTGACACTTTGTCCGTCCTGGGTGGCACGCAGACTTGTACTCTCCCTTGCTTTTTGCAGCATCTTCTTAATCTGTAGGAGGGGCATGACAGAGGGGACAGGCCACCTCCACTGATGTGGCTATTGTCTTAGGGCACACACCCACCTCCCTTCTCATTTTAGAGGCTCTATCCAGAATCTGGGGGGTACACAGGTCACCATCTTTGTCTACCAGGATCCTTCTTCTTTTTCAATATTTTTTAGTTGTAGGTGGACACAATACATTTATTTCATTTTTATGTGGTGCTGAGGATCGAACCCAGTGCCTCACCCATGCCAGGCGAGCGCTCTTCCTCTGAGCCACGACCCCACTCCAGGCTCCTTTTTCTTTCTTACGGCATTTGTCCTGTGGTCATTTGCTCTGTTTTCAACATAGTGATACAAACACCACTCCTCTCCTCCACGTTCAGCGTCCAGCTTAAGCTACTCTTAAAAATGCTATACAGAAGGATTAAGGGTCACTTCCCCAAGTTATTGAAGATTTTGTTTTTAATTAGATTACAAGATTGAGCGACAGTGGGTCAGCAGATGATAAGCCAGGAGTCTTAGAGCTTAGGCTCGCTACATCAAGTTCTCGGGAACCAGGGCAGGGACGCATCCTGGTTCTGGGTTTCGAATGGAGTGTCCGGGAGGGACACCTTCACACATCCATCTCTCTTGGTCATCAGCACTGCTGAGGGACACTGGGGTATGGACAGACTCTGGCTTCCTCTTACCGAGGGGAAATACTCCCTCACAGGGTTTCAAGCCACACCAGCAAGAGCGCATAGTTTGGCAGCCTTCGACCTTCCATGGCCACTCAAGGAAGAGGAGACAAAAAGTTACCAGGGACTAGAAAAATCATGGTCAAAAGTGCCCACGTATAAGCTTTCTGCCCCTCACAATCAAAACAACAGCTTCCCTTGATCCCTAGCAGCTGGTCTGATACCATCAGGGTGTAAGCTGCATAAGCAAGGGCCCAAACTGACTGGAGCCCAGAGGGAAAGGTGTCACCTTTAGATCCAAGCTGCTGTGGCACCTACAAGACGGTTTCCCTTCTCTCACACTCTGGGATTATGCGCTTTCAATAAGTTCCTCCCTAAAGGGTTTTCTCTTCTCTCCAGATGGGCACAGGGAAGAAAAATGGAAAGATCCCAAATGTGTAAGTTTTCTTTTTTTGTTTTTGAATTTTTTAATATTTATTTTTCAGTTTTCAGCGGACACAACATCTTTGTTTGTATGTGGTGCTGAGGCATTTTCTTAAAAGCTTTTTTTTTTTTTTCCTGAGGACTCCACAGGCTCCCACATTCTTTACATATCTGGGCTGACTCCTGCAGAAGGGCACTCTGGTCTGATAAGGTTGCTCTGGGTCCTCCTTCTCTAGGGTAATTACAGCTAAGTGGTTTTTTTTTTTTTTTTCTGAGTTCAAGGTTTTTGTTGTTAACAATGAATTCACCTTTTCTCCTGAACTAATTAGTCTTTTTTATTGTCCTCTGTTTTTCTTTCTGCTGTCTTTATTCAGAGGCCAGTGTTCAATGCTAACTCTCAAATACACTAGAAAAAGGAAGAGATCTTCTTTGAGCAGCCCTAAGCTGGGGAAATAAACAGTGGTGGTGGGAGTGAATTTGCCCCCAGCCAGTGGACTTCAGCACTGACCTTGACTGACAGGATGCCATTCCTCAGGTTCCCAACTTCACAGGCTCCATTCCAGTTCTAAAGCACTAAATCTGACAGTCTGTATGATAAATATTTATAGCTCTTTTGTAGCCTATGGAGGAAGTCATAGCTGACAAAAAGCTAAAAGGTCTTTGTTTGCTCTTGATTTATATACATGTGTTTGCGTGTGCGCGCGCACACCTGTGTGTATTCTAAGTGGTGTCTACATGTGTGCTTGTGTCTATATATCATGTACATGGGGCCAAAATTGGCATATAGATAAAGGGTGCTCATAATTTTTTTTTTTTTTGTGTGTGTGTGTGTGTGTTGCTGGGAATTGAACCCAGGGTCTTGTGCATGTGAGGCAAGCTCTCTACCGACTGACTTATATCCCCAGCCCAAGAGTGCACACAAAATATTTAAAAAATGGATTCAGGGCTGGGGCTATAGCTCAGTTGGCAGAGTGCTTGCCTAGCATGCACAAGATCCTGGGTTCAATCCCCAGCACCCATCAAAAAAAAAAATAATAATAATAATTCAAATACCTTTTAGTTTACATGTCTTAAAATGACTTAAAAAGAGATAAAAATAAAAATGTCTTTAAAGTTATTAAACCACACTTTTTTTTTTCCCTAGGTGATCAGCCAATGAAGAGTTGTTTTCTATAAAATGTTTACAGTGAGGGTTGTGGCTTAGCACTCTCACGTAGGAGGTACTGGGTTTGATCCTCAGCACCACAGAGAAATAAGTAAATAAAATAAAGCTATTGTGTCCAACTACAACTAAAAAAATATATGTATAAAAACTGCTTAAGTCATCATTATACAAAATACATGTATGAAGAAATGAATTTGGTGTCAACATATCTTATATACAAACAGAGATATGATAAATTATGGTATAAAGGTGTATTAAGAATTGTAATGGAAAAAAAAAATCAATGAGAGCTCATGTATAATGGCATAATTTGGTGTGAACATACTTTCTATACAGAGTTATTAAAATTGTGCTGTGAATGGATAATTATGAATGTAATGCATTCCATTATTGTCATGTATGAAAGAAATTTTTAAAAAGAAAAAAAAATGCTTAAAGTGTAATGTCCGGGCTGGGGATGTGGCTCAAGCGGTAGCACGCTCGCCTGGCTTGCGTGCGGCCCAGGTTCGATCCTCAGCACCACATACCAACAAAGATGTTGTGTCCGCCGAGAACTAAAAAATAAATATTAAAAATTCTCTCTTCCTCTCTCACTCTCTCTTTAAAAAAAAAAAAAAAAAAAAAAAAAAACCTAAAGTGCAATGTCCATTGCTTCTAGGATTTTTCAACAAAAGAGATGGCTTAGGGCTATTGTTGTGGCTCAGTGGTAGAGCACTTGCTTGGCATGTGTGAGGCCCTGGGTTCAATCCTCAGCAACACATATAAGTAAATAAATGAAAAAAAGACCCACTGACAACTAAAAAAATAAATTAAAATAAAGAAGATGTCGGGGCTGGGGTTGTGGCTCAGTGGTATCGCGTTCGCCTTATGCATGAGGGGCTCTGGGTTCAATCCTTAGCACCACATAATAATAAAATAAATAATATAAATATAAAGGTATTGTGTCCAACTACAACTAAGAAATAAATATTAAATTTTAAAAGATGGCTTAAAATATTAACTTGACTTGGTTTCCATGGGTAACCTAAGTTAAAAATGGGTAAATCAGATTTAACATAAACAGGATGAACATTTATAAATATGATTTTATAAATTGTTGATCAATGGAAAGCAATTAAGATTACTTTGTTTCTAAAAGCAAGATGATTAAGGGTTAAAATTCTACTTTCAGCCTGGTACTGTGACACATTCCTGTAATCCCAGCAGCTCGGGAGGCTGAGGCAGGAGCATTACAGGCTCAAAGCCAGCCTCAGCAACAGTGAGGCCCTAAGCAACTCAGTGAGACCCTGTCTCTAAATAAAATGCAAAATAGGGCTGGGGGTGTGGTTCAGTGGTTGAGTGTCCCTGAGTTCAAGAAGAAAAGGAGGAGGAAGGAGGAGGAAGAGGAGGAGGAGGAGGAGGAGGGAAAAACCAAACTAGTTTCAATTTAAAAAATCTATGAGAAAAACAAAGTATTTTATTTCATTAAAATGTATTTTGTATACATTCATAAATTTTTAAGGATTGTTTTAAAATGTAAACTTAAAAGGTCAGTAACTAGGAAAGAAATGTAATCAAGTTAGAGGTATAGAAACATATTATGGTAAGAAAAAATTAAAGGGGAAAGGAAATATTTCTAGATGAAAAAGCATCTTGTAGGGTAAAATAATATCTGTGTTCTAAACTTCAAGATGAAAGAGAGGACAAAACTAAGGATGTAAACTGGTTTAAAATGTCTAAGTAAGTCACAAAAGGTTGGTGAAAGGTAAATCTCAAAATGTTTGTGTGTGATTAATTTGGCTATAATCAGCACAATGTTTAATTTAAGGGTTTCCCTCCCCCCAAAGTCAACATTTAATACATTAATATGAAACAAATTCCAATTATCTGTTTAAAAAACAAGGTTTTATTAAAACATTGATCTGCTCTTATCCATCAATATCATTTCTTTCTTTTAAGTTCTATTACTTAGAGAAATTAAGTCTTAAAGGAATCAAGGTTTGTAGCTGTTCTAAGGTCTTTTAATTGATGACTTCATAGCTGGTTAATAAAAGACTATTGTTTTAGGTTACTACAATATAGTTGACACCCAAAATATATGTGACTAGAGATATACATACATCTGAGAACTAACTATGTTTGTCTGAGCCTTGTAAAAGTTTGTAAAATAAAGGTTTATGTAGGTTTACAAGGTGACCACTAAGTGCTCTTTCATAGGTTGTGTTGGACATAAAGGGCTACGTGGCCACTTTAAAACCTGGCTTGCGTCAGTTTGCTTTAACTACATAAATGTTTCATTGTTACATAAATAAGATACATTTGTATATAAGATAATGAGTCTGTTTTGGATCCTCACCTGAGTTAAGACTGCCTCCCACCTTACTCCACGTTCATGGCTCTGAAGTAGGCCAGAAAGTTATTTTAAGTTTATTTAAAATTGTTATCAAAAGATAGATTTTTGTTGTAAACAAGGGATAGAGTACAAAATTACATACAGATTTTGGTAAATTATAAAAGGTATTTAAGGTTGTAAGAGTTTAAAAAAATAAAACTTGTGAAGGATTTGACATGTAATTGAGTTCATAAACGAATGGATCTTTACAGAGGCTAAATAGATATCAAATATACACTAGTGCAATGATAGAGAGTATGTTTTTTGATACAAAGTTATTATACAAACTATGTTGTTGCTCTTAAATTCATTTGGTGTTTTCCTTCTAAAACTTTATAATTGTTACCTGCTACTATTTTGCAGAAGTACCATTTTAAAAACTTTTCTTGTAGCTGCAGATGGACAGAATGCCTTATATTTATTTATTTATTTATTTATTTTTATGGGGTGCTGAGGATCGAACCCTGTGCCTCACACGTGCTAGGCAAGTGCTCCACCCCGGAGCCACAATCCCAGCCCAGAAGAAATATGTTTAACACAACAACCTGAGTTAATTAAAGACAGTAAGTCATCACCTAAGGAAAGATAAAATAGAATGCTGACTTCTAGTACTGACGCAGACTCACTGCTCCCAGTTCAAGCATGGTGAAGCTGCTGGGTGCCTTGGCCATGCCTAGAATCCCAGCTACTTGGGAGCCTGAGGCAGGAGGATCGTGAGTTCAAAGTCAGCCTCAGCAAAAGCAAGGTCCTAAGAAACTCAGTGAGACCCTGTCTCAAAATAAAATACAAAATAGGGCTGGGGATGTGGCTCCCTGGTTGAGTGCCCCTGAGTTCAATCCTTGGTACCCCCCCCCCAAAAAAAAAGACAATGGTTCTTTTAATGTAACTTGAGATTCGTACACAGGAGTGTCTAATAACTATCACAAAAGACATGGCCACAACTTGTTCTGGGTCAATTTGAGACACACAAATTTTCCTAACCTCCTACATAGGTAAACTTAATCTGTTTTTCACTGGTTTGATTGTGTAACTCTGCTATTTATCCCTCCGATTAGTCTATAGGACATAATCTGGCATGTGGAAACTCTGACCATTTACACTCAAAAGCTCTCCATGACCCTGAAAGAAGTCTCTCTCTCCTTACCATGGAGGTGGCTCTCATGAGAAAAGCTGTGTTACAAAACTGGAGGGCTTTGGATGTTCCCACTGCAGCTCAGAGTGGCCCTTGCGCCATTACCCAGATGGAATGCTGTGTCTGCATTCCTGACCACTCTGACAATGTCATGAAAATTCTTAAAGATTCACATTTTCTTTCTTTCTTTTTTGTACGGGAGATTGGACTCAGGGGCACTCCACCACTGAGCCATGTCCCCAGCCCTATTTTGTATTTTATGTAGAGACAGGGTCTCACTGAGTGGCTTAGTGCCTCGCTTTTGCTGAGGCTGGCTTTGAACTCGCAATCCTCCTGCCTCAGCCTCCCAACAGCTGGGATTACAGGAGTGGGCCACTGTGCTCGGCTAAGATTCACCTTTTCAATGAGATGCAAAGTGATGTCCTCACCTGTCTCATCATGGGATCAATGTTTTAGTGACCAGCGTTCTAACACTTCCTGGTGGAAGAGACTGCTGATATTGAGTCATTATCACATCACTGGAGTATTTAGATGTTGCTGTGTCTATTGTTGTGTCTATCTTTTTCCAATACTTATGTCTTCTCATTGTGTTCATAGGGCATCGGCCTCCCAGATGGCTTTATGACCTGTTTCTACTAACCTCGAGAATCACCATGACCCCCTGGATAGACCTGACTCATAATCTGAAGCATTTCCCTGATAGATAGCGAGGCCTGGAGACACCCACCCTGTAAACCCACGCCCCAGCTCAGCAGGAAGTAGCTGATGATTTGACTTCATACCCTTTATTCCCTGATTCAGGGTCACCAGTCTAGAGAGGGGGGTGTCAGGCAGAAGCTACCAACAGCAGTGAAATGCAGGCCAGGTCACGGGCACTCTTTAGAGTACTTTAGAGTTCTTTGAACTACGTTCAAAGTAGATGAGAGAGCAAAGGGTGGTAGTTAATTTGTGGGAAATAAACAGGAGCAAAGGAGCTAATGGGAAACTTTGCTTCTGTTTGTAAAATGGATCCCATTTTACAAGAAAGGATCCATGGGACTCCCCCGCCCCTTTTTAATGTTTTCAGTTGTAGATGGACACAATTCCTTTATTTTGTTTGGTTAGTCTTCTAGGGTGCTGAGGATCAAACCCAGGCAAGTGCTCTATCACTGAGCCCCAGCCCCAGCTCCTGGGGCTAACTCTTAACCCACTGAGGAGGGTGTGAAGCTGGGATTATGGCCCCGGGTGACTCCATCTGTCTGGGAGGGACGGTTCCTTAGTAGCACGGGCGCACTCAGGTAACTTCTGACCCGTCCCTGACCCAGTGCCCATGTTAACAGGGGACGGACTTGTAGATGAGGCCCCCCTAAATAGGAGGCCACCAGGACAGTTCCAGAGAGGACAACTCAGGTCACAACCCCACAGACCACGTGAAGGCACTGAACACCTGGTCGGCGGAGTGCAGAGGGGGTCCCGGCCCCTGTCACTTGCACTGAACTTCTCCTGATGGCTCCTGGTGTCTGACTTGAATTCTCTGTGGTCAGAATGCAGACACTGAGGTTTGGCATTTTAGCTCCCCACTTCCCTGGGACAAGGATGCTGTCACTAAATAACAAGGGATGCCAAGCAGGGCTGCAGGGGCCGAGACCACCACCCATCTGTCCTTGCCCTGTCAACTCCTGACCTTTCTCACCTGGAAGAGTCAGAGAATGTTACCACGCAGGCACGCGAGTGCCCAAACGTCCCGCTGACACTGAGGAAGGAGTGAGAACGAAGTGGCAGCAACGTGACATGCCTAGGGAATTCCGTCTCAGCAAAGCCACTAAGGCCCCCATCGACCCCAGGCTCCCAAGTGATGTGTGCCACCTCATTCCATTCTCACAACCCATTTTACAGATGAGGAAGCTGAGGCTTGGCGAGGGGACGGGATTTGCCTGCAATCAGGTACCCAGCAAGCGGAGGAGAGGGCCTGCAGGGGTGGCGTGTGCCAGAGGCTGCCCGTCCTCACCAGGCTCAGGACCGCCCCCTGGCCTCCACCCCCCAGGGGCCAGGGAGCTGACTTCAGTGTTCCAGAAGACCCCTCTCTAGGCCTGCTCCTCCACGCTGCCCCCTGCGTCACATGGAGCGCCAATGTTCCAGGAGCCTGCCAACAGGAGCGGCGTCCTAACTGCTGGTCCCAGGCCCCCCCCCATGGATGGTTCTGCTCTCCTCCAGCGTCCTCAGGTTCTACGTTCTGTGCCCTCCAGTGACCATGTGACCTCTTCAGGGCTCAGTATTCCTGCCACGCCCCCAACCCCTGCACCCAGCCCAGAACTCCAGGCCCCGGGCCCATCACCCTCCAGGGGATTCTGGAGCCACAAAACCACCAACGTCACAGACAACCCAGGCCGGCAGCAACGCCCCTCTGCACCTTCTCCCGGTCTCCCCAGCCCTCACCAGACGCCCCGCAATGGTCACAAGACAGGAGCTTCACAAGATGGAGACTGTGGGTCACTGGGCTTCCAGGTCAGGGCTGGCACAGCTTGGAAGGTGCTGAATGGGCACCCCAGGACAGCGTATGGGCAAAGCATAAGAGGCGTGTATCCATGGGTCAAAGACACTGATGGTGTGCACCAACACACAGGTGCATGCAGTCACCCTGAGACTGGCCAATCTGCGCCATCTGTGCCTTGCCACTTGGCCCAGCCCTGGGCCACAGTAGGCACTCAGGCAATAGCAGTGGGCTGAGCACTCTGAACCAGGTACAGAATCAGGAGCCGGGAGGGAGGCAGACTGAGTTCTCACCCAGGATAAGGCTCAGATGCCATGACAAGTGACCACAGGACCACAGGACAGAGCCTGTCCCATGTGGGAGGATGGCCGGGGAGGATGGCCGGGAAGGAGTGTGGAGGCCAAAGTCAGTGAGGACTGCAGCCAACAGGGACAGGGGTGAAACCATCCTCCCTGGACCCTGCCCTGGGGCCACCCCTGGCCGGGAAGCAGGATGG
Source organism: Urocitellus parryii (assembly GCF_045843805.1). Taxonomy (NCBI): domain Eukaryota; kingdom Metazoa; phylum Chordata; class Mammalia; order Rodentia; family Sciuridae; genus Urocitellus; species Urocitellus parryii. Next base: position 9,203,036 of record NC_135535.1, read on the forward strand.
CTTCCCCAGTGGGGATGACCATGGCGGCTCTTCAGGAGGAGGCTGGGCCCAGCAGCAGCCAAGGCCAAGAGGAGGAAGGTGAGGACCACATGGAGATGAGCAGCCACGGCCCAGAGGCTGGACACAGGGCTCGGAGGAAGAAGGTGCAGAGGCCAGGCTGGGCCGCGGGAAGGAGGCCAGATGTGTTTGGATGAATTCCTGGGCACTGCCCCAGGAGCCCCAGGCCTGGACTCCGTGACCCAATTTCCCCGAATGAGAGCCGCAGAGGGCGCTGGCACAGGCGCCCAGCCTGGGGATGCACCTGCTACCAGGCAGCTCCAGTGGGGAGCCCGCGGCCGACTCCCGGAGGCTGCTCACGAGTGGAGGCCCCAGGATCAGACAAAGGGGAGCAGCTGCCACCTCTTCTTCCCTCTTGCCTTAGGATAGAGCTTCATTTTCATGTTTCTCATACTTTCTAGAAACTCCGGAAAGCACAGCAGCAGCAAGAGGCAGTAACGACCTCGAGGCCCGGGCCGCCTCAGCCGCTCTCCCCCTCTCGCTGGAAGGCGCCATCTCCGGGGACTTCTTGCCAATATGGGGGCAACACAAATTTCTTTCTATCCAGCTTTGGGCCTTCTCCATGTTAAAGGACAGGAGCTCAGAGCCCTGGGGACCCTGCTTTCCTTGGCTCCTTCCTGTCCATTCCCAGATCTGACCTGTAGGAAAACGTCCTTGCTTGGAGACGGCGGAGAGGGCAGGAGTGCAGTCCCGTGAAGTCCTGCTCGACTCTCCTCCCACTCCCCACCCAGGGGACCGTAAGCCTCTCTTGTGGCACTCTGGCCAAGCCCCAAGCACCCCAGGCCTCAGTATTCCTTCTGCAAAATGGGTAGGTCCAGCTGGCCACAGCCTTGAGCAGGATCCTCTGCTGGCCCTCTCTGGGCTGACCTCACAATCACCTGCACTCAGCTGCCCACTACCAACCAACACTGGCAGGAGCTGGGTCAGCAGGCTCCCATCCCTCCCACGAATCTCTCCCTTTGCCCTTAGAAACAAGGAAAGTGTGCCCTGCTGGTGGCCCTGGTGACACGCACCCAGCATCCTCCTGGTCCGTCCCCTCTGCTCACTCCACCAGCATTTCCTACCAGGCCCAGCACTGCACAGACCCTCAGCCAGGGTCTCACCATCCCACAGGACAGACATCCCACAGGCCGGCCTCACTGCACTTGGGGGTGGGGTCCCGAAGGAGGTTTACAGGTCAATCAGGACCATCCAGAACACAAGGGGGGGCACTCACACTCCAGACAGGGACCCGGCCTACAAAGGCCCCAGGGCAAAACCAGCCCCTGGGGGACTTCTGGGGTGGTGGGTGCTGGTACGTCTCCCTGAGAATGTGGGGCACGTTAGCCCTCCCCACCGGCAAGTGCCTGAAGGTTTCCTTCAATTTTCCCCTAGTGTGCGGGTCACCAGCCTGTGCCACGTGTGGCTCCAGACACTCGTGACAGCAGTGTCATGCCAGGCCCCACTCAGCCTGAGACGTCTTGGTGTCCAGATGCCCCCAGGGAGGAGGGTTGCTAGGGACATTCTGGGGTGTGCCCCCTGCCCAAGGCTAGTCCCAACAGCAGAGTCCCTGAGGGATCCTAACACAGTCCCTTCTGCAGAACTGGCCCAGACTCTCAGCTCCAGCCCTTAGCTGGAACTTTCCACTGGGCAGGAGCAGTATGTCTTTGGACTAATCACCCCATTCTCTGGGCCTCTGTGTCAGGACTAAAGATCTTGGGCTGTTTCAAGAACCAAGTTAATAGTAAACATTCCAGACGGGGCCAAACCATGGACTAGCTGGTCCCGGGCCCCAGGCCAGGGCTGGTTTTGCCTTCCCTGACCCGAGTGCATCTCATCTCCTAGAGCCTGGGCAGAGGGGCTCCTCCCCTTGCACACCCCTCACTGACGCAGCAGCACGCCCCTCGGGTGACTTCTGAACCCAGGGCGTCCCCTCCTGCCCACCGTGAGAATCCCCCCAGATCCCAGGCTGAACTTCACTAGCTAGAGCCACTCGGGTCACCCAGCCGAGGGCCCAGCCTGTCTTGCAAAGCCTCCTCCAGCCTGTGTGACAGGAGTTAGTCACTGCCCCCGCCAGAGACTCAGTTTCCACAGTGAAAAGAGAGTTATTTCCACGCAACTGTCCTGTGACACTTCAAGGGGATCCTACAGAAAAACTATGGCACGCTGGTTCTGTCCACGCCATTCATGAGTGACACCAGGTCATGTTCATGTGGCTGCTGGACGGGTGCCTTCCCCAGAACCAGCCAGTTCCGGCCATTTCTGGAAGACTCCCTCCCTGGCAGCTCTTGAAACCAACGTTCAACAAATACCTAAAGGCATTATCTGTGGAACGCCTTCTGCCTTCTGTGTGCCAGGCACGGGCCGCGCCCACCTGGGTGCTGGCCCTGGAGCCCCGCCCTTTTAATCATCCGTCGCCTGCCAGGGTTCACCCAACCAAAGGCTGCGTCCAGTAACAAGAGGAGCAGGGACCACAGGACCCGTCCAGAGTGTAAGGCAGCTGTGGGGGAGGGGCACACCCAGCCCTGCCAGCGTCCAGGAAGAGACACTGCTGCCCAGGGCGGGGGACAGCAGGTGCGTGAGAGCTGGGCGGCCAGGGACGGAGGCCAAGAGCAGGTGGGGGTCGGGGGGTCTCATGTGGCGGTTGGCACTGCACTTTGCGGGACTGGGCATCTTGGGGTCCACGGATCCCCTCAGGTGCAGGGCAGCATTTTAAAAACTGGGTTCCTAGGCTGCCACAGCAGGATTCTGATGCAGAGGGGCTGGGTGGGGCCGGGAAGTGCGTGCTTTCCCAGCAGCCCAGGACAACAGGAAGGAGGCCCGCTGTTAAAGGAGGCTGCCTGAGGCCAGGAAGCCGGGAGGCAGCTGCCTTGGGGGTGCAAGGGCAGGCCCCCTGCTGGGTGACCAAGGGGCCCAAATGGGCAGCCCTGCCGGCTCTGGGGTCCTAGGGTTTGAATGCAATCCCAGCCCTGCCACTTCCTGGCTATGAACCCCCAACTCCAGGTTCCTCCCAACTGTCCAGGGATGATAACAACAGGATCCATGCCCAGGAAGTTATGGAGAGTCACTGGGTTAGAGCACACAAAGTGCCTGGCCCTTGCCCTGCACGTATTGAGTACTCAACAAACAGCAGCAAGTCTTTGTCTTGGAGGTGGGGATGGAGAGAACCACCTAGAAAGCCGCCCATCAAGACTCTGCCAGCCAGAAGCCCAGAGCCCACCAGCGCCACCCGCCCTTGCTCAGACCCTGCACTGTTCCTTCTGGAAAGTTCAGTTTGCCTGGAGAGGGCAGCAAGAGGACAGGCCTGAGGAGCCCCGCAGGTCTCTGCCAGATCCAGCCTTCCGTCCTGGCCCCCCCTCCCCCGTGGGGAGCCCACTTCAGTGGCAAGTTTTGAGCCCAATAAGCCCTGAGTCCATAAAACCGCAGAGTAATTAGGTGCGTGAGCGATTTCTATTGTTCCAATTTTATTTTTATAGAAAAGATGAAAATAAGTGAGCCGAGGAGGAATTTCCACTTCAGGCAGCACAGGGAAGTCCTGGAGGATCATGGTAGCTTCCTGGGCTACAGGAGAGGCGTGGCCCCTGGCCAGCCCCGTTCCAGACCACGGGAGAGGGTCCCAGGCCTTCCACCAGAAGTGCTCCCTGTCCCCTTCTGGGAGGTTGGGGCAGGAATCCCTGCCAGCCAGCTCCCGGGGGCCATCCCTCTCCAGTGCAAAGCTGCCCTCTGAAGGGTCAGTCCACCCACCAGGGGAGGAGCAGGGGGTGTAAGGCCTGGACAGCAGGGCCTGGGCCAAGAATCGCTCATTCACCCACGGATTCACTCATTCATTCACCTGGTACATCCGTCACTGTCACTCATCAGGGGAACAATAAGCCTGTCAGAGAAATGGGCATGTGCTCTGGGTGGCTTCAGCAAGGGGACCTGACTCACAAGGGGTCCCTGAGCCAGCCATGCCCAAGCTGCCTTGTAAAGGGTGGGTGAGTGCCAACGAGAAGCTGTGCCTCAGTGTCCCCTCTGCAGAGGACCCAATAAATGACAGTTATTAATATTTCATGGGCAGACATGTGCATATCTAAGGGGTTGTGTGGCCGGTGGCAACAGCAGTGGGGAGAGGGTCTGTCTGATCCTGGGGTGGAGGCTGGCAGCTCAGAGGAGGCATATGAAGAAACTTCTGAGGGGTGACAGAGTCTTAAGGGACAGAGAAGAGCGAGGAGCGGAACAGATATTCAAGGATAGGAGCTGGTGTGGGTCTGTTTGGATCTCAGCTCAGAGCTCTGTTAAGCTAAAGCATGGGGTCCAGCTGGGCCATTCTGTGCAAAACCCAAGGCCAAGGTCAAGGTTAAGGCAGGTTAAAAGGTTTGGAAGGTCTCATAAAAGGAAGACTCTCAAACTGTGCCTGCCCCATCCCACAGCAGGCTGTTGGGGGTGGCCACTCGTCCCCAGCTCTCGGGCTCATCCACGCCTCCCTTGCAAGCCCCTCACCTACAGTATCTCCTGGCTCTAGCTCCCCTGAGTCTATCTGACCAATGGTACCTGGGGTCTTCTCTCCATGTTCAATCATCATTATTAAGCACCTACTGAATGCCTGGGTGCTGAAGCTGGCATGCACCACCTCCCATTAGGAGACTCTTGTTAAGCCACACAGGGAAGATGTACAGCATGGGAATCAGTCAGCACTAACTGGGGGGATTTTATCTTCTCAGAGAACATACCATTGCCTGCTGCTGGGGCAACAATTCAGAAAAGGCCACAGAGCCACAGTCAGAAGGGAAGGGAACAGGCCTCTGCCAAGGGCAAAGCAGGAGGCTCACTCTGAAGGTGGAGAAGAAGCACATGCCAGCGGAAAACACACCAGCCTGTTCAACTGGCAATAGAGCGCACCATCCCCATTTTACAGACAAGGCAACTGAGGAACAGAGATGCAGAGTCACACAGTAAGAAGTGGTGTGAGCAGGATTTGAACCAGGACGATGGATCTGGAATCTACTGTTGGCAACTCCCCCTGATCCAGGCAGCCAGCACCACCCTGGGCAGACAGAGGGTGCCTGGGGGGATCTACCACCAACTAGATGCCAATATCCTGAGAATGGCCTGTGTCTTCTCGACCCAGCACAGGACTCCTTGCCTGAAGGCACTGTGCTTCTTGGCCCAAATGTCAGAAGAAACTTCTAGAAGGGAGCACGAGTCCTTGTGGAAATCGGGGTACATTATGCAGGATGTGGAACAAAGAGGCATTGGCCTTGAGAAACAGAGCGGTATACTCCAAATATCCGGCTGTGAGACGACAGAGGTGTAGGTCTGCAGACCACCCTTCCGCTGTCCCCCATCTCCTCCCAGGGTTACCTGAGGACTGGACACTGAGCTCCCCGCTCTCAGCTGCCTCCCATTCCCATCCAGCCCACCTGCCTGCGCTAGAGGGCTCTGTCCTGGCCTGACATCTGACCTCAGATGTCCTCATTTGACAGGTAATAACACCAATGTGGTGGCCAGCAATCTCCCAAACTTCTCGGGTGCCAGGCATCCCACGCCCAACGTCTTACTCAACTCCCTCCAAAATCCTGTGAAATCCCATTTGACAGAGGTGGAAACGGAGACTCAGAAAGCCGACTCCCTTGAGGTGGGCCAGCAACTACAGAAGAGATGGCCAGTGTCCACCAGCAGCCCTGCCCACATCAGCACCTCAGGGCCCTGAGCCAGTCTGTTCCCAGTCAGCGTCACCTCAGCTCCCTGCTGTCCTCAGGAACCAGTGCCAAATGAAGCATGGCCAGCCACCTTGACTCCACCTGGTCCTCCTGCCCTTCTGCCCTCCCCCTGCCTCACCTGCCTCCTCATCACTTCTGTGGTAGCAAAGGGGCTTGTCATGCCCCACCTCCAGGGCACAGCCCAGGCCAAGCACTCAGGCCTCTGAGCCTCGCCCATGTCATTGCCTCTGCCCAGATGCCTCCTGCCCTTCTCCCCCCACAAGCCCTTTCACATTCCTGTCCTCTCCTCCTGGAAGTTCTTACCCCCTTGGGCTGGGAGCCCCTCTTTCAAACTTTCCCAGGACCTGAGCCTATCTCCTTAGCTCGGGGTAGCCTGAACATTCCTGCGGTGTGAGAAGGCATTGCCTTGCTGTCCCCCGGCATCCTCGTGTGTGACCCACTGTCTGGACCTTTAACTGCACCCCTTCCAGGTGACACACCAGGACTCCCCCATCAAGTCATAGCTGTACTGGTGTCTGTCTCAGGAATAAAGGGGGGACCACAGAGGAATCCCCCCGGGAGGTAGCGCTCTTGCCAGTACCCTTTCTGGGGTGCCTTTCAGGGTTGGAGTCATCTGACCTCAGGCCACCGGGAATGGCTGAGCTACCCATCTCTCCTTGTTGCACCCCAGCTCAGGCACCCCTCCCTACAAACACAACCCGGCTGGCTCCCCTCCCCACCCCCGGTTCCAGAACTCACTATTTGCAGATATTTATAGCGCCCTCCCCCAGCCACGATCCCTCCTCCGCCCTGGGCAGTGCAGTGCAAAGAGCGGGAGCACCCCTCCCCCTCTGGAAAGGATGGGGGCTGTTTGCCCCTGGCCTCTGCCTGGTCCCCACTGGCCGCTATGGCCCCAGCCCCCGCACCCGCCCAGCACCCTGCGCGCGCCTGGGCCTCGGCCGCTGCAGCCCCGGGTCGGGGGGTAGGGAAGGCGGGCGCCGAGGCCTCCCAACCCGAGCCCCGCGCCGCGCCGGAGTCGGGGGGCCGCGGCGCACAAAGCAGGGCTCAAGCTCGGCGCCTCGGGACGCCCCCCGCCCAGCCGGGGGAGGGGGTGGCCGCGACGCAGTTCTGCCCTGCGGCCCCGGAGAGCTCCGCGGAGCAGCCGCGTTGGGGGAGGGGACGCGGGCGAGGAGCCTCGGTGCATCCCGCCCCCACCTCGGCCGCGGCCCCCGGCTCCCGCGCCCCGGCCCCCGCCCCGAAGGCCGCGCTCCGGGAGGGGCGGCGGGAGCGGAGCCGGGGCGCCGCGCGGCGCGGGAGGCGAGGGCCGGGGGCGCGGGGCTGCGGGGCTGCGGCGAGGGTTCCCGGACGCCAGGGTCAACTCACCCATCGCCCGCTGGGTCTCAGCAGCGGCGGCAGCAGCAGCGGCGGCGGCGGCTCCGCGGCCCCCGGGGCCCCCGGCGGGGAGATGCTGGCGTCCGCCGCAGCCTCTCGCCCCATCCCGGGCTCCGGCGGCGGCGGCTGCGGCGGGCGCCCGGCATCGCAGGCGGCACGGCCCCGGCCGGGCCCCGATCCCCGCCCCCCACCCCACCTCCACCCCGTCCCGCGGGCCCGGCGCGGCCGCTCGCTGCACCCCGGGGCGGCGGCGGGGGCGCAGCGGGCGGACCGGCGCGGGGGGCGCGGCGCGAGGCCGAGCGCTGCGCACGGAGGTGCCTCTCCCGCCGGCCCAGGCAGCCCGTCCCCCGCCCCGCCCCGCGCAGCCCCCTCCCCGCCCGCCCGCGCTCCCGCCGGGCTCCCGCCGGGCTCCCTCCGGGCTCCGCTCGCCGTGCCGGGCCGGGCCGGGGGCGCCAGGGACCGCAGATCGTGCCGCGCTCCGCGCCTCCCGCGTGTGCTCGGATCAAGTGTGTGAGTGTGCGCGCGCCCTGCCTGTGACCGTGCGTGCGCCGGCCCACGGCCCGGGCGTCCTGTGCGGTTGTGTGTGTGCGGTGGGAGGCGGGGCCGGGCAGAGTGCGTGTGAGGGGTGCGCGTGGGGCTGCGCGGCGGGTTCCGAGTGTGCGTGGACGTGTGTGTCTGCGTTCTGCGGTGCACTGGGGTCTGAGTCACGGCGTGTGCCCGTCCGGTTCCTGTGTGTGTGTGTGTGTGTGTGTGGATGTGCAGCCCTGCGTTACCGTTGGTTCCTGGACCGTGATTTCGCGCACATGCGGTGAGAGGAGGACTCTGGGGCTGGGGCTGAGGATTGTGCGGGGCCCTAAGGGCTGTGATTAAGTGCACACGCACCTGTGACTCTGTGCAGAGGCTGGGCCTGTGGTGTGTGTGTCGTGTGGGGCCTGTCACCTCCTTGTCTACTCAGCTCTGTCTGGTTGGGTGTGGTAGCCGTGTTCCAGGGCCCCTGTCCCTCAACCCTCTACACCCACCAGTATGCCCAGAGCCGGCCTTTGCTGCTGTCACTTGTGTGACTTCTTGGGGAGACCTTCCTGCAGGGGCACTGGGCCTGGCCGGCCTTGCTCCCCTCTGCAGCCTCTGCTCTTGCTCCTTGTGGTTTCTGGACGCCCAGGCTTTTGCACCCTGACTCCACACACCTCTCTCAGCTCCTAGAAGGGACCTCTGTGTGATTCCTGCCCTTCCAGTGGTTTCTTTTGGGCTCGGGGTTCTGCAGGGCATCCACCTATGCTACTTGCACTGCCTGCTGGGTACCTACCAGGCGCCTTCAGCACCGGTGTGTTGCCAAGGATGTGTCACAACAGAAGTCCTGGAGAACCTTGGTGCTCCCTCAGGACAGGCTTCCTGCTCCAGGGGCTCCCTTGTCCATTTTCCTTTGTCTTTGCCAAGCAGCCAGTGACTCTTCTCCAGCATTCTTCTGGGCAGGTCACTCTCCTCCCTGACCCTTCCATGGCTCCCACTTACCCTCAGTTTGAGTTGAGTGCCTAGTGAGGCACAAGGAGGTCCTGGTGCCATGGCCCTGCCACCTTCTCTCATCTCACCCCTCTCCCCCGCACACAGACACTGCTGTCCTCTCCTGGAGGTTCCCACTGAGCCAAGGGTGGGCAAACTATTTTCTGGAAGGGCCAGATTGTAAATATATTGGGCTTTGCTGGCCATACGATCTCGGTCGCAACTCTTCCACTCGGCCATTGGACATAAAATCAACCATAGACCATATGTCAGGGAAGGAGCAGGGCTGCTTTCCAATAAGACTTTATTTATGGACATTAAGACTTGAATTTCGCATCATGTTCCTGGGTCCAGAAGCATTATTCTTTTCGTTTGTCTCCTCAACCAGTTGGGGATATAAAAGACATTCCTGGTCCCCACTGCTCTGAGTGCTTCTCTTAGCCCATGATAACGTCCCCACTTCCCGGCCTGGGGTATCCGTCACTTCACGCAGATCCAGTCTGTTTCCCCTGCCCCTATGTCAGCCTTCTGTCCCCTACCTGTGTCTGCAGGGGACTCTGTCTGACCCTCCACCACCCATCCAACCCTCACTACTGCTCACAGGTGCTCGCGGGCCGCCTCTGCCCCGGATCCCTGGCTCCTCGCAGACATGGTCCTTGCCCGGATCTCTGCCCCTCCCACACTGGCGTCCCCTGGAGAGGGGCACTGTTCCTAATCTGACATTTCCATGGGCCACGTTCTGGTCATCAAAGAAGCCTGGAGGCTGGTCCCCCAAGACCCACCTGGGCACAGAAGCACTGAAACTGGGGCTCACCCCCAGATAGGGGGTCTCATTCTTTACTCCCTTTGTCAGCATGCTCCAGGTGGGTGTCCCTAGTGCTCATCTGTCACCTAGCATGTACTCTTTCTTTCCAGGACAAACTCTGCTCTCCCAGGACTCTGAGCCCTGAGGACTGGAGCAAAACTTGAGCTAAAAAAAAAAAAAATGTGACTTTTTGTCCTTTATTATATTTGTTCATTTGTTTGTTGTGGTGCTGGGGATGGAACCCAGTGTCTCCTGCTTGCTGGGCAACCATTCTACCACTGAACTACCTCTGCAGCCCCTCCCTGCCCTTTTATTAAAAAAAAAAAATGAGTTCAGGTGAATAGATTATAGCTACACCCAAAATTATGAAAATTCCCATAAGGGGATATAGCTCGGTTGGTAGACTGCTTGCCTTGCATACACAAGGCCCTGGGTTCAATCCCCAGCACCACCACCACCAAAAAAAGAAAAAAACAAAAAACTGTTGGGCTGGGGTGGTGGCTCAGCCATAGAGCACTTGCCTAGCCTGTGCGAGGTACTGGGTTCGATGCTCAGCACCACATAAAACATGAATAAATAAAATAAAGGTATTGTGTCCAACTACAACTAAAAAAAATATATTAAAAAATATTACCAAAGCATCCAGCGGAAAAAAGGAAGGCCACGCCCCTGCCCCCACAGCTCCCCCATTGACCTGTAAGTATCTAATCCTCAAGACATTGTTCCCCCTTCCCCACTATAGGGGCTTGAGCCCAGGGGCTCTCTAACACTAAGCCTGATCTGCAGCCCCTGTCCTTTTATTTTTTATTTTGAGACAGTGTCTCTCTAAGTTACCTAGGCTGGCCTCAAACTTATGATCCTCCTTCCTCAGCCTCTCAAGTTGCTGGGGCTGGTTTACCTCTGGCAAGACATTGTTCTTGGTGCAAACAAGGACGCTCGAGAACCAATCCACCACACTTACAGCTGACTCCCTTTTAGGTTTTTAATTAAATTAATGCATTAATCAATTAATTGGTTTGGTTATTTGCAGGCTAGAATGGAGCCCGGGGCCTCGTGCATGCAAAGCAAGTGCTCTGGATAACTGAGCTAAGTCTGTTTTGGTTTTTAAAATAGATGCAAAACAGACAATACCAGCATGTCCCTGACCTCTAGCCTCTGCTCATAAAATGCAGAGAGGCAGTTGTGTGGCAGTTGTGTGGCTGGCTGAGTGTGGAACTGCCCTGCCCTGCCCAGAGCTGGTCCCTTCAGGAGGGTTCTGGGGCCTGCTGCCTGCTCTCCATCCCCCCTCCCCCACTGGGGTCTTTGTTTTCCCGACCTTTCCAGATTCCCAAGCTTCTTGGGAGGCCTCAGGGAGGAAGTGGGAGCCAGCCCTGTGTAGCCATACCAAAGTCCGCCTCCAAAATCCGCCGTCTCTGTCTCCCCAGTGCAGTTCTTCCAGCCCTTCAGAGATGACAAGAGACACACAGCCAGCCCCTGGCAGAGCCTGGCACACCAGGCTCCACCCTCGCCCCTCCCAGCTCCTGCCCTGTGGCACCCGTGGCCGCCTTTGAGAGAGCTGGCCACAGGGGAAAATGAATCCTAGTTCCTTCCTCCCCCAGCCGCCTCTCAGCTTCTGCCCTCCGGTGTTTATAGAGGCTGCACGTAGTAGGTGCGCAGCAGGTGCAGCAGCCGAGTGAAGGGTGTGGAGACCTGGTTCTGACCCAGCTCCACTGGGTGCTGCAGCCTCCATTTCTTCTTCTGTAGGATGGGAAGATGGCTGGCTCCACCTCAGTGACACAGTCCTCTCCGTCCTCTCCAGTCCCTAGTGAGGACAGGAAGGCAGGGCTGGGCAGATGGTCCTCCCGCCACGCACCCCTGGGGACTGGCTGGCTGACAGAGTCCGTGGGAGCCAGAGAGGCAGAGTACAAGATTAGCCAGCCCCAGGGTGTCACCTTACAGCCTTGTCACCTGGGGCTGGTTGGGCTCTGGGAACAATTGCCAGGTCTGTTATCCCTTCAGCAGCAGCTGCCTGGCCTGGGGACCTGCATTCCCTGGTCCTCCCTGGCCATCGCACTCTCCGTGGGGGTCTACTGACCCATGCCTTGCCCACCAGCAGCGGGAGCCCGCTGGGGGCAGGGAGCATGGAGGTGGTGGGCAGCAGCCAGCTCCAATGGAGTCCGCCCTCCCTGCCCGCCCGGCTCTGTGCTCAAAGCCTGCGTTGCGTTGTCTGCCCCCACGGGCATGGAGGGGGCTGCCCCATGGCATCCGGGGCCCGAGGCACAGAGAACAGGGGGGCAGGGCAGCAGTGGGCAGGCACCTCAGGCATCCAGTACATACTGGGTCCCTTTCTTCCCTGTTAACTGTCAGCCTCCTCCCCTCCCCCAACCTCCAACCCTAACCCCCACCCCCCTTGTCACACAGCCACAGCCCTCGGGAGTGACCGCTTCTGCAGCTAGTTTTTCTCTTCTTGGCACCTGACATATGTAAGTCCCGCCCAGAAGGCTTTTCTGAAAAATGTCCTTCAGATGGCCCCCTCTCTGAAGGGCCCTGAGGGACTTCTGGCTTCCAGAGGCCTCGCTCCCATCCATCTCCAGGCCTTTGCCGCTTTTGGGCAAAAGTGTCCCTCCAGCCCTGTCCCTGTTCTCTCCACCCAGCCCAGGCCCCGGGGCCAGCCTCCCAGCCCAGTTCAAAGGCCACCTCGCCAGGCTCCTTCAGAATTTCATCTTGGCCCACCACAGGCCACCTGGGACCTTCTTGGGACCGAGCACCTTCTGTCTGGAATCCTGGGCTCCTGCCTGGCTTGCTGTTGGCTCTCAGGACACGAGGATGACAAGGGCTCCTGCTGGCTCCTAGTTGAAGCTGGGGGTCAGAGGACCCTCAGGCAGGGACCCCTGGTGCTTCAGATTGGGTGTCTGGCCAAGTCCTGCTGACCAGTCCCTCTCCACCTGTGTGACGGTGGGCGAGTCCCTTCCTCTCGCAAGCCTCAGTTTCACCGTCAAGCGGGGGCCGTGGACTGGACACGATCCGCTATCTGGGGTCCAGGGTGTCCCGCAGGCATCTCTTAAAATCCCCAGGAGCGAGGCACAAGTGTCTGTGAGCATGTGTGACTGTGTGTGATCCAGGGCGGGGTTTATGTGTGTGCGCGTGTAAGGGCGCGCGTGCGCATGTGGTCACAGGTGAGCTTGTGAACACTGATGTGTTGCACGCCCATCCCTGTGTGTGGACACAGGCCTGCCCAGCATGCTCCCTGGGGAGGCTCCGTGCTGTTTTCCGATTTTCCAAGGGGTCAGGACCAAGGCGAGGAATCCTGGGCTCCCAGTGCTCCTCCCAGAGGGGATCCAGGGCTCCTGGAGCCTCTCTCCCCACCTCCACACCCTCAGTGGCCCCGGGCAGCAGGGTGATCCTGGACCCAGCTCCTTGCCTTCCCTCCTTCAAACCTGCCACAGCTCCCACCCTGCCCAGAATGAGGCCAGCGTCCTTCGGCTCAGGGCCTCCTGCTCTGGCTGGTGCCGCCCTGGGCCCCTAAGGCTCGGCCACAGCACGCTGGCTTCCCGGGTCCCCCGTAGCTGCCTGGACGGCTCTTCCCGGGTGCCCACAGCTCCTCGCTGCAGCCTCCCTCACATCCTGGCCTCCTCCCCGCCCCCCCCCCCCCGCCTCACCAAGCGCAGCCTCCCTGGTCCCTTTGCCCACTTTCCTTCTCAGCAGCTGGCAGCTCACTGTAGTTCCCCGTCGGCCTGCCTCCTTCTAGAACATCCCATAGGAGGGCAGGGACCTTTGCTGCTGACCCCTCACCCTGAGCTCAGCCTGGCACACAGTAGGCGCTTGGTAGATACTGCTGCACAGTAAGGTGCATCAGAACCCCCCTCCCTGGCTCTGTGTGATGTGGGGTGCACAGCCCTCAGCTGGAAGTGTCTAGTACCGGGGCACGGGCTGGTAGGAGCCCAGGGAGAGGAGCGCCAGCCCTCCAGGCAAGGGGACACCTTTGCATTGGAAAGTCCCCAGAGTGAGGCCAGGGTGGCTGCGCGTCACCTGAGTGTGACCTGGGATGCTGTAGCCTTTTGTATACAGGACACACCCATGTGCTGTCCTCTTAGCTGGGTCCTGGCAACAGCTCCCACACCCCACTGTGACCACAGCCCTGGCTCTCTGTCTTCCCCACGGTGCCCAAATGTTCCACTGTGGGGCCCCCAGGGGAGGGAGCTAGGACTGGGACCTGGGTCTGGGACTCCAGAGTGAATTTCTGTCTTCTCCCAGTTCCACCCACGGTCACCGCAGGGATGGGACCAGGGAGGTCTTTCAGGCTTGGACCCTTGTGAGCTCCAAGATGCCCAGGTGCTGCAGGCTGGATGCAGTCCCCAAGCAGAAGCCAGTAACTAGACACTCCCAAGGTCCCCTGAGCAAGGAGCAAAAACTACTGTCCACGCTGGCCCAGGCACGTGGCCTGCAGAACGAGGCTGGATGCCCCAGGGGAACGGGCTGAGTCACACCAGTGACCCCAACTGGTTTCTTCTTGCCTGGGGACTCTTCCAGAGGAGAAGTGGACACCCACACACCAGGTGGGGCACTCCCCCGCACCTCCCCTGACAGTACTCCGCGGGGACACGGCAGGGAGGGCAGGGCTGGGAACCGCAAGGACAGTGGCACGAGCCCCCCAGAGCCCCCTCCTCCAGGTTCCTCTTCCAGCCACACCCCTCGCCTGCTTGGGCGAAGGTGGTTTGTGACACAGACATGGGGCCACAAGCCAGCGCCGACTCACAGCCCGTCCACCTAATGCAGCTGCAGTTCCTGGGCTGCTTCAGGTTCCAAGGCCCGGACACTGGGCCACACACTCCCCTGGACACAGGAAGGTGGGTCCGGACCAGGCCTGGAAGGGACCTTGAGAGCATCTGGTATAAATGATCTTTTCTGAGCCTGAGAACGACAGGCCCAGAGGTGGCCTGTGCATGCCAGCGGTCTCTCTGGACCAGCTGATGACGGGAAACTCAGACGAGCTGGGGAGCTGCTGCAGGACCCCGGGCAAGGGTCTGTAGCCTTTTGTATACAGGACACACCCATGTGCTGCGGAGTCAGGTGTCCAGCGGAGTCAGGCCTGTGGGTGGAACTGGAAGAGAGAAACTCACCCCTGGGATCTGACCTGCAGCAGGAGAAGGCGACTTGCCTGCTGGGGGCCTGAGCTAGAAGCAGGGGCTCTGCATGACCTCGTCCTGCCTCCCGCAGGCAGCAGAACTGCCAGGCTCTCAGGGCTCAAGGCCATCTCCTCCCGGACCCCCGTGTCGCTCTGCCAGCTCCTGTTGATGGGGCAGCTCTGGCTGCCTAGAACCTGCCGTGGGACCAGGTCCTCCTCAGGAACTCGGCAGCTCTCTCACCACTTACTTCCCTGCCCAGGTTCTAGGCGCCCTGGGGGGAGGCTGAGGCAGGAGGACCGCCAGTTTAAGGCCAGTCTGGACAACTTAGGGAGACCCTGTCCCAAAATAAAATAAAGACATCTCGGGGTACCGTTCAGTGGTAGAGGGCTCCTGGGTTCGACCCCTAGTACTGCAAAAATCGAAAGCTTTCAAATTCTGTTATTTATGCTTGGGCTGATCTTTCAACCTCTCTGTGCCTCGGTTTCCTCATCTGTGGAAGGGGAACCTGGAGCAGCTGTGGCAGGGACGGAATGGGTGCACGCGCGTCGAGTGTCACTACTGCCACTACTCTGTGGGCGTGGCCCAGAGACGGGCTGCTCAGGGTCCCCCTCCTTCTGGGGATTTAGGGTCATGAAGTCTAGTTGGGAAGCTCTTTGGCAGCTCCTGAGTTGGAGTACCCTATGACACCAGTGAGGAAATGGGGTTCAGGGAGGTTGGCCTGTTCAGGGCCACAGGAAGCCGCTAGGAGAGGACCCCAGCACCAGGACCACTCAGCAGGACTGTGGCACCAAGGACCCACACTTGACCACTCCTCTGGCACTGTGCTGCCACCCTTGAGAATGATGGACACCCCGCCCCCAGCCCAGATTGGGGCTGCAGAGTCTGGGTCCTTGGGACCTTCAGAGGCTCTGCAGCAGGGACACCCGCCTCTGGCACCTTCCCTCGGAGGATAGAGCGCCAACACCTCAGCATGGGACCAGGGACTTCTGGGCCTGCTGTCCTTACACCTACCTCCCGAAGGCCTGAGCGGGGTGTGGAGGGAGCAGGGGTGGGCTCCAGGAGCTGGGCCAGGCCTCTCGATCTGGAGAGTCGCCTGGACACTGAGCAGCTTGCTTGGGGATTCCTCGGAGGAGCTGGGAGAGTCCGAGTTCATAAAGCCAGTCCTCAAGCCTTGTGCCCCCAGGGACTGTCACCCCAGGCAGGGGAGGGGAACCCTGAGCCCCGGAAAGGCAGGGTGTGTGGCAGAGGCCACACAGCAGGTCACGTTAGGGACCCTGTGACAGGAAGTTTCTACCCCAGGGCCTGACTCTGCCCAGGCCTGAGCCCTACCAGGTGCCATGTGTCCCCCAGGCTGGCCTCGGTCATCTTCCCTGCCCTGGTAGAGCAGGGCCAAGGGCTCAGTGACCACTGTGGGGACCCGGCAAGCCGGCTCTGGGGCCCACCTGTGGCAAGGACACCCTGCCCCTGCCACCAGCGCTGGAGCTGTTGGACTTCTGCTGGCTCCTTGCCCATCCTGCCAGGCGCCTGCGGCAGCGGCCACCCTGGTGCCCGGGATGGAGTCAAACTGGGTGCTGGAGGGCCAGGAGCCCCCGTGCACCACAGGTAGGGACCTCGAACTGCGCAACGGCCCCCGGGAAGCCACCAAACGTAAGAGTTGGCACAGGACCCGGCAAGTCCCCACCTATACCCAAAAGAAAGGAAAGCAGGGCGCATGTTCACTGCTGCACCACCCAAACGCCAAAGATAGAGGCAAGCCAGCCGTCCAGCGGAGTCGCATGTCCACGCGGTGGGACGTTGGCCTTAAAAAGAAGGGCGTCTGTCACTGCCCGGGTAGGGTGAGCCTGGGGTGGTGCCAAGTGGAATGAGCCAATCAGAAAAGGGCAGAGCTGCAGGCCTCCACCGCAGTGAGGCCCTGAGCAACTCCACAGACAGACAGGACAGACAGCAGGACGGCGGCCAGAGGCCACTGGGGGTGTGGGGCAGGGGCTGGGGTTTGATGGGCGCAGAGTCTGTTTCTAAAGATGAAAACGTTCTAGACGCGGCTGGTGGTGAGGGCGGCCCCCAACACCACTGGCCTGCACCTGGGAGCCGCGTGGACAGGGAGGAGAGCAGAGCGGCCCGAGGATCCAGGATGGTGACAGTGTGTGATAGTGATCAGAGCCACTGAGAGGCGCTGACCACAGCTGGCTGGCTCTTCTCACACTGCCAAGACACCAGCCAGGGGTGGGGGGCAGAGCGGCCACCCCGGCCCAAATCCCCAATTCCCCAACTGTGCCCTCAGGCAAGTTACCTGACCTCTCTGTGCCTATCTCCTCCTGCCGGTAAAGCCAGGTGCATCCTGGGTAGGGTGGCCACGGAGACTTCCTGGGACTTTCTAAGGGTGGAGGAGGAAGAAGGACGCTCCACCCACCCCACCCTCCCCAGAGACCATCAGCATCATGAACGTCATTATCCTTGGACTTTTTCTCAGAACCTGTAACAGGGTGCGGCCAGGGAGGGGCAGGGGAGGAAGGTTCTCAGGCCCAAGGCAGGGAGGGGCAGGCCTGAGGGGACAGGCAGGGCCCATGAGTGACCCCCAACAGGAGGAGCAGGCCCGGCCTCATTCCTCACTGGGGCCTGGCGGTCACCCTTGGGCGGGAAGCAGGGTGACAGTGGACCAGGAAGACAAAGGCCCTGAGGCCTGGGGAGAAAGGGCCTGGCCCGGCCAGCTGACCACCCAGCAACCAGCATTCACAGGCACACCCACCTCCACCCTGTCGCCCAGGAGCCCCTTGGCAGCCCTCTGTGTCCCCACTCTGCCTTCGGGGTGGGCACCCACGGGTGGAAGAGTCTGCCAAGGTGGCGCTGCCCGTCCCCCCTCGCGGACACAGCCCGCGCCTCCCAGTCCCCCTCCCCTGGAATGTGTGCTGGCCAGTGACTCGCCTTGGCCAATAGGGGAAGTGACCTGGAAATTTCCAGGCCTGGGCCTCAGGAGACCTTGCAGTGTCCCTGTCCTCCCGTGTGGAAGCCGGAGGTCGCCGAAGGAAACCTGATGGCCCTGGTGCTGGGGAGAGAGGCCACCGAGGAAGCAGCAGCCCTGGAGACCCCCAGGGACAGGGCCCAGCGTCCCGTCCTTTGTGCTGCAGAGACACCACCTGACAGAGCAGGTCCCAGTCCCGCTTCTGCTGCTAGGAGGGCTAAGGGCAGGCTAGGGGGTGGGTACTGGGGCTCCCTGGAGGGTCCCCTCCCCACGGGAGGGTGGCCTCTTCCTGTCACCGCTCTGCCCAGCCATGGTGGCTGCTTTTCGTCAGCCGAGCCAGGCAGATGGAGGGGGAAGGGGTCTCTCTCCCACCTCAGGGAAGCCATCGGGCTCCTGGGCTTTGGGTCTTCTAAGGTAGAAAGGCCCCAGGACGGAAGCAGGTGGACCCCTTCCCAGCTGCCCCCAGGGAGCTACGGACACCCCCGTACGACAGGCCACTGCTGAGTGACATCCATCCTGCGCCACATCTGAGCCTCCTCCAGCCCCAGGCGGGAGGCTGAGGGATAGTGACTTCCCCACGGTCACAGAATTTGGGCAGAGCTGGGCCCCCAGCCCAGGCCTGGCAGGTCTGGTGGCCCTGGGCCTGTCCTCCTTCTACCTGACCTGAGTCCTCCCCTGCTCTAGGGGAGGGGAAGATGAGCAGGGCCACCTGCCAAGGCTAACTGGAGAGTGGCACAGTGTCCACCCCGTGTCTCTTCCCCTCCCCCCAGCCCTGCTGCCATGCCTGTCACTCTCTGGCCGGGTGACCAAGAGCTCGGCTCAAGGAGCCACGTGCGTGTCATGGGGAGGGGTGACGCCTTCCCCCGTCAGCAACATTCCTGAGAACCCTCAGGAGCCCAGTGTCCCCAGAGCCAGAGAAGTGGGCGCCACGCCCCGGGCCACACAGCAAGAGGATGGCCGCCGGCCATCTCTCCCCTGGGCCAAGTCCTGCTCCCACCCCTCACGTCAGGCTCTCCAGTTTGAGGAACTGCCAGAAATTCGGGGTGCTCAGCCCACCCAGAAGGGTTGTGGGACTAAATCTCTACAGAGGGGCTCAGCGGGGCCTGGGGACACATATCTGCTTGGCCAGCAAGCACGTCCTTTACAAGTCAGTGGTAGGTTCATCTGAGGCCCGTGGGGACTGGAGGTCACCAAGACCCCTGGAAACCGCCACGGTGCTGCGTGGTCTGCCCTCCGCAGGGCCTGCTTCCCACTGCCTGCTCCATCCCCCGTGCCTGGGCACGGTTCTCCCCCCAGAGCCCACCCTAGACCCTCCTGCTCGGCCTGGATGCTGCCCACTGCTCTTGGTCACCTCTGCAGCAGACAAGACCCAAGCAAGACTCTGTCATCCACTAGCAGGGTTCAGGGCAGCCAGGTCCTGGGGCTGACCCCTGGGGGCCCACCCAGCCAGAGGCCTCTCCAGCCTCTGCCACCTGATGGTACATCCTAAAGGGTGACAGAATAGGCCTTCCCCAAAGATGTCATTTTAAGAATTATTTGGGGCTAAAGGCCCTTAAACAGAAGGTGCAAGACTCTCTGAGCCTCTCCTTTTTCCTCCTGAAAACAGATGAAATTCCACGTGCAAGATGTCCTCTGTGCACCACCAGGAAGGACCATGCTGACCTTCCAGGCAGGAAGTTGGGATCAAGAGGTTTCTTTTGCTTCCATTGCTGGGGATGGAACTCAGGGCCTTTGCACATGCTAGGCAAGCGCTCAAGCCCAAGCCATAACTCCAGTCCTTTTTATTTTTTAACTTGAGACAAGGGCTCACCAAGTTGCCCCCGGCTGTCCTCCTCCCTCAGTCTCATGAGTTGCTGGGAAGGCACCACAGCTCTGTGTGTGTGTGTGTGTGTGTGTGTGTGTGTGTGTGTGTGTGTTGCTGGTGATGGAACTCAGTGCCTCACGGATGCTCAGCTAGTGCGGTACCACGGGGCCACTGGACCCCATCCCACGTCCCCCCACCCCAGACTGAGAGGTTCTCTGCGGACCTCGTTGAATAATTCTAGTCCTTCCTTTGCCTCCCCACCCGTGTCCTGACTTCCCTGGGTCTTCCTTTCCTCCTGAGGGCTCCTGTATGTGCTAGAATTTATATTAAATAAATGTGCTTTTCTCTTCTCTGTCCTAAATCAGTTTAATTTTCATGTCCTATCCAAAGTCCCTAAGAAGATAGAGGTAAGTTTTTGTGTCCCCTGTGACCTTTGCTGGCGGACTGTAATGGGGCAGGGGGCTCTGCCTCTCTTCAAGACGCAGCCAACAGGCCCAGGGGGGTCCACCTGCCCACGTCACCCAGCAGGAAAGGGCTGAGCCTGGCACCTGGCTCTGATCCCATCTCAGCAGCTCCCGGAAATGGCATCTCCTTCCCTGGGGCTGAAGGGAGAGCGGAGGTGGCCACTGCTCCTCTGCCACCGACTTTTAACCCTTGATTCCAGTAGAAGAGGGTTTGCGGTCTCCGCCCGTGACCTGCTCCCCCCACCTTGGAGGGGCCACCTCCACGTCACAGGTGCCTGGCGCCAGCCCTGAGCCGGGCATCGGGGCCCCACGTGGCTTGAGCAGGTGTCTCTGCCCGGGGACCCTGGCTCGCTTCTGCCTTGCGGGTCCCTCCACACTCCCAGGTCTGCCGGTGCCTGGGACCTGGGGACAAGAGGAGGCACTGATGATCCCACGGCAGCCCTGAAACCGCAGGAGGGGACCTCTGGTACTGGACTCGTGGCGCGTGGGCAATCGCATTTGTGCTGGGGGACAGGAGAGGGGCTGTTTATAAATGGGGTCCCTCAGCCTCCCAGAAGGGTTGGGGATCCTGTGACCCGCGCAGTGTTTCTGCTCTCCACACCCCCTGGAGACTGACCTGCTCCAGATCTCGCAGCCACCCCATCCTCTGTGTGCAGACCTGACAGCTGACAGAGGCTGAGGGGTCACCCGGGCAGGGCTGGCATTCCCAGGAGGCCTGGGGCCAGGCCTCTGAGGGCACAGAGGTGTCCGAGCGCCCTTCCTCCCTCGCCTGTCTTCCCCTGCTGCCCTGGCCACTGGCTGGGTGTGATACGGGCACCATTGCTCTTGTGCCGGCTTCCTCTCCCCGGGGAAAAACTAGGTGCTCAATGCGTATTTGCCAAAGGAGTGAGTCGGCGTCCACTGGCCGTTCCTGGAGATGCAGGTCAGATGGACAAGCCTGGCAGAGGGGAGGCCCATGGGGGCCGATGGGTAGTGAGAGGTGTGGCTAAGGGGCCTGGGCCAGGGGTGCAGGCTGGAAAGGAGGAGAGGCCAACAGGTCCAGGCACTCTGTGGAGGCCGGGGCAGGAAGGGGTGGGGCACTGACTCTAGGGGCTCTGAGGGGCTAGGCTGCCCCTTGGCTACCCACCCCTGCAAACCTGCAAACCGGGCTCAGAGTCTGGGTTCCAGGTGTGACATAATGGGGGCAGAGCCAGGTGCCCTCAACCCTCTCTGCACTGGGGCTGTGGCCCCCCTGGATATGCCATTCCACCTTCATCTCTTGCTCCCCCAAGGCCGGGATGCAGGCCTCCTCCGGGAAGCCTTCCCTGATTCCCCTCCCCTGGGACGAGCTCCTCCTCCCCTGCTCCTCCACTCACCCCCTCCCTCACTGGCTTCACTCAGGAAACAGTTCCAAGATTGGCCCTGGATGCAACCCCTGGGGACACAGATGACCTCGCTTCAAAGGAAGATACCAGAAGCCAAACCACAGCATGACTCACCACCCAGTGATGCCTGAGCTTCCTTCTCATGGAGCCTGGGGTGGTCCTCCGTCATTTTTATTATGGTGTTTCTTAAATATGTGCAGACGCTGAGCCAGGTAGAAACAGCTGTGTGCAGCTGGCCTCCGACGCTAAGCAAATTTACAAAGGAATATAGAGGGGGCATGGGAACCAATCCAAATCCAGGTTGGCAGCAGGAGGAGGCTTCCCTGCTCACGGCAGGCAGGAGTTCAGGAGCCCAGGAGGGCTTGGGTCTCCAGGGCCAGGT
Organism: Urocitellus parryii; assembly: GCF_045843805.1. Taxonomy (NCBI): domain Eukaryota; kingdom Metazoa; phylum Chordata; class Mammalia; order Rodentia; family Sciuridae; genus Urocitellus; species Urocitellus parryii. Next base: position 9,224,525 of record NC_135535.1, read on the forward strand.
GGCCTTGGCCACCATGGCCCCGCTTCTCCCTGTCCCCTCCTGTGTCCAGCCACCCTGTGAGCCGTTGGCCGACATAGTGCCTGACAGTACAGGGCCATTCCGGGCACCTCAGCTGGGCACTAAGTCTTCCCGTCTTTTCTGATGGACCTCTAGTGCCCTGGTCAACACCAACCCTAACACACTGAGCAGGAGGACAGTTTTTAACTGTGGTGGCCAAGCTTGGCGCACGCCTGGAATCCTGGCAACTGGGGAGGCTGAGGTAGGAGGAAAAGGCTGAGCCCAGAGGATGGCAAGTTCAAAGCCAACCTCAGCAAAACCCAGGCGCTAAGCACCTCGGCGAGATCCTGTCTCTAAATAAAATACAAAATAGGGCTGGGGATGTGGCTCAGTGAAAAAGGGACTCTGGGATCAACCTCCAGTGTTGAATAAACACATATATAAACAAAAAGACTGTGGTGAAATAGACACAGCACGAGTACCACGTTGGCCACTTTTGAGGGTATGGCCTGGGGGCGGGGAGAGCACAGCCTGGAGGCATTGAGTGTGTTCCACTGGTCACCTCTGCCCGTCTGGAGATCCATGTCCTCCTCTCCTCCAGCACTTTCGGTCTATGAACTTGGCCCTTGGTCTTCACACGTGGTGAGCCAGGTGCTATCTGCCCTTTCGTGACTGGTGCGTTTCTCTTGGCAGGTTCTCAGGCTCATCCAGGTTGTGGCCCCGGCAGGGTGCCCACCCTCTTTCTCTGAATGACATTCTGCTGTCTGGACAGACGCATCTGGCTTGTCCATCCCCCGTGGCGCCCACCTTCCGCCATGGTGAGCAATCCCCGGCAAGTCTCACTGGGAGCATCTGCTGGAGTCTTTGCTTTCAAATCTTTGAGATGTGTACCCCAAAGAAGAATTGTGGGGTCCAGAGGGAAGTCGGTTTTTTATTTAGGACATTTTTAAGGTGCTTATTTACATGATCTTAAATGGGATTATAGTCAATATGGTTTTAATTTATAGACTCAAAAAATCCACCAAGTTAAAAAATCCTCACACTCTTCAGATGATGTCCAGACTCTGTTGGAAACAGTCTGGAGCTGTACCATCCAGTGGGGTGACCTTGAACCCCGTGGCCAAGCAGCCCCAGAGGGTGGCCAGCCTTGTGGGAATGTTCTGTAGGAGCAGAAGGCGGCCAGATTCTGCCGACGTGGCAAACAGAGAACGCGAGGTCCTCGCTGGTTCCATCCTGCCCCCGCCCCAGGCAAACACTGCAGTGTTTTCCATCCCTAGGATTTACCTCTTCTGGACGTTTCCTTTCAAGGGAATCATAGAACACATGGCCTTCTGTGTCTGGCTTCTGTCACTGAGCATGATGCTTTTGTTTTGTTTTGTGGGTACAGGGGATTGAACCTGGGGGTTTTTCTACCACCCCTTTTTATTTTTGAGACAGTCTTGCTAAATTGCTGAGGCTGGCCTAGGACTTGTGATCCTCCTGCCTCAGCCTCTTGAATCGCTGAGATTACAGTTGTGTGCCACGATACCGGGCAGTGAGAATGAGGTTTCTAAGGTTTGTTCACACTGTAAGGCGTGAAAACATTCATTCCTTTGCACAGCTGAATAATATTCCATTGTATGGACATACTGCAATGTGTTTACCCCTTGATCTGTTGATGAATGTGTGGATTGTTTCCTCCTTTTGGCTATTATGGGTAACGCTGCTGTGAACTTTCTTGTATAGTTTATGTATGGATACGCGTTTTCATTTCTTAGGAGTAGAATTGAGGCTCATACAGCAATGGCTGGCTCCTTCTGTCTTTCTAACATTTACCTTATTTATCAAAGTTCCAAGTTGCCAAGGTCAACTGGCTCCTAAGAGTGCGAGGACAGACACTTGACTTCAGGTAGGTAAGGTGTGGGAGGACTTGTTGGGCATCTCTCATGTCCTTCCTGGAGGGTGTAGGCCTGGCTGCCCACTGGTGACTCAGCTGCTACCCTGAACACTTGGGATATAGCTTGTCAGTGTCCCTAAGTCAGTTGCCTCTTTTTATGGGGCATGGGAGTACCAGGGATTAAACTCAGGGGCATTCAGCCACTGATCCATACCCCCAGCCCTAAATTTTTTTTCTTTTTCTTTTTGTGGTGCTGGGGATCGAATCCAGGGCCTTGTGCATGGGAGGCAAGCACTCTACCAACTGAGCTATAGCCCAGCCCTCTCTTCTGTCATTTTAATGAGAGAAATTCCTGTGTTCCGCCTGCCAACTTAGCAGCCTGGTCAGGACAAGACCAGCCTCCAGCAGTGCCCAGCCCTGGTGCAGTGCCCGCCTGCTCTGGGAAGCTTCCCGGACCCTGTCAGCTGGAGGCTCCCCTGGCCTGGCCTCAGTGCCCATTCTGCTGGGCCTCCAGTGGCTTCCTTCACCCAGTCCTCCTTTCTCTGCGCCCTCCAACTGCAGCCCAGTCTTGTACTTTGCGCTGCAGAACGGAGTGGTGGGCACCTGTGGAGACAGCTTGCAAACCCTGGGAGGTCACAAAGGGCCCCTGTGGGCACCTCCCTTGCCTCCCTCTTCAGTCTCTTTTGGCCTGATCTTAAAACTTTCCCAGACCCCAGTGGTCTCAGGTTCAAGAAGGCTGGGACTGAGGCCTCCCCCAGGCCACCCCACTGAGGACTTAGGCCCTGCAGGTCCGTATGACAGAGCTGTCTTCCTGACTGGGTGCAGGGGGCACAGAGCCTTGGGTCTCTATGCTTTTAGGGGCCTATGAGAATGTTTCACTTTCTTTGAGTCAGAAAAAACCCCAAAACTTTTAGTTCAAAGAAGAATTTTAGTTGGATGCAGTGGCACACACCCTCAATCCCAGCAACTGTGGAGGCTGAGGCAGAGGATTGCAAGTTCGAGGCCTGGGTAACTTGGAGAGAGTAAAAATTAAAAGGGCTGAGGAAGTAGCTCAGGGGCAGAACACCCCTGGATTCAATCCCCAGGACCAATATATATATGAATGATACCAACACAGTCAGAAAATACAATTTTAAGTATTTTTTTTTTTTTGCAGAAGAGGCCCATGGAAGCCCAAGTGCACCCATGCCCATGCCCAGGGCCACCCACCATCTTGAGCTCCCAGACTCTGCAGTAGAGTGGTCCCTTCCACAGAACAGTAGTGGCCCTTCCAGTCCCACCCAATGCCCACATGCTGCCCTGTGCAGGGTGCTGGGACCTACAGATGAACCACATGTGGGTCTCAGCAGGAGCCTCAGGGTCACACTGTGGACTGAGTCCGGGAACTGTCCCGGATGCCCTGGGCCTTTGGGATTCAAGGAAGGCCTGGGAGCAGGGATGTCCTGGGGAGGGAGGTGTCATCGAGCTGTGGCCTGTAGGTGAGTAGCTCTGTCAGGGAGTGTCAGCAAAGGCACAGCTGCCCAGTGTCCAGGCCAGTCCTAGGCCTGAAGGGTGGCCCAGCTGGCTTGAGTGAGGTGTGGGGCCTGCTGCTTGGCCAGTTATCTTTCTCTGCCAGTGGACTCCAGCCGCCCCTGTCCCCAAGGTCACAGAACTGCTGGTGTACATGTCACTCTCTGGGCTCAGTCCAAGGGGCCTGAGCTCTTGGCCAGGACTGGTCAAGACTGGTGATGGCAACCCCTTCCCACACTCCACTGCCTGGTCCCCCCACCTGCCCAGACCCACACCCCCTGCTAAGCTCACACCCCCCACCTGAGGCCCGAGTTAAGGCACTGTGAGCACCCAGGGGACCTGGCCATACAAAACAGTCTCTAATTAGGATCACCTGGGCCCCTCGGCCAGACCACATGGGTCTTCAAACCTGTATGATTAACATGATGTTTTTTTCTGATGCACTGATTTACTTTGATAATGAGTAATTTGAAATATCGTTTTGAAAAAAAAAAGTGATGCTATTTTTGTATTAAAATTAACACAGGACCTGACATACAAAAATGATAGGTGTGTAAGCTAATAAACATTAGTTAGCTTGACTTAGTATTCCTATATGTATACATGTATCAAAATATTAAGGTACACAAACACATATATCTATAACATTTGTCAATTAAATAGATGAAATAATTCCTATCCCTACTCTAAACCAAAAAAAAAAAAAAATTTAACACAGGGAACTGGGAACATGGTGGCACATGCCTATAATCCCAGTGCCTTGGAAGGCTGAGACAGGAGGATCGCTAGTTCAAAGCCAGCCTCAGCAAAAGCAAGGAAGGCCCTAAGCAACTCAGTGAGACCTGTCTCTAAATAAAATACAAAACAGGGCTGGGGATGTAGGTCAGTGGTTGAGTGCCCCTGAGTCCAATCCCTGGTACCAAAAAAAAAAAAAAATTAACACGGGGGGGATGGAGAGGGGTTCTGAGGACAGTAAAGATGGTGGAATGAAATGGACATCATTACCCTAAGTACAGGTATGATTGCATGAATAGTGCGTCTCTACACTGTGTACAGAGAATTGAAATGGTGCGCTCCATTTGTGTACATTAGAAATGCACTCTGCTGCATTAAACAAAAAGGTAAATAAATAGAAAGGCAAAAAAATTTACTTTGTTTTTCTATTCTTATTAAATATCCTTTTTACATAAAAAAATAAAATTAACACAGGGATAGTATGAATTTAATTACAGAATCCACGTATTCAGAATGAACGACAAGGGCTGGGGACGTAGCTCTAGGGGAGTGCTTGCCTAGGGGTCCAATTCCCGGCACCCCCACACACAGAACAAAACGAGGACACATCTAACTTCTTTTTTTTTTTGAGAGAGAATTTTAATATTACTGACCCCCAAACCCTGGGGCCTGGGGTGAAGACCTTCCTGTAGCCACGCTCTGGAGCCCTGCTCTGTGACTCACCACCTGTCCGTGGTCATCCTGGGGCTGGGGAGGACCAGTGGCAAAGCAGGTGCTGGAGGTAGAGGCTGGGGCCACAGAGGTGCCTGAGCTCAGAAGTGGGCCCTGGGATGGCTCTGCGAGGCCACAGTGCAGGACCTTCATCCTGGTGCACGTGGAAACCAGCCACGGCGCTGAAGGCCCGCCTCTGCCCTACCCCGGCCCCTTGGTGGCCCGAGAACAAGGCAAGAGGGCTGCGTCTGGCAACGGCCACAGTCCAGGGTCCTCCGACACCTGTGGGGTCTCCAAAGGCAGTTATGGGGTCCAGGCACTGGGGTCAACACTGCTCAAGGCTGGCTGCCAGGCGGTCTGTCCTCATGAGGCCACCCAGTCTCGAGGAAATGTCCAGCACTGGTCTGCTCTGGGCTGGTGTCACCTTTGAGTGGGAACAGAGTGTGCTTGTGCTGAGCCCACCAGGAGTGGCAGTGACCAGAGTTCTCCCAGGTTTCAGGAGGTCCCCAGAAGGAAGCATCACCAAAGACTCCTGAGGGGGAGTAGGGGGCCTGGTCACGGCCTCTGTCTGCGGCTGAGAGGAGGCAAGAACCACAGCCACCACCCAGCCCCTGGGTCCCAGCAGCCACAGGGACATCAAGCCTGCTGTCCGTCCCCCCCACCCCAGGTTTGAGCATGTGCCTGTGGGTAGTGTTCCTCTAGGGACGTGTCCTGGACCAGGCTCCACTCGGGCGGGAGGGCAGAGGTAGGGAGGGGACCGCCTGGGGCCACTGGCTAATCTCAACAAGCAGGTCCTATCTTCACAGAGGGGAAGACCAAGGCTCAGCGCGAGCCCCTGGCCCAGGTCACAGGACGAGTCCTCCCCCCACTCACTCGTCCACTGAGTCCCTAAGCACTTGTGAGAGGGCCCACTAGGGGCCTTAGGGCTGGAGCCAGTGGAGTAAAGGTCACAAAGTCGCTGTCCTCACAAAATGGATAACAGTGGACAAGGGAGATGACACAGATAAAGCAGCAAGTGACATTTGTGAGTTTCTAGGAAAACTGAGCAGAGTGGGCAGGTGGCCTCCCACAGGAGGGAACGAGAAGGGGGCAGCATGCGGAGAGCACCTGTGCCTTCCCTTGTGACTCAGGGTAGCCAGAGTCCCTGCTCCTGTCCCCTCCCACAGCCACCCATGGAGGTGCCCCATCAGCAGGGGTGTCTTGGGAACCTGCGCTGCAGCCTGGTGGATGGCCAGCTCAGGATAGTCAGAGGCCAGGGCCAGGCCCGGAAGTCACAGCAACCAGTGGTGGCCCAGGGGACCTTGCTCTCTGGCTGGTCCAGTCCAGGGCCCCAGTGGAGCCCCAGGCTGCTGTCAAGGGATGGGGCTGGCAGTGGGCTTCCCGGCTCTCACCTGCCTCAGGGAATGAGGGTCTCCCCCTAGAGCTGTGGGAGGGGTCAGCCCTAAGACCCTGGGCCCAGGGCCAGCCGCCTGCCACCTGTTGGACACCTGGAGAAGACGCTCACCAGTGACTGGCCACGGCACAGCTCTGCCTGGCCGTCGGACTTTTCCTGGTCACCTCACCATCAGCCAAGGGGACCCGGCCTCCAGTGGTGTCCTTCCATTTGCCCTCAGGAGGGCTCACACAGAGCTAAATGACACCAAAGCAAGGGACGGAGACAAGGCCAATAGGGCGTGCCCAGGGCCTTCGGGTTGGATGTGGCCTGTTTCCTCCTCTGAGAAGGGGAACGGCCAGCCTGCCGGCAGCCCTGGCACTGTCCCTCCAGTGGAGACGGAGACCGTGTGCAGCGGTGCAGCCCAGGCCTGGCAGCTCAAGCCTCCTGCACCTGTGGCTCACCAGAGAGCAGTGCTCTCACCACCTCCCCGAGGGTGGCCGGAGGGACACCATGGCTGCAGGAGTGTGCAGGGCCCCGTGGTCATCAGACACCAGGGCACGGCTGGGTGCTGAGGGAGGAAGAGACTCTGAAAGGCCTGACAGTGAGGCAGGTGTGCAGGACTCCCTGACCACACCCACAGCTCTGGACCAAAGCAGCACCCAGCCTGCCAGGCCTGCGCTTCCAGAGGGAGAGTCTGTCCCAGGGAGCAGAAAGAGGCCCCCTGCGGCCTGGTGCTTATAGAACATCCTTAACCAAACAAAGCCAAGTAGAGCAAACCAGCCAGAGGGCGAGGCCCCTCCCCTGGTGACCACAGCACCACCCACACACAGAGGCCCTGGGCTTCCACTCTCTCAGGGAGTGAGGAGAGCACCACAGGGGAGCCCCTGGCACGGCTGGGGCCCTGCCGCCTGGCAACGGTGTGGCTGTGAGCGCCTGGCAGGCAGTGCCTGTGCTCCCCTGGGGACGATGGGCACAGCTGTAGTCAGAACCCCTGGCTCCACCCCATCCCTGCCCTTACCAGCCTGGCTAGCTTGGTCCTTAGCATCCTGGGCAGGACAGGAGGCAGCCACCTCCCAGGGAGAGAGTCATGTGGGACAGACACTGCACCATGTGACGCCACCCTGTGTGACTTTACTGCATTAAAAACAGAACTCTACTGCGAGAGACCAAACAGCCAAACAGTGACCGAGACATTCCTGGGAGAATTCCCTTTGTTCCAGAGCCTTTGTGACGGTTTAACCTGCTCCCTGCAGGAGAGCGATGGGGGGCTTCACAGGGGCGGGCAGCTGCCTTTCCTCTGCTTCCCCAGGAGACCCGGCCTGTCCCTGGCACTGCACTGGCCTCAGCTCTGCTGCAGAAATGGACTTTGGGATCATGGAGCGGGCAGGGGACCCTGGGGCCAGCCTCCACACTACAGAGAACAAGCATACTGGGGCTGTTCAGTGGTGGCAGGTCCCTGGCCAGAGGGACATCATGGGTTGCAGACTCTAAAGAAGCCACAGGCCTGAGCTCCAGCTCTGCCATCGATGGTGTGACACTGGCAAGGAGCAAGTCTCTGTTTCCTCCTCTGAAAATGGGAATGGCAACCCTTCCTGGCAGCCCTGGCGGTGTCCCTCCAGTGGTGACAGACCGTGTGAAGCGGTGCAGCCCAGGCCTGGCCAGCCCAGTCCTTCCCCTTCAAGGCCTTGAGGCATCTCTTCCCTTGTGGAACCAGTTTTTGCTCTTTTCTCTTGACCACGCCCCTCAGCCTGACCCACAGGCAGTGTGTCAACCAGAGTCTTCCAGAATCGTCCCCAGTGTAAAGGCCACGCACCTCACCTGTTCCTAATGTGGCCTCCCTAGCACCAGTAGGGAGGATGCAGGGTGGAACTGGCTCACTGACTTGGGCCTGCCCTGCCTCTTCACAGCTCAGTGGGGCTCAGCCTCACCTCTCCAGCACCCTCTTGGGAAGGCCCAGCTGCCCAGTGCACGCCCCTCTGGCAGCTCCAGGGCTTCTCTTAGGCCAGTTCTCTCGGGTCCTCTCCGTCTGACCTGGTCCCGGTGGCCATGGGAACACGAGGCTGAGAAGCTGGAGAGGGGAAACCACTTCCTGGGAGTGGAGGGGCGCTAGCAGTGGCCCAGGTTATTTTACAGGAGATGGTGGCACTCGGGGCCCACAGGACAGCCTCTTCCCACGCTGCTGCAGGGCTGAAGGAATCCCCGGTGGCCTGCAGGCCAGCTACAGCTTCCACACTTGGGCCCTTGCTCTGAGGAACAGCAATGTCCTGGCTGAGGCTGTGGCAGAGTGGCCTCCAGCCTCCCGCGAGGTGACAAGGCATGGACAAGCAGCACAGTCTGCACCCGCAGCTCTACAGCCCAAGAGCCACGGGGCAGAGGCTGGTGCAGGCCGAGGACGGGGGTGCCCCTGCTCCTGGGCACAGGCAGTCAGGAAAGGCTGAACCAGGGCTGGCTCCTGCCCTCACTTGAGGTCCACTGGGCTGTACTCGCTGGCCAGGCTACGGCGCCGTCATCACGCTCTGCTCGCCATGGTCCACGCTCCAAAGGCGATAAAATTCAGCAAAGTCCACGTAGGGCTCCACGCGGCCGTCCTCGCCAGGCGGGAGAGAGTGGGCGGGCCGGGAGCGGAAGAGGCCGCCGTCGGAGCTGGAGCTGCTGCTCTGGGTGTGGGTGTTGGTGGACTGCAGGGTCAGCGTAGGGCTCTGGCTGCAGGGACAAGAGGGGAGAACCACTCTGGGATGGCTGGGTCAAGGGGGTCTTGGTCCCTGGCCTGGGGACAGAGAATTCCCTGACTCATCAGGCCCTTGGGCCACAGGAATCTCTGGCAAAGGTGGCCACAGAAGGACAGATAAAATGTCAGACACGTTTCTTAAGGACTGGCCGCATGTGGCTGTTTCAATCAGCCACTCCTGGTGAGTGGCTCCTGTGGGACAGGCAGACCCACCCCTGCCAGCCTCCCAGTCTGCCTGGCCACGCCTCCACCCCACCCCACCCCACCCTCAGCCCACTGAGTACAGGCAGCCAGTCCCTTCCAGACACCTGCCTCCTCTCCCCTCCCCCTGCTCCCTCCCTGGCCACACAGGGACAGGTGCCAAGGCCTTGGACACCCACCTTCTGTCACAGAACTATCTGTTAGCCGCTGACCTGTCAATGCCCAGGACACCCAGCTCAGGCACAGGGTCAGCCCTCTCGGAGCTGGGGAGGGACGAGGCCGCACAGCCCAGGAGGCCAGAGGCAGAGGATGCTGAGTGTCCTGTCTTACCGGAGACAGTCCACGGCCATCAGGCTCTGCCTTGTGGACACAGCTGGTGGTTTCCTGGGGCAGCCCCACAGGGGTGAAGGATCGGCCACCCCGACCCTGTGCTGGAGGTGGAGCTTGGCTGCTGGGCAGGCTCCCACCCGCCACAGCAAGGACAGCAAGGACAGCAGGGGGGGGGAGGCAGGGGAAGGAAGGACCCCTGCAGAGTGGAGGAAAACAGGCCACTCCCTCCTTTCAGCCACTTGTAATTGGCCACATCCTGTCAGCCACCCTGGGATGGGCTGGGTGTGGCATCTCTATTATTCTGTGCTGGAATGTGGAAACCAGATCTGTCTCGGGCTTCCTGGGGTGGGGGGTGGGGGTGGGGGTGGTGGACACCAGGCCTGCCAGGCAGCTCTGCACGGAGGTGCCCCCTGCATCCCACCCAGGCTGCGGCCTCCACGCACCCCTCTTAATCTAGTCAGCCCCCTCAGAAGCTGGACTCTGGGCATCACAGTTGAGAGCAGCAGCTGTGCCAGGCCAGGCCACAGGGAGCCACCTACGCCACAGGGAGAAGAATGAGAGCATGTCCCCGTGAACAAAAGCCAGAACACAGGCCCCAGCAGGCAGAGCAGCGGGCTGGCACCTTCAGCAGCCCCCCCCCCCACAGGTCCAGCTTTATCCAGCTGCTGGACCAACAGTGCCACCTCTTCCTGCCCTGGGCTCTAAGGAGATCTCCCTCAGCAGGGCCCCAGGGCTTACTTGGTGAGCGTGGGAGTGGCTTCGTCCAGGGTGGAAGCACTGTGGGCCCCATTGACCATCTGGCCCTGGGAGGGCATGACGAGGGAGAGGGTCACGCTAGTCTTGCTGGTGCTCTGGGCACTCGAGTAGGGCACGGACACGGGGTACACGCGGCCCCCTGCAGCTGTAGGGGGAGAGAGCATTGGGCACCAGATCAGGAGGAGGGTTAGGGCTACTCTGAGGCCTGACAGGCACCTGGGGGCTGAAACCCTTCAAGCCCTGGCACAGCCCTTGCCCCTTGGGGCAGCCCAGGAGTGTCCCTTGGCAGAGATTCTTCCAGAGAGGCTGGGACCTCCCTCCACCAGGGAAGCCACTGATGCTCAATGGAATCAAGAGCCCGGCTTCCCGTGGATGATCCAAGGACAGTCTGCTCCTAGCGGATCTTGACCCAATACAAACATGGCTGCAGGAACAGTGAGCCTGAGAAACTCCAGCAAGCCCAGGGGCACAAAGCATCAGGGATGCCTGGGCTCCAAGGTTTCCTTGTTTAAAAAAGAAAAGGAGGTCAGCCCTGAGGAGCCCAGTGATGCCTTGGGAGGGACACCCCAAGGCACGACCATTTCTGCGCTTATGATTTAAGAATTAAAAGGAAAAAGGAAGAAAGTAACAGTCTTCCCTGTCCAATGAGGCCAGAGACAGAGCCAGATGCTGCAGCCTGACCATCTGTCCAGTACCTAATCTTACCTAGGTCCCTTTGCTCTGAAACTGTTTCCTCTTCCTGTCCTTACACTTGCTCACAAGGACTACAGCAAGCAATGCAGGACAGGATCTGGCCTCACGGGCCCTCAGCCAGGGGTGCTATCACCTTCATGTGCCTCTGTGACCCTGCATACCACCTGTTCACCCCTTAGGTCTGCAGGAGGACAGGGCAGGTGGTGCTACCCTCATTTCACAGACAGAAGGAATAAAGGGGCAACCAGGTGTAATGGCGCACGCCTGCCTATAATCCCAGCAGCTTGGGAGGCTGAGGTAGGAGGATTATGAGTTCAAAGCCGGCCTTAGCAGCAAGACCCTGATCAACTCAGTGAGATCCTGCCTTTAATAAAATATAAAAAATAGCTGAGGGGGCTGGGGTTGTGGCTCAGTGGTAACGCGCTTGCCTAACGTGTGTGAGGCACTGGGTTTGATTCTCAGCACCACATACAAATAAATAAAAAATAAATAAATAAAACAAAACAAAACAACAAGGGGCAGCTCAGAGGCTGGAGGTCAGGGGCCTGGGTTAGAACTGCAACCCAAACCTCCTAGCTCCACCTGCACTCCAGGTGCGAGTCCAAGGCTCAGCGGCTCTGCACCCACCTACAGCCTCTCTATAAGGTACACATACCTGGGGCCTGGGTTGGTGTGGGCTGGCTCATTTCACCCAGCGGGTAGCCAAAGTTCCTCACCAGCAGGGTCATGTCCTCGTGTCGTGGGCAGAACTTGGCACGCTCCCCACCACTGGCGAAGGTGTCACCATGGATGCGCTTCACCCGGTCCACCACAGCCTGGGCCACTGCATCCAGGGAGGTCTGCTTGGCGAACTCAGTGTCAATCATTGCAGCAATCTCCTGGGGACAGGGCAATGAACCTGGTGAGGAATGAGGGGTGGCCAAGGGACTGGGGGTGGTCACTCCAGAGCCTTCTTTGAGAGACTTAGGTTTTACCAGACCACAGGTGAAGGAAGTACCCCGTTAGCCAAGCCTATAATCTGAGCTTGTCAAGGCATTCAGGATAATCCTTCTGGAACTTTCTCATTAGCAAAAGGCAAAAGATTTATCTGATCCAAAGAGAAACCAGAGTATTAAGAGTATTAAGAACTTTCTCATTAGCAAAAGGGTGTGACCTTGTGACCTCTCTGATTGTTTAAATGGGTAATATGCACCTTGCTGGTCATTATGAGGGTTATATAACACGGACGTGACAGCACTCTGCACACTACCACAGGGCCCAGTGTAGATGCACATCAGTAAGGACTTCCTTCTGGAAAGACTTCATGTAGGCTATGATGCACCAGATCAGGCATTTTAGGGATGCGGAACAAAGACACTGTTCTTGCCTTCAGATAAATCCCCTGTCCAGCATAATCTAGAACCCCATAGAAGCCACTGGAAAATTCTAATGATTAGACAAAAAAAAAAAAAAAAAAAAGAAAGAAAAAGAAAACCACACTGATGAAAACATCAAAAATGGATCTAATCCTATTTTACTCAGGAGGCTGAGGCAGGAGAGTTGTAAATTCAAGGCCAGTTTTAGTAAGGCCCTCAAAATAAACAATAAAAAGGGCTGAGGATATGGCTCAGTGGTAGAGCTAGTACTGATTCAGGCCCCAGTACCAAAAAAATAAAAAATTAGAAGCACAAAATCCTCTACATGAGGGCTGGCTACAGCCTGCTCCCCCATTACTGGGCCAGGGGTGCTCTATCACAGAGCTCTGTACACAGTCATTATTATTTTTTGAAACAGGGTCTCACAAAGTTGCTGAGGCTGGTCTTGAAGTGTAATCCTCCTGCCTCAGCCTCCTGAGTAGCTGGATAATAGGCATCACTACTGCACCCAGTCTTTGGCTCCAGCTTCTTGGAGGCAGGAAGGGAGGGCAATTAAGGGCAATGACCTTGACCTGGACCTGGACCTGAGGAACCCAGCTCCACCGCCATCAGCGTTTCACCTCAGGCAAGATCCTGAACTAGAACTAAGTAAGCCAGGGCCCCTCTTGTTAGGAGGCTGCTGGAATGAATAATAAGATAAAATGGTGGGAAAGCCTTGAGCACAGGGATCAGGGATAGTCAGGCACTTAAGACTTCTTCCTTTTAGTGAAGAAGGATGAGGCAGAAAAGGTGAGCCCCCATCACACCCACTGCTGATGGAGGAAGACACGGAACACAACCCAAGGCTAGGCGAGGGCGGCCTCCTCCTGAACACCTGCCCGCAAGTCCCACTTCCTGCCACGGTGCAGAAATAAGCCACTCCATGTTCCCACGCCTGACCTCACCACGGTCCCTCCAAGGGAGATGGCACCCTCCCCATCCACTACAGGAGGGAGGACACTCTGGTGTTCTGACCAGAAGCCCCAGAGAACCCCTCCTGGAAAGGGGAACAAGCCTGACCCACTGCCCCCCTGGGTCCAGGCCTCTGTCCAGCACCCCAGAACAAGGCTGCCAGGAGGAACTCACTGCCCTCTTGCCCTCTGCCCTTGGGCCTGAGGGCCCTGGGCGCTGATACTGCTGCTCACCCAGGAACAGAGCTTTGGGAGGGACAGGTGTTTTCAGGGCTATGGGCTTTTCTTTTTGGTGGTGCTGAGGACGGAACCCAGGGCCCCATGCGTGCTAGGCAAGTGCTCTACCACATCCCCAGCCTAAGCTCTGGGCTGTCCCTTCCCTCAGCTCTGCACTCAGAAAAGGTGTCTGGTGATAGCATCTGGGGATCAGTGCTCTGGGCTGCCAGGAGAGCACCTATCCTGCAGGCCAGCCAGTCATGCCACGTGGTTGCCAGCTCTGTCCCGACCAGCTCACCTGGTTGGCTTGGCCAGGCCCGTGGGCGGCCTCCAGGGCCTTGTACAGCCCCTCAGACATCAGGACCAGGAAGCCGGTCACCCCATCCAGAGGCTGTGCTCCATGGATTTCTGGCTCTGCGATGATGGGTTTGGACTTGGCAGCACTATGGAGAGAGAGTGGAGGGAGGACTTTGTGTGGAAAGGTCTCCAGGTGAACGTTGAGTCTGCTGAGGGGAAGAATCTACACCCAGAGTGTAAAATAAAATGCATGAGTTGGTGAGAGAGAAAGAAAGAGAGGCAAGAGAAAGTCAGCTGCTAGAATAAAGCTCAGAGGGCAAGAAAAACTGGCAGGCTGTGGGGTCAAGACAGCAAAGGCCCAGTGCTGGCTTCTGGCCCTGCTCCATCCTCCTACCCCCAAGAGCTCAGCCCTGGCAGGCTGCAGGGCAGAGCAGCAAGAGGTAGCATGTGCACACTTGTGCGTTCTCTTTTATACCAGTGATTGACCCCATGGGCACTTAACCACGAGCCACATCCCCGTCCTTTTGAGATAGTTTCACTAAATTGCTTAGGGCCTTGCTAAGTTGCTGAGACTGGCTTTGAACTTGTGATCCTCATGTCTCAGTCTCCTGAGCCACCACCGTGCTGGCTAGGAATGGCTGTCTCTTAAAGCTTGCGCCTCTTGCTGTTACTGGGGCTCCACCAAAACAGATTCCCATGCTGACTAAGGGCTTGGGGGCCATTTCTGATGTGCGGGTCATTAGATGTAAAAAAAAAACCTCCAGTGTGTGTGTGCACATGCGCACGTGCACATGAGGATGTGCCTGGTAACAATACTTGGAAGAGAGAAGTCTAGTGTATCCTGAGGGTTGGTCAGTTGGGGGCTACTCAGGTAAGGAATCCTATGGGAATCCCAGCAACCTCCACTGCAGGTGTGAGGGGAGGAGGGATGCACATTCTTTGTGAAAACAGGGGGTCGGTGTAAACTCAGCTCTAACCTCACCGAGCTGCATATATTAAATATACACAGCTTTTGTGTGTCAACCGGACCTCAATAAAGGGTGAGATCAGAAAGCCAGAAAGGTGTGTCCAAACTTGTGGCAGCCTGCTTCTCAGTTGCCACAAAACACAAACTTATGCAAAGGCACATGTATGCACACGTGCACAGACATCTGTGGGCAGGACTCACGAGAAACTAGAAGGCTCTGGTTGGGGGTCCTGGCTGGCTTTCACCACACACATCCTAAGGCCTGTTCAAAGCACTTTAACCAGACCTACTTTCCTTCTTTTTGTAGTACTGGGTTGGGTTTTTTTTAATATTTATTTTTTAGCTATAAGTGGACATAATATCTTTATTTTATTTTAATGTGTTGCTGAGGATGGAACCTAGTACCTCACACATGCTAGGCGAGCGGTCTACCTCTGGGCCACAATTCCAGCACAGGATTTTTTTTTTTTTAGTATATATTTTTTTAGTTGCACATGGACACTATACCTTTACTTTATTTACTTTTATGTGGTGCTAAGGATTGAACCCAGTGCCTCACATGTGCTAGGCAAGTGATCTCCACTGAGCCACAACCCCAGCCCTGTGGTACTGGGATTTTGAGACAGGTTTTTTTTGTTTTGTTTTGTTTTGGGGGGGGGGTACCAAGGATTGAACTCAGGGGCACTCAACCTCTGAGCTACATCCCCAGCCCGTTTTTGTATTTTATTTAGAGACAGGGTCTCACTGAGTTGCTTAGTGCCTCGCTATTGCTGAGGCTAGCTTTGAACTCACAATCCTCTTGTTTTAGCCTTCTGGGTGGCTGGCATGTGACACTATGCCCAGCTTTGCTAAGTTTCTGAGCCTGACCCGGAACTTGCAATCCTTCTGCCTCAGCATCCCAAGTAGCAGGGGGCCACCACACCCAGGTACCACAGACCTAATTTTTTTCTTTTTTTCCATGGTGCTGGGGGTTGAACCCAGGGCTTTGTGTTTGTGAGGTAAGCACTCTACCGACTGACCTACATCCCCAGCCCACCAGAGACCTAACTTTCAAATAAAGCAAAGAGAACCCCACAAACTAGGAACAAAGGTTCTAAACTTGCTTTCCTAAACCTTAGATGGACAAGGAGTTGAAACTAAGCCACGAGGCCTGCCTGCAGCTGGGGTCTCTGGCAGGATCCCTGCAGCCCTGGCTGTGACTGGTGCCCTACAAGTGCACAGGCGTGTCTGCCCAGCCTGTTTCCCGTGAAGGTCAGCCGGCAGGTGAGGACACATGCTCCAAGTTCAGACTGCCTGGGATCCAGGCCTGCCGCAACCATCCCTAGCCCTGAGACTGGTGGCCACCTCAGTTTCTTCCTAGGAACATGCCTATGGGGTGGTGACAGCATGCACGTCACTGCTGAGTGGGGGATCCATGTCTGAGGAGCTGTGCAGGGTGGACTCAAGGGCTCGCCATCCCTACTACTGCTAATTTGTTGCCATGAGGACCTGGGTGACACCCAGAAGGGAACTGTCCCTGGAGGGAAATGGACAACTAATCTCAACTCTGGCCTGGCCTGTCACAGGCAGCATCCATCAGCCATCCATCTCTATCCATGCCAGGTACCTCATGCCAGGTACATCCACGCCAGGTGCTTCATGCCCCAGGCTCTGGGGCACTACTGCTGCCTTGGGCTTTGGCCCAGCGCCCTACTATGACACCTTGCCAGTCTGGCTTCACAGACCCCCAACTCTGCTGAGCTCGGGTCCCACCCTACACCAACCTCTCTGGGAGGAAGAAAGAATACCCTTGTGCTCTGAACTAGTTCAACTGTACCCACCCCTGCAGCCTGAAATGTGCTTCTGCCCCAGACCCTCAAGTCTGACAAAGAACTGGGGGCAGCTGGGCTGGCCACCTACCTGAGCAGGTCAATGTCAGTATAGCCGTACTTGACTTTATAATCCCCAATGCGCCTGGTACTCTCCTGCCCACAGATGATCCCCACTTGCTTGATCTTTCCTGCGTCCAAACCTACCAGAGGGAGAACAGTGCACATGAAAAACCAAGAAAAGGGGACAGAGGCAGATCCACCAAGACGAGGAGTGAGGACCCACCAAGAAGGAAGTGAAGACATCAGGGCACTGGAGAGCAACCTAAGGTCCCTTGCTGTCCTCAGCCTCACTCCCACGAGAATGCCCAGGCCCTCCTCCACACACTGCGGCCCCACCTACCACGGCCCTGTCTGCCTTGGGAGCAGCAAGCTGCCCTCAGCCTCCATGTCTGTCACATCTGCCAGGAGCTCAGGGAAAGAAGGAAAGTTACGCAGTGGCTGGAATCTCAGGGTTCCTTGGCTTTTCTCAGTTTCTGTCAATAACAGTGAGTACTACTGTGTGCCAGGTACTTTAGGGAGCATTTTCATGTATTATTAACTCTTTTAACCCTCACAACACCCTGGGGTAGGTGTTACTACCATTCTCATTACAAAGATGAGGAATCTGAGGCAGAGAAAGCTTAAATATGTCCCCAAGTCACCACTTAGTAAGCAGCAGAGCTGAACAAAGCCCCAGGCAGGCTGGTCACAGGGTCTCGTGGCTCTTCCACTATGCACCTGTCTGCCTGCCACCAAAGGAGGACAGGGGAGTCCCAGAGCCAGTCTCCTTTCCCATTTATCCCTCAGCCTGGCGCCCCCTCTCACCCAGCTGTGAGAGGCGGAAGAGCTCATCCTCATTCTCTGTGGTGTGGTCCACGTTTAGTTGGGTCACCTGCAACCCGTCCACCGTAGATTTGCATAGAAGTGCCCGGTTCGTACCTGCAGTAGAATTTGAACAGTGACCAGAGACTTAGCGGAGGAGGAGAGGAACCCCCAGCCTGGAGGGATTTAGGCCTCGGGCCCTGGAACGGCCTTTCCTCCTGCCCTTCACTGCCCACAGCTGGCATCTCATGCCTGCATCTGCCCACCTCTAGCTGGGACACGACACACGGTGGCAGTAAGGAGGAAACAGAGGATGGCCTTGAGACACTCTACGTCCAAAGCATCCACGTGTGTGGACCCTGAAGCCAAAACTTCCTCCCCGCGCCTGGATGGGTGAGCAGCTCACCTACATTGGCGACGTAGAGTTTGTTGTTGAGAAGGACGGCCACCACGGCCATGGCTCCTCCTGAAATCTCCCTCTCCAGCGTCTTGAGCCTCTCAAGGATCTTCTGATACTGAGGAGGCAACTGGTGCTGAGGGACGCCCTGCAACCCACCACCAGAGGGTCAGGGCAGGGCTGGGCCTCGAGGGCCAGCTGACCAACGCCCTCCTACCCTCAGGAGCAAGGATGTGAGCCCCGGAGGACAGATGGTCTGTGGCACCACCAGGAGGGAGGCCTGGGCTGAACCCCAGGGAGTGGCAGTGACCCAGCTCAGTGGTGGCCCCAAAGGTACTGGTGGGTGACAAGAGGGATAAGTGATGAGGCTGAGGACTGATTTAGGCCTTGGGCCCTGGAAAGGCCTCTCCTCCTGCCCTTCACTGCCCACGTCAGGCCAAGGAGGCCCCTTGAGGACAACCCCTGGCACCCCCAGCCTCTCCATCAGGATCTGCTCCCTTAGCTCCTGCTGCTCGGGCCCAGCATGCGAGCGACACAGTGGAGGTGTCTGGCCCCGACCTCCCCGGGTGCGTGGAAAGAGTACCTCTGGCAGCTGGGACTGGAGGCTGGCCTTCTCAGCCAGGGTGTCGTCGATAGACTCCAGGAAGCTCCTCTCCACCACATCAAAGGCCTGTGGGGACAGAGAGGGGGCAGAGCCTGGCTCACACACCACTGCACCTGACGCCAAAAATGTCCCTACTGATGACACCGTTGTCATGTGACAGAGGCTTTGCACACAGCAGTCCTGTCTCACAAACTGCAAGGCACCCAATGCTTCCTGCAAATCACCTCTGACAAAGAACTTAGGCCCAAGGGACAGGCACACTGCACGGGAGCCATTGTAGAAGGGACAGCAAGACAGGCTCAGGCAGGACCAGAGCACAGACCTAGAATCAGACTGGCGGGGTGTGAACTTCAGCTCCGCCACCTTGGGCTCCTCAGCTGCAGAACGGGACCACAAGGTTCTGAAGTGCCTTCGGCACATCCCCGGCCCAGAGGAGGGCTGGGCACAACCTCTGCAGGAGCAGGGTGCCTTTCCCAGGGCTTCTGCAAATCCTCCTGCTCCCTGAACACTGATGACACTGACAACTTCCCTGGGGTGTGGGGCCTGCTGAGAACCACTGGCCCAGAAGCCCTGGGGCCCAAGAGGACAGGAGAAGGCTGGGCTGCTCTCCTGGATCAGGAGGACAGCCTCACCTCAGGCAAAGGCCTCCAGCTAGGCTTTGAAAGGAGCCCCCAGGAGGGCTCCCCACACAGCAGCAGCAGAAAGGCAGACTCCCTCCGGGGGCTGGGACCCACCAGCCTCCCCTGTTCCCTTAACTCCTGCTGCTCTGGCCTTAGCACCACATAAAAATAAATACATAAAATACAACTAAAAATACATTAAAAGAAAAAAGAAAGGCAGAGTCCCAGCAAGCGTGGGGAGGCCAGGCCCCTGCACACCCACCCAGGACTCTCCGAAGTCAGAGGCAAGCACCTGACCACATCAAGGAAAGAGTCGCTCTAAAGCACCTACCAGGCCTGGCCGCACCCACCCACACTTCAGCCCGAGCCCACAACCCTGGCTCCCCTTCTCCAGCCGAGTTGCCTCCTCGGCCGGCCAGTCACAGGAGGGATGGCTCCTCCCTGCCTGGCCCTACACTCCCTGGGAGCAGCGAGTCCCTGCCACTGGGAAGGGCTTCCAGGGCTGACCCTGGGTGGGATGAAGAAGCCTGGAGTCTTCAGAACAATCCTGTCACATTTCACAGTTGCGGAACCCGAGTTCTGGGGGACGGGGAGGACACACAGTAGGCGAGGGTACCACAGCAGCCTATACCCCGTACCTGCAGCAGCACCCGCCGCACGTCAGCCTCGGTGTGTTCGGCGTTGAGCTGGCCAAGCAGGAGCTCTGCGGACAGCCGCTGGGCAACAAAGTTGGTCACCCGGTTGCCATCGTAGCCATTGAAGACCCCATAGAGGAAGCAGTTGTTCTCACTCCTGGCGGAGGCAAGGCACAGAAGGCCTGAGACCAGGGCATCACAGGCAGCGGGGGAGAGGGAAAGGAACTGGGGAGACCAAGGTAGATCAGCTGCAGCTTCAAGTACCCACCGGGGGGTTGGGGTTGTGGCTCAGTGGTAGAGTGCTCGCCTATCATGCACAAGGCACTGAGTTCAATCCTCAGCACCACATAAATGTAAAATAAAGATATTGTGTCCACCTAATGCTTAAGAATAGATATTTAAAAAAAAAAAAAAAAAAGTACCCACCGGGGTCCCCCCACTTTGGCTATCATGTCACTGTGGCTGTGCTCTCTTGGGATGCCTTCCCCCAGCTGTATCAGGCCTTGAATTACACACGAAGGGACCACAACAGAGGCCACTCCTGTAGGCCACATCTCATCGGCAAATCCCACGAGACAGTGGCAAGACTGGCACCTTTTCTTGCTTACAAACCAACTCTCTGCCAAAAGCAAGGCCAGCATGCACACCTGAACTTGAGCCAGCTGTCCTCCGGAGGGTGGCTCTCAGTGCCCTTGCCATCAGCAGAGTAGATGCGGTTGGAGGCTGATCCCACTCCAGAGAGGTGGCAGAGTGGCAGGTCGTCTGTCCAACTCGGTTGCTGCTCCTAGAAAAGGGGGCCAGGAAGCCATGAAGTCACCTTCCCAGGGCAGACCCCATCTCACTTTCTTTTTTTTTTTTTTTTTTTTGGGGGGGGTACCAAAGATTGAACCTGGGGGCGTTCAACCACTCAGCCACACCTCCAGCCTTTTTTAGTTTTTATTTTTAGACAAGGTCTCCCTAAGTTGCTGAGGTTGGCTTTGAACTTGCAATCCTCCCCGCTCAGCCTCCCAAGCGGCTGGGATCACAGGTGTGCACCACCTGCTTCCCTTTACCTTCTTTCCCAACAAAATCCTAGCAGGCCCAGCAGAGCCTGGACCCCACCCCCTGCAATACTCACAGAGGGCTCCACTTCTTTCCGGAGAACAGTGATGCTTCTGTGAACAGACACTTGAGGGGGCTTTGCTAGTCCGCAAACTGGTTCCCCAAGACAGAGGCATTCCCAAGCACAAGGCTCGGGAGGTCTCCACCAGAGAGCTGTGCAGCAAACGCCCCGCACGAAGCTCCCCACAGCCCCACTCCTCCCTGCAGAGCTTCTGACTGCGTGCACAGGAGTCCCCTGGCACCAGCTACACCCGCAGGTCTCAATGTCCAACCTGGGCACAGCCCTGGACATCTGCCTGGTAAACAGCTCCCCACACGGGACTCTCACTGGGGCCTGAACTTGAGAAACTCCCACTCACAAGCTGGCCGCAGACCCTCTGACACTGGGGCCTCTGCTGCTGGCATCCTCCCCTCTGCCCCTCCAGCTTGTCCTCCTGGGCCAACACCTACAGCCCGCAGCCCTGCACACACCCTTCTCCCTCCATGCAGAGCACCCCAGCAATCCTCCACGTCCTCTGGACTCTGGCTCAGGAGCCTTGCTCTGGGGAACTCATTCTACACGCCATTCCACCCTCCGCCTGTCTGCATCTGACTCCCACCCTACTCCACACACCGTCACTGTGGCTGACACATGCATGCTCACCCAGGTGTCCAGGCCCTGATCTGTGATGAACTTCCTATATCTCTATGGGGTGCGCTCTGAGTAGCTGTATCTTGATAAGCCCAGAGACAACCCAAAACAGGTGTGATTCCTGCTTCTTGCCTGGCCTGTCACCTGAGCACCACCCCTGGTTCACACAGGTCCTGCCACTGTGTTGAACTAGAGCAAACTGAACAGGGCCTCTGCCACCCGGCCACAGCTGTAGCCCTTTTTATTGTTTGAGACAAGAGTCTTGCTAGTTTGCTAAGGGTCTCACTACATTGCCCAAACTGGTCTCAACTTGCAATCCTCCTGTCTCGGCCTCCTGAATAGCTGATATTAAAGGCATGTGCCACCACAGCAGGCTCTATGTCTAATTTTTGTGACTATTTTCGTCTTTTGTTTATTTACATACTTAGAGGGAATTGCTTTATTACCTTTCCCCCCCATTTTAAATACTTTTATGTTACATTTATCTATTTCAGTGTTTCAGTTCTATATTTAGTACACAGGAGCAATTTTGGCAGGGTGTGGGAATCTATTTTATTCTTAAATTAACATGTAGTAAAATTCACTTTAAGAGTCCTGTTAACACATGGAGAGATCACTGCAACAGCTGGGCACAGTGGTGCATGCCCAATTCCCGCAACTTGGCAGGCTAAGGCAGGAAGATCCCAAGTTCAAGGCCAGCTGGTGCAACAGTGAGACCCCTGTCTCAAAAAAATAAAAAAGGGTTGAAGTAGCGGTAGAATACCTGTCTATTATGTGTGTCCCCAGTACAAAGAAAAAACAAAGCAAAATAAAGCGTGTAAGTGAAATCATGCAGTGTACATTCACGCTCCCTTCTGTACTAGGGATTGATACCAGGGATGCTCTATCACTGAGCCACCTCCCAGGCCCTCTTCCTTTTTATTTTTTGAGACAATATTTCACTACCACTGAGCTACATTCCCAGAGGAGGGCCCCACCTTTCTTTTTATTTTGAGATAAGGTCTCACTAAGCTGCCAAGGCTGGCCTTGAACTTGCCATCCTCCATCCTCCTGCCTCAGCCTCCTGGGTGGCTGGGATTATGGGCGTGCATCTCAGTGCCCTTTGAGGCTGGCTTCTTTCATCCACACCATGCCCGAGACCCCTCTGTGTGCTCCTGTGCACACCCACAGCTGCTCCTCATGCTGCAGACCATTCTCTGAGCAGCGGATGTTTACTTACTCATCCACCAGAGGGCACAGGGCTGATTCCAGGGTTTAGTGATCATTAACAGTGCTGCTATAAACATTCACTTTGGTTCTCTGGGGTAAATACCCAGGGTGGGACTGCTGGGTCCTACGGTGAATGTGTGTTTATCAGACTCTGCCAGGCGGTCCTCCAGGTGGCTGTACTGGCTGCACTTCCCCCTCCCGGCTGTGTGGTTTCATTTGTTGTTTTGGACTTCCAGGAGGCTGCAGGCACTCCTCCTGCTTTAATTCAAACTTCCCTCAAGGTCAATGATGTTGAGTTTCATGTGCTTATTTGCCACCTGTCTCTCTGCTCAAGCATCTGAGTCTTAAGCCCCCTTTTAATGGAGTTTCCTTAACTATTGAGTTTTTTGAGTTCTTACAGCCTCAGCAATAGCAAGGTGCTAAGCAACTCAGTGAGATTCAGTCTCTAAGTAAAATACAAAATAGGGCTGAGGATGTGGCTCAGTGACTGAGTGCCCCTGAGTTCAATCCCTGGGACCAAAAATAAATAAATACATAAATAAATAAATTCCCAGTCCGCAGCCGTTCACTCCACTCCCTCAGCCGTATCTTCTGCAGAGCAGGCTTTAGTTTGATGGTATCCATCTCACCAATTTTTTTCCTTTCATGGTTCACACTTCTGGAGTCCTAAGAACTTTTTGCTCAGGCTGGGGTCAAAAAGATCTTCTGTTTTCTTCTGAAAGTTTTTAGTTTTATATCTTACAGATCTGTGATCTATTTTGAATTAATTTGTGTAGAAACTAGGAGCTTGAGGTCCATTTTTTTCCTGCACATGATATCCAATTGTCCCAACACCATCTGTTGAAAAGATTAGCCTTCCTCCACTGAATTATCTTTGTATGTCTGTCAAAGTTGACTGGCCACATTGTATGGGTCTATTTCCAGACTCCACTATTTTACTGATCTGTGTGTCTCTCTGCCAATATCACAGTTTATTACCTCAGCTTTATTACTGTGGCTTTATAGTTAAGTCTTAAAATAACTCGATGTGATTCTTCTAATTCTATCCTTTAAAAAAAAACATTTATTTTTTTAGACGTAGTTGGACACAATACCTTTATTTTGTTTATTTATTTATTTATTTCATTTTTTTTAAGAGAGAGAGAGAGAGAGAATTTTTTAATATTTATTTTTTTAGTTTTCGGTAGACACAACATCTTTATTTTTATTTTTAATGTGGTGCTGAGGATTGTACATACCAGGCAAGTGCTCTACTGCTGAGCCACAACCCCAGCCCTAACTTTATTCTTTTAGTTGTTCTAGTCCTTTGCCTTTCCATATAAATTTTATTTTAAAAATCTTGTTAGGAATTTTTTATTTTTTGGGTTACTGGGGAATGAACTCAGGGGCACTGGACCACTGAGCCACATCCCCAGCCCTATTTTGAATATTATTTAGAGACAGGGTCTCACTGAGTTTTCGCTGAGGCTGGGTTTGAACCTTTGATCCTCCTGCGCCACTAGGATTACAGGTGTGTGCCTCCCGCCTGGTCTTGTTCGGAATTTGATTACACCTGTTTTAAACCCATGGGTCAATATGGGGAGAACCGGAATCTTCACTGGCTGGTTCTTTTAAATCCATCAACATGGCATGTCTCCATACTTATTATGTCATCTTTTTTTTTTTTGTACTGAGGATTGAACTCAGGGGCACTCAACCACTGAGGCACACCCCCAACATGTTTTTTTATATTTTATTTATAGAAAGGGTCTCATTAAGTTTCTTAGGGCCTCAATAAGTTGCTGAGGCCGGCTTTGAACTCGTGACCCTCCCGCCTTAGCCTCCCAAGCCACTAGGATTACAAGCATGCACCACCACGCCCAGCTTGACCTGTCTCATTTTAAACCAAAATAAATGTCTCCCTTTACATAAATGGGAAATTAAGTCTTGGGAACCCACCTGTGATATTATGTGATTATAGGACATTCAACTAATATATTCATTCAACAAACATCTGCTGAGCATTTGCAACAGGCTGGCAGGACGATCCCAAGTTCAAGGGCTTCTGGCATCTTAGCAAAACCTTGTCTCAAAATAGAAAATAAGGGCTGGAGTGTAGCTCAGTGACAGAGCACCCTGGGTTCAATCCTCAGTATTGAAAGAGAAAAACAAAGGGTTGATTGAGCTCATCCTGTGAGATGAACAATACAAATGCATCGCCCACGACGCAAAGCCTGTCATGGATACTGCAGTTTGTGCCTCTTCTGCCATATTCTAACTCCCACAAGGGGCAGGAATAGGCATCCTGGGCTGGAATCTTTCTAACAATCCATACTTTCCAGCAAAAAGTAAACATTACCCAAACAATTTATGGGCCAACTTGATATTAGAGATACACTATTAAAAAAACTAGTGAAGGGCTGGGGATGTGGCTCAAGCGGTAGCGCGCTCGCCTGGCATGCGTGTGGCCCGGGTTCGATCCTCAGCACCACATACAAACAAAGAAGTTGTGTCCGCCGATAACTAAAAAATAAATATTAAAATTCTCTCTCTTCTCTCACTCTCTCTTTAAAAAAAAAAAAAAAAACCTAGTGAAGTTGTCTTGCCAAGAAGGAAACTATTCAAATAGACAACTGCAGGGCTCGCCACACTGGTATCATGGCACAAGGACAATTCACCTGGAAGCACTTCATGGGGGTGCCCAGGACGATGCTAGCAGGGGCAGGAAGTTGTACTGACAATTTGTCATATTTGGCTGATGTGGGAATAACAAATTCTCCCAAACTAGAAAACCTATGTGTGTGACAATGATCAACCTACTCAGCAAGCACCTTATTTCTGAGGAAGTCTGCTGAACAGTGAGTCAGACTAATGTCTAGCTACTTCCTTCTTTCTTCCTTTGTTTGGTATTAGGGATTAAATCCAGGGGTGCTGAGCTACATCCCTAACCCTTCTTATGAACTAGGTTTGTTCTACTTGATAGAAATAATCAAGAAAATAGAAATTGATTAAGACTTTTTTTGGAGGGGGGATGGGGAAGAGGTACTTGGGATTGAACCCAAGTGCACTGTACCACTGAGCTGCATCCCTAGTCTGCCTGTCTGTCTATCTATCTATTTATTTATTTATTTATTTGTTGTGGTGCTGGGAATTGAACCCAGGGCCTTGTGCATGTGAGGCAAGCACTCTGTCAACTGAGCTATACCACCAGCCCTCATTTAACTTTTTTTTAATTTTGAGACAGGGTCTACATTGCAGATTCTGGCCTCAAATTTGCAATCCTTCTGCCTCAGCTTCCTAAGTAGCTGAGATTACAGGCATGTGCCACCACACCCAGTGATCAATACTTTTTAAATATGCTATAAATGTATACTTTAGTCAGTCCCAATGCCAGCATCTTACTCAGTAGGAAAGACAACAGAAGAGACTTTCCCATTATGACTAGGAACCCATTATGATCAGAAACCCAGCAAGAATGCCTGTTCTCCCCATTACTTAACATTCAACTGGAATGTTAACCCAGGCACCTAGACCAGAGAAAAGATAAGAGCATAAGAATTGAAGGGGGGAGGGTCTATTTGCAGTTGATATGATAGCATACCTGGAAATCCTAAAGAATTAATTAAAATTAACTCAATAAAAGAAACTAAGTGGCAGGATAGAAAGTTAACACTCAAAACCCAATAGCCTTCATATATCAAATGAAAGACGGGCAGCTAGCTGGCTTCTCAAAGTTCCTATCTGCTGTTAACTAAACCAGCAACATCTTCCCGTAAGTCCTAATGTGTCAGTGTCCCCCAACCACACTCCTGCAGAAAACTTTTAAATCTAGATTTATATAGGTTGATTCTGTCTTCATGCTCTCATCCCAGGAGGCTGGCGCAGTACTGAACACTGCCCTCTCACACCAACAACCTCACGCAGCCTCTATCGCGTGCAGATAAAGCCACCTACGCAGGGTTCCAAATGACTGTTGTAAACTGTAACCAGACCAAACTCCTGGGAAGCTAACCAACCCACTTCTGGCAGGAGGGGCCCACACCAAACACAGAAGAGAATGACATTTCCACCAAACACTGCACTCCTGGAAGGCAGGAGACAATCTGGGACCTCAAATAAAGAAGCTCTGTCCCCACAGGTACAGTCCCAGAGACTGGTAAGACCAAATCAAGTCTTTCCCTGGAGAACATCAGAAATCTGAAAACGGAAAGGCAAGGAGCTTTCTCGGCTTTTAAGATCAGTTTTATTCCCTGTCCCTCCAGCACACTCTGAACCAGCTCATGGAGGCCCAGACTCGGGCACAGGGCTCAAACCCTGGAGCCCCTGCCCTGAGACTCTCTCCCCGTGGCCTCACCTTGGCACTCTGTGTACATGCAGCCTGTGGCTTCTGTCCATTGTCACACTAGAGCCTGGTGGTTTTTTTGTTTTTTTTTTTCTTTTTTTTGGTACTAAGGATTGAACTCAGGAGCACTCGACCATTGAGCCACACCCCCAGACCTATTTTTGTATTTTTATTGAGAGACAGGGTCTCACCAAGTTAGTTGCTTAGTGCCTTACTAAATTGCTGAGGCTGGCTTTGAACTTACAATCCTGGCTCTGCCTCCTGAGCCACTGGAATCACAGGCGTGCGCCACCGTGCCCAGGCAGAGCCTGGAACTGTTAATTAGCTCCCTTAGTCCGCTGACTTAAGTGCCTGCACTTTGTGTTTTATGATGTCTGCAGAGGGTATGTTACAAGCTAATTAGCATTTTTTTTCCTAAGTAGTACCGAAAAATACCGATGTGTCCTTACCATAATGGTGTCTCAGGTTCACTAACAAAAGGGCAATTTCTTGTGTCATTTGGGCCCTCCTTTGGTGGCAGCCCTGCCTGGAAGGTGATCCTTAGAGCATCTCAGACACTGACTCAGTAACAGGTGGCCCAGAATTCCAGGAGGTCCCACCAACAGGAGACTTCGCAGTGTGGAGGCCGAGCTTTGAGCTTTCCCATCTCATCTCTGGCAGGAGTCACCCACGCAAGGCACCCAGGGCCCTCCACCAGCAAGCCTGCCAAGGCTTGTCGCCCCCCCCCTTTGGAACAGCTTCAAGAAAGGTCACGTTTGCTATTCTCAAGCCGCCCACCCGCCCTGCCATCCCTGAGGCATGCTTTCTCCCACATCCCCAAATGCCAGGCGGTGAGCTCAGGGCACCAGCCTCCAGGAAGCTGAGAAGGGGGCGACTTTTGCTGGCACCCTCAGCCCAGATCTGTTCGCACACGACAGTGAGCACAAGGGCATTCCCTCCTCCGCCGTTCAAAGGAAATTTATGAAAAATATGGCAAAAAGAGAAGGCTGCTCAAAAGGGTCTCACGCCGACTTGACTCTGTGTCCGGAAGTCCTATTTGGCATGAAGAGCTTCTGCAGAGACCCATTTAACCTGCCAGGGGCTTCTGAACACCTGAGCAGGTCTGTTTGAGCTGAACTCTACACACGAACATGTGTCGGTGTCACACTGAGAGCAAGCACCCATGCTCATCTCCAACCTGAGTCGCACATGAGGACAAAGCACAATTCCAAGCTCAGGGCTCAGCCTCCACATCAGATTATGGTGTGAAAGACCAAGTGTTTCTGTGCTGAGAGCACCCGGATGTCTGAGGCAAAAAGGCACTCACAGGGGGGACTAAAGGCCTCCGGGAAGGTGGCTCAGCGACAGGGGCAGTTTCTCCTCTCCAGAAAGCCTCTAGCCATCTCTATCCTGCTGAATGACCCACTTCTCCAAGGCCAACTCCCTCCTAGCCTCCACTGCCCCAAGGGTTTCCACCAAAGGCCCCCTGAGCTGCCATTTCAGAGCCCCTAACAAACACCTGTAGGGGTACTTATGGGGACCAGGGCAGCAGATGGACTGCATGACTGACTGCCGGCGAACAGCTACAGGTGACAGCCTAATGATGTTTTTAAAAGATGTTTTTACTTTCGTAGGTATATACTTATTTTAATAGAAAAAAATGCATGACTAGTACCTGTGATTTCATAGATGTAATTGCTTACAACACGCATGTCTAAGTTTAAAAAATCGATTTCAACCTCATTATCTTGTATTTAACTTTTATTTTTTTGGAGACAGGGTCTCACTGTGTTGCCCAGGCTGGCTTCAAACTCCTGAACTCAAGTGACTTCCGGTCTGTTTCCAGAGAGGCACACACCACAGTGCCTGGCTGACTGTTTTTTCTCTCAGGACTGGGGACCCAACCCTGGGCCTCGGGCTTGCTAGGCAAGCACACCACCACTAAGCTACATCCTCAGCCCTTGTTTTAAAATTTTATTTTGAGACAAAGTTTTGCCAAGTTGTCCAGGCTGGTCTCAAATTTGCAATCTATAGCCTCACCTTCCCAAGTAGCTGTGGTTACAGGCGGACCCCATGATTTTCTTTTTATACTTACATGACCGTCCTCAAACACTTGTCCTCCCTGGCCACAAACCATAAAAGGCACCAATGTTGTTCAAAACTAACTTTGAAGCACTTCTTGGCTTTTCTTCCTCTGCCATGCCCCCAACATCAGTAAAACACACCAGCTTTTCTGCCAAAATACTGCTGGACTCTGAGACTTCCAACCACTCCAGCTACCAGCTGGCCAAGCCACTGTCCTATAGCACCTAGATTATTCTAGTAGCCGCTTGGCAGGTACCAGGTTTCCATTCTTGCCACTAAAAAGAGGATTTTTCTCTGATCATAAATCACACCACATCAAGCCCCTACCACCCAGAAGCTTCATATCATGCTCAGGATGGAATCCAAAGGCTACTCCAGCACCCACAGACCTGAAGGGCCCAGCTTCCTTGGATGGTACTGACCCAACGTGATCCTTTCCAGCCACACTGGCCTTCTTGGGAGTCCTGAAAAGGGCAGGCCTTTGTACCCCCAACTCCCTTCCCATGTCCCCCACTTCATCTCATCAAAAATTGACATGTCATCCCCTGCCAAAAATGGCCCTCCACCCTTGTGTGTGCCTCACAACACATCTGCGGTTGGATCAGAGACACTGTGCCGTCACGATCATCCGTGCGGGCTCAGGGCTCACTGCCTGTCTCCACACATAAGCTTCACCACAGCAATGTTCCTGTACCTGCAGGCACCTATCACATGGTGAGTGCTCAGTGACACTGGAGGGGACAAACGGAAGACGTTCAAAAGCAGGATTAAAGCTGGAAGTTCATGGCTAGAGTGTGACCGTGCCAGGTTAGGGGAATAATGTGTGAGTTCATTTAACACCAGCAATATTCCCAGGAACCTTCTTGGTTTGGAGAAACTGAGGCTCAGGGACAAGTGACTCTGTTTTATCAGGCTGAAAGGGCTGGGGTTTTTTGGGGGGAGGTTGTTTTATCAGGCTGAAAGGGCTGGGTTTTTTTGGGGGGGGTTGGTTTTTTGGTTTTTTTTGGTACCAGGGATTGAACCCAGGGGCGTTCAACCACCAAGCCCCAGCCCTTTTTTATATTTTATTTAGAGACAAGGTCTCACTGAATTGCTTAAGGCCTCACCAAGTTGCTGAGGCTGACTTTGAACTTGAGATTCTCCTGCCTCAGCCTCTCAAGTTGCTGGGATTACAGGGGTGCACCACTGTGCATGGCTGACGGCTGGATTCTTTAGAACATATCAAGCTTTCTCTGAAAATTTTTTTTTTTAAAGAGAGAGAATTTTAATATTTATTTTTTTAGTTTTTCGGCAGACACAACATCTTTGTTTGTATGTGGTGCTGAGGCTTGAACCCGGGTCGCACGCATGCCAGGTGAGCACACTACCTCTTGAGCCACATCCCCAGCCCTGAAAGTCTTTCTTCAAAAAGATGTGTTAAGGTATCAATCTACCTAGGGAGGAACGACGAAACTCTTCAGGATGATGTTCCACTCTGCCAACATCAGGGTACAGCCTGGTAAGCACCAAATCGGCAAACCCCCACCCTTGCCTACAATCCCACTGCCCCAGTCACCTGAGACGGCTGCACTGCTCAACACAGACTCTGGTACCCATTCTAGCCTGGGAAAGGCTTTCCAGACACCTGATGCATACATATTTAAACACATGTCCCCCTGGAATGTCCCTCTTTTCCCCTGCCTGGCAAGCTCCAATGTCCTTTAAAGCCTCTGCAGTTCTCTACTACCTGCCCAGGGCTCCTTGCTGACCCAGGTCTACATTCCCAAGAGTGCCTTACCCACCGTGCCACTGGTATAGGCTCCTTCACAAAGTTGAACTGCAAACACAGTAAGAGTGGACACCAGGCCTCACTCATCTTCACACCTGCAGGGCCAGCAGCCACAGAGCAGGTGGCTAAGCACAGGTGTCTGAGATGCTCTCAGCAGACTTGGGTCAGAGGCCAGGTCAGCAAGGCCTACACTCTGGACTAGACCCTCACATCCTCTCTAAGTAGGAACATCCTGGTTATTATGAGGCCAGGATGGACCTTGTATAGACAACCTTGCCAGCCAGCCCCTTGCCTTACATCAAGATGCTATGTTTTTAACGCTATTCTTATTTATTTATTTGTTTATTTATTTATTTATTGGTATCAGAGGTTAAACCCAGGGGTGTTTCAACACTGACCCATATCCCCAACCCTTTTAAAAAATTATCTTGAAACAATGGCTCACAAAGTTGCTGAGGCTGGCTTTGAACTTGTGATCCTCCTGTCTCAGCCTCCTGAGCCACTGGGATTACAGGCATGTGCCACCATGCCCCACGACACAATTCTTTCTTTAAAAAAGCCCACCACCATCCAGAGAAGCACATTCTAGAGCTCATAAAGCTGAACTTCTATCTAACTCAGGTTCCTTGGGCCCAATTACACCTAGGAGGGAGGGAAGCTGGCAGCCACCCTGCTCTGCGTGATCCAGGTGACCAGGTGACCGTTTGCTCCTCAGCAAAACAGCTCAGTCTGCCCTATTTACCACTTCTTCCCAGTCCTTCTTTCTTAAGGGTGCAATCAAGCTAGTGTTTCCTGGATGCTTTCTACAATGAGGACATTTATACAGGGGCCCTGCCCTCGAGGAGTTTACAGAGCAGAGGGCCAGAACTCTCTGCTTCCAGTCTACACTGCATGCAGCAGTGATGGCCACCCCTCACGCACCAGCTCCAAGGCTTCAAGACCCTCCCAGACTCCACCAGTGGAACTCCACATCATGTACAACCACAAGAATGGGACGTTACGCCCCAGGTGTGTATATGTCCAAATACATTCTACTGTCATGTATAACTAAAAAGAACAACGACAAAAACCCTCACAAGCAGGAAGGCCACAGTCTGCTCATTTCTGTAAGGGAAAGGCTTAACACTGGGCCTGGCTTTACTCATATTTCACCGATATTAATTGAGCACCCAGCGTAGAGGGGTGATAGGAGGAGACACAATGGTAAGCAAGAGATCACAGCCTCTGTCTTAGAGGAGTCCACTTTCTAGTTCAGGGGACAGAAAAGTCCACAGGCAATTCCCACAGAGCGCCATAACAGGGGAGGACTCAGGGGACAGGCCCCCTGTCCTGGAAGGTCAAGAGTAGGCCACAGTGCCAACCTGCGTGTGCACCTGCCTGTCAGGAAATGCAGGGGCTAGAAAGCCCTGAGGGCGACTGGGGGAGTGGGAGCATCCTGGGCCCCACTCTCTCGGAGGCCAAAGGCACAGTGAGTTACAGGGGGACCATGGCTTCAGTACAGCCCCGAGATTACGGGGCGAGAAAAACTGCCGGATTTTGATCCTGTCTCTGCCACTTACCAGCTGCGTGGCCGGGGGCCGATGACGGCCACTCTGTGCCTGAGTTTCCTCATCTGTAAACAGGAATCGCTATGGTACCTATCTCCTGAGGCTGTCATGAAAATTAAACTCACTGACGTAAGGGCATGGGCACATCACGTCTCACGCAAGCGGAGGCGGCTACTGCTATTCCTGCACACACGCTCGGGGCTCCGCGGCGCCCCAGACCCCTTCCGGCCCGCGGACGCTCCCGCCGGGGGAGACCCCGGCGGCCTGGCCCGCGGCGCGCATGCGCAGGCCTCGCTGGGCCGCGGGTCTCGAGCGCGCCGCTCGCGCCGTCGGCCTCGAGAGGGAGGCTAGGACGGCGGACACACTCCGCCACCGACAGGAGCGGCGCCTGCACCGACAGCCCTCCCGGGCTCCCAACCCCCAAACTTGGAGTGGGTCGGATCCTCACACTCTGCAGCAGACTCCTCCTCTGCGCCGCCATCTTGGAAGGACCCCCGCGGCGCGCCCTCCTCTGGGCGGAGCAACGAGTCGGGTGGCTAGAGCGGCTTAAGGAGCCGCGGAGGACTGCGCCGCCGGGCGCGTGAGCACAGCGCCGCCCAGGACGGGAGGCGGGATGGGGCGCGCGGACCATGTGCGCAGGCGCGCTCTGCCACCCTTACCCCCCCCCCGCCCCAGGGACGGAATATGCGGAGTATCTTATTTAACACTCCATATGAGATTGTTCCTAGCCCGTCTCTCTTTTTTCTTCTTTTGGTTCCTGGAATTGAACCCAAGGCACTTAACCACTGAGCCACATCCCCACCCTCTTTTTTTCTATTTTATTTAGAGACAAGGACTCTTGAGTTTTTTAGGGCCTCTCTAAGTTGCTGAGGCTGGCTTTGAACTCGCGATCCTCCTGCCTCGGCCTCCCAAGCCACTGGGATTGCAGGCGTGCGCCACCGCGCGGCTCCTCACCGGCCGTTAAGTGCTGACTTTCTCCAGGATGCCTTTCCGAGGGGGTTCCTAAGGCTCTGGCTTAGGGCTCTGAATCAGGGGGACAGGGGAGTGAATTATTCACTCAGTGAACTCAGGCTCTTGGTCTGTGCCTGGCCCCATAGTGAATTTCACAACCAGCAGAACAGGCCTTCCGGAAGCTAACGTTTTAATTTGCAAGGACAGAATTGACATCCCAAAAACATTGCCAAGGCTTTGAATGATTGAAAGAAGTTCAAGTGTAGAGGCACTGGAGTGTGGTATTGCTGGCGACAGGGACACAGGCCAGGTGCAGGGAACTGGTGCAGAGGAACCAGGGAAAAGAGTGAGTTCAGGAAGCATGCAGGTCACAGAGGGCCACCAAGGCCAGGCAGAGGAGCTTGGAGGGGCGTGGGCCCCAGGCAGAAGCTTAGCGATCCCTCTTGAAGGCAAAGCTGTCGAACCTGAGGAAGCCATTACCGTCCCCTTGGTAGAAAGAGTTCTTTGATATTTTCAGGGGGATGGGAGTGGGGACAGGAAGACCAATTAAGGGACTCTTCTAGGTTAACAGTTGGGTCGGCTGAGGGCCGTGGGTGAATTTTATTTAGGAAATGATTTGATCCTGGATTGGTTGTGGGTGGTTGCTGAGGTTTGAATGTGTCCTCCCCAAATTCATGTGTTAATGGTAATTGGAGGTGAGGCCTTAGGGACTTAATTAGGATTACGGAGATCCTGAGGGGGTGCCTCACGACGTCATTAATGGCTTTTTGAGAGGAAGAGAGACTCATTCGCACACTTGCCTGCAGCGCCCTCCGACGTGTTGTGATGCAGCGCAGGACCCTTGCCAGCAGCTGCTCCAGGCTCTGGGACTCCCCAGCCTCTGGAACTATGATCCAAATAAACTTTTATTCTTTATAAATTTCCCAGTCTCAGGTATTTTGTTACAGCAACAGAAAATGGACTTAGATAGTGGTGACAGGGAGAGAGATGTCAAAGATTCTCCCCAAGGTAACTACCCAGGTAACTACCGTAATTTCCCAAAGAGCCCCTTAGTTTCCTGTCGACACCTGTGGAGTGCCCTTCCCCGACACCCAGAGACCACTGATGAGCTTCTGCTCTTATCTAATGAAATTCCTCCTTAGAAAGTTTTCTTGATTCCCACCCCAGTAGGAGCCCCTCTGTCACTTTTTTTTTGAGGGGGGGGGTGCTGGGGATTGAACCCAGGGCCCTGTGCATGCCAGGCCAGCACTCCACCAACTGAGCTATATCCCCAGCCTCACCCCTCCTCACTTTTAATCATTTGGTCACTTTGAGTCATTTAAAGGCGAGTGTAAATGCTGACAGTGAACCTCCCGAGGGCAGGAGCTCCGGAGACTAGGCCCTGGGTTTCTCCACAGCCTCCAGGAAGCTGCTTGGCAAATGTTCACAGCACCAAATTGATTAAAGAACCAAAAAAGTGGGGTGCGATGGCTCACACCAGTAACCAGTGGCTCCGGAGGCTGAGGCAGGAGGATCATGAGTTCAAAACCAGCCTCAGCAATTTAGCAAGGCCCTATCGAGAGGGGGCAAATTGTGACATATGCAGTGGAGGGGAGAAATAAAGAATGTCCACGTGCTTCTGCTCCTTTCAATGCTGTATTCACTCAAATTACTCGATACAATTTCACTCTATAGGTTCTTAATCAAGAAAACAGCAATCCTAATGCTGGGCACTGCAATAGACATGATCAATTGACAGCAAACAATTCTAGATTAATTCTAGGCACTGCAGACACACTTAATCATGACAGGCTCGTGACAGACATCCCCTCTCGCGCTGAGTTCAGAAGTCTCAAGCCTTAGGCTTTACGTCCAGCAGGTGCCCACTCGCTCAGACCGCGGTGACCAGGTGGGGAACAAGGCAGGCTTCCCCTGGTGTGGAGCGGACGCCCGGCTGAGGAGAGGTCGCAGGGAGAAGGTGCGGCTCTCACCAGGGTGGAGTTTGGAGCTGGGAGGATCCCGCAGAGGCTCGGGAAGGATGACAAGTGATGGGACGTCAGGTCCTCCTCAGGTCTCCAGCTCCAGTGCACCCTTGTTTCCGCGGGCTGGATCCCTGCTCATCAGCTCTATTATTTATACTAAATTTGGGGGGCTTTTGACCCCCCTTTCAGTCCTTACCAGCTACCACTAGATTTCTCAGTGACATCATTCTGTCCGGGGTCAGAGACATCTGATCTGGTGGTTCCCACCCTGATCTTCTGGCCTTTCCCTCCTTCCAGGCCAGGACAGCCTGCCGGGGGCTTCACTCTGTTGATCAGGGTGAGGGGAAGTGACTTGTCTGAGGCCACACTGGAGGGCTCCGTGGGTGTGCCTGGGGAGAGTGCTAACCTGGAGTTTTTAAGATGGAGTTGCTTAGGCTCAGGCCTCAGGCCATCCTCACAGGCCTAAGCAACTCGGCATGACCCTGTCTCTAAATAAAATATAGCATGGGCTGGGGATGTGGCTCAGTGATTAACTGCCCTGGGTTCAATCCCTGGACCATGTCCCCCCAATAAAATAATAAAGAAGAGGACCCTGAGCCCAGAATGGCCCTTGGAGAATACACATTAAGTCAGCACCTTCTGTTTGCAGGGACTGAGCTCTGAAGGACTGCAGGAAGGACACAAGGACGTCTGCTGTGGACGGGCCTCCTTCCCCTCTGGGGACAGCGTGCCTGGAAGCCAAACTAAATGGATCCTCTTCTCCCAGGAGAACGGTGCGCGTCATGTTGGAGTCTGCAGTCAGTTAAGACTGTCTCCTGCCGGAGGGACAGAGGCACCGCAGCCACTGGCTTTGGTAACCATTTAAACAGCCAGAGTGAGCTCTGGGCCACATCAAGCTGTCCCCGTGGGCGGGCTGGCTGGGGTGGACCAGGGTCCCCATGCGCCGTGGAACACACACCTGCCTGGAGCACTGGTGATGACTGCACTGTGACCTTCCAGGCCCAGACACCATCAGCTTTGGCTGCAACAGCCACCTTCTGGGAACCGAGAAGGGAAGGTTCCAGACCTCCTCTTAAGTCACAAGGAGGGCCCCTCACCCCAGCAGCGCCACCCAGCCAGCAGATGCCAGTCCCCCTTCGCCCTCTCATACGGTGTTGCAGCCACCTGGTTTGCAGGCAGTTCCTTGAAAAGATGACACATGGGAGAAGGTCGTGAAGGGACAATAAGATTCTCCCCTCACCCACCGCCGCCCCCTTCCTTCCCCTTGCTCTGACCCGGATCCCAGACAGATGCTTTGAAGGAGGGCGAGGAGCAGCAGCCGAGCCCTGGGCCTTCTTATTCCTTCTCTATTGCGAGCATTGTGTCCAGCGGCCTTGGCACTGACCATCTTAATGGCTGCATCAATTGGAGATGGTCGGTCAGGAAACTTCTCTGCAGTTGCTGTGCACTGAGGACTCACTTGTGCATTTAAGAGCTATTTATTGAACTTCTTAGAGGCACAGGGAAATGCCACGGGAAGGGGAGGATTTGTTTTTATAACACGTCAGCAAAAGAAAAAAGGAGACCCGTGGGGTAAAATCTGGATCTCTGTGGGATCTGGGGTGCGGGGCGAGTGGGGTTTCCTGCTGCCCTCTCTGTTTTTTTGAAAGGTATATTTGAAATGTCTTTTAATAAAAAATTCAAAATTCAGGATACGCTTCACTGTCGTGTCTATCTAAAAAGAACAGATAAAAAATTAAGAATAGAGGATGGGGTAGGAGCCCTAGCCGGGGGGCCAGGAAATCAAGGGCGGCTTCCTGGACAAGGTGACACCTGAGCTGAGGCCTGCAGAGTGCCTAGGCGGAGAGGGACTGGCCAGGGCAGAGAGCTGGTGGAGATGGCCCAGCCGCAGGGACACCTGGACACAGAGGCCCGGCTGGCTTGAGTGCGGCGAGTCCACAGGGAGCCACGGCCAGCTTGGCAGGGCCGGAGCAGCCACACTCCGAACCATGGTAGAGTCTGGCGTCCCCCAGCGAGCCGTGCAGCAGGGGACACAGGACCTGAGGACACTCCCTCTAGCTGCAGGGCAGGACCGGTTGTGGGGCTGTGGGTGAGAGACTGTCGCGCCTCGGGGGCACCCCTTTCAGACAGGGTCCCCAGGTCTTGTCCCTGGTATCTCTGTGCACCTTGATTTTCAGACCAGCTTGTGCCTCCTGGCACAGGCCCTCCAGGAAGCAGGGGTCGGTTCTACTCCTCTCTGCCACCCCAGTGTCTCGCACACAGCAGTCACCAAATAAATGCTTGGTGAATGAGCATATACTGAGCGCACACCAAGCGGCACATTCATTACTTCCTGTGCCGGGGCTACGGGTGTGTGACTGTCATCCCTGCTCTCCGGGTCCTCCAGAAGTGAGCGCCAAGATCAGGTATCCTGGGGAGACCCCTGTGGAGGACAGGAGGGGAGCCAGAGAAGAAGGGAGTTCCCCAGACAGAGGCAGGTCAGCGTCCCACACAGGGGACCGGGGTTAGGGGAGATGAAGGGGGTTTGGTAGGAGGGGCTCAGACCTTCGTGTAGCCTAAGGAAGTGCTGACCAGACCAATCTCTCAGGAGCCCCCTTGTGCTCAGTCGCTGGCTGGGAGCAGCCTGTTCCTGTAGGAATGGGAGGGGAGATCTAGAGGGCAGCAGCTAGAACTGCTGGCTAACAATGTGCACAATCACCATTGATAGCTCTGCGAATTGAGGCCCAGAGAGGTAAGGCCACTTGTCCAAAGTCACACAGCTGGGAAGGAGCGAAGTCCCTTTGTTTTCGAGGCTGTTTGTGACTCCAACTTGACAACAGCATTGTTACGGTGGAATTATGTCCCCAATTATGGGATTAGGTCAATGCAGATGTAATGAGTTCAGATGAGGTCACACTGGAGTAGGCTGGGCCACTGACCCATGTCATTGGTGCCCTTACGAAGAGGGGGAATTTGGACCCAGAAACAAATGCATACGAGGAGAACACCAGGTGGACACTAAAGCAGAGCCTGGGCGGCAGCACCTACAAACCAAGGGACGCCGAGGGCCACCAGAGCCAGGAGGGACTCAGGAGAGCGTCTCCCTTACGGCTTGGAAGGAACGGACCCTCCGACACCTTGACCTCAGACTTCCAAGCCAATACCTTCCTCTTCTTGGGCCCCAGTAGGTGGCCTTGTCACAGCAGCCATAGGCAGTTCAGACAGTGTGACATCCTTAGGAGCAAAGAAGGCTGAGGTCTCGGGCTGAGAAGCAGCTCTGGGCTGCAGGAGGAGCCGGGCAGGCCTTGGCCGTGGACCCAGGTGGGCCTGCTCTGCCCGGGCACAGGTGCACATGGAGTCCAGGCTGCAGGAGCGTTTCCAAAGGTGTCCGAGCGGCATCGGTGACAGGATCACAGCCAGGAGACTGAGGCCCAAAGGATGGGAGTGACCAGCTTGAGGGTGGCATGGCATCGGTGAACCCCAGATGGGCCCATGTCCCGTCTCTCCG
This sequence comes from Urocitellus parryii, assembly GCF_045843805.1. NCBI lineage: Eukaryota > Metazoa > Chordata > Mammalia > Rodentia > Sciuridae > Urocitellus > Urocitellus parryii. The sequence continues at coordinate 9,263,189 of NC_135535.1, forward strand.
GCCAGCCCCTGGAGAGGGCCGAACCGCGGCCAGCTGCGCCCCTGGCCGACCTGGGCAAACACACGGGCAATCCCTGGCCCTCCGGAGGCCGGTGGCCGGCCAGCCTGGGACGAGGGCTGCTGAGGCCCCTCTCCTGCACTTACCCTCAGCTCTGTCCACCGAGGCCCTGGCTTCTGAGCCGTCCTTCCCACCAGGAGGCTGCCGGTGCCCATCTGCCAGGCAGGCTGCTCTTCCGTCTGGAGGCTCCTGGAAACTAGCCTGTCCTCCAGCCGCCTCGGACCCCCCCTCAGCCACCCGCCCACCCCAACCACCTGGCCACTGGCCCCAAAGGAAGGGGAGTTTGCTGGAAGATGGCCAAGTGGGAACCCAAAGGTGTCTTTCCGGAGCATCCAGAGGACTGTGGGCAAAGGAGAGCCAGAGTTTGCCTCCCAGCCGGTGGCACCCACTTCGCCATCTCTGCAGCAGATGGGCACCCAGCAGGTGTCAGGCCACAGCAGGGAGGCGCGGGCAGCGCGTGGACTGAGGCACCGCTCTCGGGAGACCTTGTTCGGGGCTCAAGTCAGCCACGACTCACTTTGTGACCTCAGACAGGTTGCTTCACCTCTCTGGGCCTCCTTTGTGTCAACAGTTAAATGGAGGTAATTTTACCCCCTCTGCAAGATGCCTGGGAGATAGAGCAGGCATGGGGCAGGGGCCAGCGCAGCCGGCACTCGGCAAAGACTCCAGCACTGGCTCTGTGTTGCTATGGAAGGCGCTGGGGGTTGGGCGGTAAGGTGGTGCCCCTGTTCTTGAGGAGCAAACAGGTAAAGACAAGTGTGACTCACCCATTACTGACCCACACCACGGGCGAGTCACAGAAGAGGGCCGTACAGGCTGGTGGTGGGAAGAGGAGAGGAGAAAACCCCAGAAGGCTTCCTGGTGGAGGGAGCAGCGCTAGGCAGCTCAGCTAACTTCTCTAAGAATCTGGTCAATTGTTCCTCCCTTCCTCCCTCCCTCCCTTCCTTCCTTTTGCACTTCTGGGGATTGAATGGGGCCTTGCTACCCAAGTTCTCTACCACTGAGTTACACCCCAGCCCTTTTTTTAAACAATGAGACAGGTCTTGCCAATTTGCTCAGGCCAGACTCAAACTCGAAATCCCCCAGCCTCAGGCTTCCAAATAGCTGGGTGGAGAGGTGTGGATCCCTGCCTGGCCAAGCTGCTTCTCTTCCTTTTCCTTCTTTCCCTTTCCTTTCCTTTCTTCCCACCCAACCCCAGGAACTAGGGATTAAGCCCAGGGGGACTTTGCCACTGAGCTACATACATCCCCAGCCCCTTCTATTTTTATTTTGAGACGGGGTGGTGCTAAGTTGCCAGGCTGGCCTCAAGAAGTAACTTTGAGACAAAACCAAAGCTGATCAGTGCTTACAGGAGTAGGGCTGGTAAGGAGCCCAGGGAATGTTCTGGGATGTTCTGGGCCTCATTGTGCCGCTGTGTTTGTGGGACCTCATGGCACTTCACACTTGGAAGTGGTGAGTTTTACTGTGTGTGAATTGTGTCTGATGGGGCGGGGCTGGGGCTGGGGCTGGGGCTAGGCGGAGAGCGCTTGCCTCACAAGTGTGAGACCCTGCGTTCCATCCTCAGCGCCACATAAAAATAAATCAGCAGTCACCCATAATCCCCACTGCATTGTTAATGACTTGGTAGATGACCTAGAGAAGTAATATGTGTACTCCATACTTACCTTTACAAAAATCTGGTATCACTGTAATACTATTTTCTAATCTGATTTGTGTGTGTGTGTGTGTGTGTGTGTGTGTGTGTGTGTGTGTGTGTGTGTATCAGGGATTGAACCCAGGGACTTAACCACTGAGCCACATCCTCAACCCTTTTTATTTTTTTGAAACAGGGTCTCACTCAGGAGCTTAGGACCTCACTGCATGGCTGAGGCTGGCCTCCAACTTGCAATCCTCCTGCCTCAGGCTCCCAAGCTGCTGGAGTTACAGGTGTGCACCACTGTGCCCAGTTAATTTTCAAATCTATTTTGATATTATCACGTGAACATTTTCACTCTGCTATTATCCTGCAATGAAGTTTTATTTCCCACATGGTGGCCCACCTACAGATACCACCCGCCTGAGTGCCCCCCCCACTCCCATGTGATGGCCTGTCATTTCCTGCTTCTCAGGCTCCTGCAGGGTGCCTTGCACATCCTACAGCACAACTCAGCATTCCCTGTGTGGCCCCAAGTGGACCTGGTGTGAGGGCCCCCCAGCAGACCGTCTCCCTTCAGGAGAGGCAGAGCAGCCCCTGCCCCAGCACCTCCACCTGAAGCTGAGCCCCCAGGCCAACCCAGCCTGGGTGAGCTGACCAGGGGACCCACAGACGCACGATGAGTCCTGGAGGGTTTGCTCTGCAGCAAAAGCTGCCCCATGCAGTGAGGGGACCCGGCCTTCAGCCTTCGTGCAGAGAGCACCATCTGGGCTGGGAGTCAGGCCAGGCCGGGGAGGGCCAGGAAGCACTGAGGGTGCCGCACATCGTGAGCTGCAGTGAGATGTCACTGCACACCCTCCATGGCTAAATCCCAACACCGACTACACCAAGTGCTGACGAGGATGCAGAGCAACAGAAATTCCCGTTCTTTGCTAGTGGGAATGCAAACTGGTGCAGCCACCTGGAAGATGGTTAGGGGGTCTTCACAGAGCTGAATATTCTCCTACCATAAGAAGCAGCTCCTTAGTATTTACCAGAGATGGAAAGAAATGCGTTATCAGACCGTGAAAGGACATGGAGGGACTTCACAGTATATTGCTAAGTAGGAGAAGCCAGTCTGTAGAGACCACATAATGTATGATTCCAACATTCTGGAAAAGGCAAAACTGGGGAGATGGCAAAGAAAGCAATGGCTTCAGCCAGGCACTGTGGGTGGAAGCCCAGTGACTCGGGAGGCTGAGGCAGGAGGATTGCGAGTTTGAGGCCAGCCTGTGCAAATTAGTGAGGCTCCGTCTCAAAATAAGTAAATAAATAAAGATGTCTGGGGATGTAGCTCAGAGGTAGAGCACCCCTGAGTTCAATCCCCAGGAAGGAAGGAAGGAAGGAAGGAAGGAAGGAAGGAAGGAAGGAAGGAAGGAAGGGCATCCAGGAATGCAGGGAAAGAGAGGGAAGGATGAATAGGTGATACATAGGGGATTTCTAGGGCCATGAAATTATTATTCTTTATGTGCTTCATTTATTTTCAGAACTAGAGACTGAATCCAGAGGCATTTTACCCCTGAGCTTCAGCCTCGGCTCTTTTCATTTACTGATTTCATTTTATTTTGAGGCAGAGTCTTGCTTAGTTGCTGAGGCTGGTCTCAAACTTGTGATCCTCCTGCCTCAGCCTCCTGAGTAGCTGGGATGACAGGCACGCACCGCCCTGCCTGGTGCCCTGAGATTATTAACCCCCTAGGACGGGTTCTGTTGCCTAAGCACATGCCCGTTTTTAATGGTTGATGACCGGAGGGAGAGTTGACTCTGTCTACAGCTGGGCCTCTGGGCTTTTTAACTCAGATGAAAACTGCGGCAGTCCACGGGGTCAGGCTTCGAGGGCCCCCACCCCACTGCCCACCCCTGCTTCTGTCCCCCCAGCAGTTCCTGTTCTCTGCCCCGACTTTGGCTGTGGCTCCTCATCTCAGCCACGGCCTGTCCTCTGGACTCGTCGGAGACATCCCTCCCACAGTCTGGTGACCTCTCCAGGCCTCGTGGGCTGGCTGATGGCTCCTGTGGGCTGGGCACCCTTCCTGAATCACAGAAACGAGGCCACCATCAGCTGAGCAGAGGCTTCTCACAGGTCTGGGGCAGGTGGACGTGGATCTCAGCCTGGCCCTGGCCGCGGGAGGTCCTGCCTGGGACGGCACCAGCTGTCTCTCCGCTGTCTGGGGTCAGGCCCAGCCGTGTCCCACAGTGGGAGAGCCACAGGCCGGCACCGCACCCGGGGCCCTGGCCCAGGCTGCTGCAGCTCCTGCTCCTGAAGGGTCCACAGTGGGAACACCGTTCCCCTGGGGAAGGTCCCGACTCTGCTAGGGGGCTGGTCACCTCCCCAGGCCCGGCCAGACCGCCAGGCCAGTGGCCGCGCATCTTCCAGCCAGGCGAGCTCTGCCGGCCTGTTGTGTCAGGTCTTGTTGTTGCTGTTGTTGTTTTGTCTTCCGCTGTGAGCAGAGGCCTGGCACGACAGTCCCGGGAGGAAAGTTTATTTGGGCTCCTGGTTTCAGAGGTCTCAGTGCACAGATGGCCGGCTCCGCTGCTCTGGGCCCGAGGCGAGGCAGGACATCCTGGCAGAAGGGTGTGGTGGAGGGAAGCCACTCAGACCAGGGCACCAGGAGGCAGAGGGCTCCACTCCCCAGGGACGAAATATGTACCGAGGGCACCCCCCAGTGACCCGCCCCCCGGCCAGGCCCACCTGTGACACTCAGTCAGTGTCTTCAAGTGGGTCACGGGCTGCGTGGGCTAAGGCGCTCCGATCCCCAGCGCTTCACCCCTGAACCTTCTTGCTTTGACTCACACGTGAGTTTCGGGGGGACACCTCATATCTAAACGATAACACCAGAGCCCCAGCCAGGCCCAGGGCACCCTGCTGAACTTGGGCAGCCCCCTGTGGAAGCGGTGGTTACAATGTGAGCACACGCGCGCGTGCACACACACACACAATCACAATCACAATCACAATCACAAGATTTTCCTGCATATCGCTGTCAACGTTTTTTTATTCTTTAACACACCAGCTCACAGGATTGAACGGAAGACGTGATACCGCAGTCGGAAGTGCCTGGCTTTGGGCAGACTCTTCCCCCCAGCTGCCTGACAAGGCCTTTCAAGAACAAAAGGAGGGTCTTCCCGGAATAAATCCCCTCTCGCGGCCCTTTAATGCAAAAACTGCCCACCATCTTACAAATGGCAGTTTGCAGCTTGGCACCTCTAAGATGCCTTCTCCCGTGGCACCCCGTGGCACGTGGCTCATTCCACTTGCATTGATGCTTGAAAATTGGCCATTCAGAACGGTACTTTTTCGTCTGGGTACTTTGGCTGGGTGTGGTGGTGCACGCCTGTGATCCTAGTGGCTCAGGAGGCTGAGGTAGGAGGACCATAAGTTTAAGGCTAGCCTCAGCAACTTAGTGAGGCCCTAAGCAACTGGTGAGACCCTATTTCAAAATAAAAAATAAAAAGGGGCTGAGGATATGGCTCAGTGATAAGGGCCCCTGGGTTCAATCCCTAGGGGACACACACACACACACACACACACACACACACACACGTACTTTGATTTGTTTTAATTTGCATTTCTCTGATTGCTAGAGACATTGGACATTTTGGGGTACATATATTGGCCCATGTGTATTTCTTCCTATGTGAGTTGTCTATTTCAGTGACAGGCTTATGTTTTTGTTGCTAACATGTTGGGATGATTTCCCCCAGTTTTTCATCCTCATTTCATTTATGTTCTGACAGCTGAACATTTACAAATTTACCTGGCCAGATCAAATATTTTCCTCTGTGACCTCTGTCTTCTGTGTCTCCTGAGAAAAAGACTCCCCACCTTAAATTCATGTCCACATTCATTTAGGAGGCAACCTTGATTCTTGTTTGGGATTTCAACTCGATGGAAGGGATCCAATTTCATTGTTTCCAGATAAAAGAGCCAAATTCCTATAAAATTTGCTTATTGAATAATCTCTTCTTCCCCCCTCTGCTTTGAAATGCTACCTTTATCGCTTTAGTAAATCCTGTACACCTACCCCGGTGTCTTTGTTCTTAAAATCCCTGCTCCCCAGGGTGTTATGAGATTAAAGAAGTAACCTCTTCAGGCCTGAGCAGGGGACCTGGGATCTGCTCCAGGTGTGTGGCCTCCCCTCCCCTCCCTTCCTCCATATGCTGTGCCATTGACCCTGGGGTGCGGCCACAGCTCCTCACCATTAGGCCCCAAGCCACTTTCTGGTCTTTATCACCTCTGTCAATGTGATCTGGCTCAGGAGCCTGGGTGGATTGGGGTGGGGTGGCCGCCACAATTCTGGCAGGGAGACTTCACAGGGAGATGGCCTTTAAGCTGGGTGTGGGAGGGGAGAGGAGTGGGCAGTGGAGCCAGGAGAAAGAGCCATGCAGGCCAAGGAAACAGCATGACCCAAGTGGGGGTGAGATTGGGCAAGGACAGGAAGTCCAGGGGGAGGGGGGCAGCAGCTCACCCAGAAGGAGCTGCTTGTAGGGTGAGGGGCTTTGTCTTGTAGGGTGAGGGGCTTTGTCTTGTAAGGTGAGGGGCTCATGGAGTGGCAGCCACATGGTCAGGTCTCCGTGACTTAGGAAGATCACCCTGGGTCAGATGGGAGGCAGGGAGGCCAGCCTTAGGAGGCTACTGAGACAGCCTAGATAAAGGGTCTCGATGGCCATGAGGGTGGAAGGAAAGGGACAGTTCACAGGAATATCCTAATGGTCAAAGCTGGCAGCAGCCGGCAGGGGAAGGAGGGGGGGGACTGCTCAGGCAGCAGGACGGATGGTGGGGGCGGGTACTCCAGGGACAGCAGGTTTAGGCCTGGCAGGGGAGGGTTGCGGGGGGGGACAGAGGGTGTGGTGGGAGACACTGAGAAGTTCAGAACGAGGAAACCGAGGCATGGCACTCAGCGTGTGCTCTCCAGGCACCTGAGGCCAGGGCTGAAGCAGGGCAGAGGGACGAGGGAGTGGGCGGTTTGGAAAATATTTAGGAAGGTGAGTCCACGAGATCTGGTGGGTGAGAGGAGAACTGGTCTAGGACCATACCTGGGGGTCACTGGGTGTGACACAGGAGAAAGAGGAAGTTTGGTGGGCAGATCTGTTCATCAACCTGTGAGTCTTCAATTAAGCAGCTGTGTGTGTCACAGACTTTAGCACCTGACAGACCAACACCATCCCTGCCCTCGGGGACCTACATTCAGTGAGGACAGATGGACAATAAAAAAAATCAATAAGTAGGGCTGGGCTGGGCTCAGTGGTAGAGCGCTTGCCTGGCAGGTGTGAGGCACAGGGTTCGATCCTCAGTATCGTATATAAATAAATAAAGTCCATTGATAACTCTAAAGATACATTTTAAAAAAGAGCAATTAAAAAAGTCAATCAGTAAATGTGTGTCAGGTGGTAACAGGTGCTATGTAGGAAAATAAAGAGGGGCTGCCTTTAAAAAGGTGTGGCCAAGGGTGGTCCCACTAAAAAGTGTCTTTGAGTCCAGACCTGGGGAGAGGGGAAAGGTGCATTCCAGGCCAAGGGAACGGCAAGTGCAAAGGCCCTGAGACAGAAATGTGCTAGGAGCACCAGTGGCTGGAACGAGGGAGAGAGAGGCCAGGCACGAGATTGAAGAAGTAGAGGGCAGATCCTGTGGGGCCTTGGAAATTTTGTGGGGGACAGGGGGGTTACTGGGGATTGAATTCAGAGCACTAGAAAACTGAGCCACATCCCCACATCTGTTTTGTATTTTATTTAGAGTCAGGGTCTCTCGGAGTTGCTTAGCACCTTACTTTTGCTGAGGCTGGCTTTGAACTTGCCATCCTCCTGCCTCAGCCTCCCAAACTACTGGGATTACGGGCATGAGCTACCACACTTGGCCAACTTCCTGAAAGTTTTTGAGCAGAGGTGGGCCATGAGCCAATCCGTCCGTGTGTGTGTGTGTGTGTGAGAGAGAGAGAGAGAGAGAGAGAGAGAGAGAGAGAATTTTTATTTTTTACATTTTTTTTACTGGGATTGAGCCCAGGAGCACTTTACCACTGAGCCACATCTCCAGCTCTTTTTCTTTTTCATCCTGAGAGAGAGTCTCACTAAATTTTTAAGGCTGGCCTTGAACTTGCCATCCTCCTGCCTCAGCCTTCTGAATCACTGGGATTATAGGTGTGCGCCACCATGCCTGGCTTTGATTTGTATTTTATTTTATTTTTTGATTTGTATTTTAAATGCTTAATGGTTAAAACTTCCTTGGTCTTTGGATCCCACCCTGCCACTCTAGATGGATGAGTTTGGAGAAGTTATTTAACTTCTCCATGCCTTCACCATCTGTAAAGTGGGGATAGTAACAGGACCCCCTTTGTATGGTTATTTGAAGATCAAATAAGATTAACAGAAGGACAGGTCTCACTCAGGACAGCCTCTGGTGAATTCTGAATTATTACACAATGATAACCAATACGCTGCTCTTGGCGAGGACACACTGGCTAAGGTCAGGGTGGAAACGGGCACGGTTTGAGTGGCCCCTCCCGTGGGGCAGAGCAACGGAGTGGCCTGGACTAGGGGGACCACAGTGCACGCGAGGTGGTCAGCAGTGGAGCTGGCTGAATGTGCTGACGGGTCAGATGTGAAAAACGAGAAGGGCGCTGAGCACAGATGGGAGGCCGTGCAGCGTGTCAGCTGGGAGACAGGGCCTGAGTGTCTCAGGGTAAACGCAGCTGGAGTGGCCTGAGTTGGGCGAGGACACTGGACAGCAGCCGGGACACAGTGGACATGTAGTGCTGGGAGACCAGATGGGCTGGCAGGGAAGGGAGTGTGGAGGAGAGGAGGCCCCAGGATAGGCCTGGGGCCGCCAGGTGGACCCGAGGGCTCCGCCCGGCCGGGTTCCGCGAGGTGCCTCGTGAAATGCCTGCAGACTTTTGAGGCGCCTTGTGCAGAGGGCTTTCTGTTTTGCCTGAAATCTCTCACACGTCTGAAGTAGCATTTCTAGGACACATAATTGGGACAGGGCTTGGGAAGACACCAGAACACAGGGGAAGCACAGGGGACAGATGGGGAGCCAAAGCAGAAGCCTTTGCCACTCCAGAGACACGCAGCGCAGGGAGGATGTTCACATTAGAGACAGGCTTTCAGGGGGCGCAAGTGACCCAAAACGTGCAGAAGGATTGAAGGAAAGGCAGCGGGGGCTGAGAGCGCGGCTTCAAAGATGGACACACTATGGTTCAAGCCAGGCTCTGCCCCACCCCGGGTGACCCTGGCTGTGGCACGTGTCCTTTTGTCCTAGCTTGTCTGTGAAACAGGAGCATCAGGGCGTCTCTAACACAAGTATCGGAAGCTGTGAACCAGATAACGCTTTATAAAGTGCTCCATGTAGCTCCAACCCACGGTCAAGTGCAGCTGCCTAAATTCACAGGGAGAGCGGGAAAAGCAAAAAGGATCCAAAATAGAACAAAGGGGAAATGCACGGGGCTGGAATCAGTGCTGGGAGCGGGGCTGGATTCTCGGCGTGACCCTGACAGGCCGGCCCTGCTCTCAGAATAATGTGCTGCCAAATCCCTGTGTTGTCTTGGAACGCTCCATAATTTCATCCTTGAACTTGTGTTTTGCAGCAAATACAGTGCACAAGGAAGTACATGCGGGAGCAGAGAGGATATGCCAGGTGGCATTGAGCAGGTTGAGGCCAGTGAGAATGACTGGCAGTGAGTAGCACAGGTGCCTAGTAGTTGCCCTGGCCACCTGGCATGCACCCACATGGTTGGGCAGCTTGGGACACTGTGGGGCTGCAAGGGGACAGCAGGGCCAGAATCTGTGCCTTGACTGGCAGCAACAGAAGAAACAATGGTGGTGGCACTTCCAAGCCCACCACGCCAAGGCAAGAGAAGGGGTCCACCTGGAAAGGCACTCCCAGCTCTCCAGCCCAAGCACTGGCCAGGTGCCACCCGCCCGCCACCCGCACCAGGGTGGTAAACTTTGTCATGATATGTGAGTTATTAAAATATAACATGTGAATTATTAAATTGTTACAAAATAAAAGCATCCGCCTGATGTTGCAATAAAACATAACAGAGAATTTTCCAGAGTTTAGAATCTCTAGTTTTGAAAACTGCTGCAACATTGCAAAGCAAAAATCCTCAGGCTTACACATGGAAATTATGTAGAAAGGTCATCACATCCTATAGAAAATAATTGTATGTTCAGGTGAAGTTTCATTGTTACTGAGGAAGGCAATTTTAATATTAATTTTTTTTGTAATAGAAGAAAAAGCAGGTGACTCACATAAACAGGTTATTAAAATAATATACATGGGCTGGGGATGTGGCTCAAGTGGTAGCCCGCTCGCCTAGCATACATGAATCACCTCAGCACCACATTAAAAAAAAAAAGATATTATGACCACCTAAAACTAAAAAATAAATATTTAAAAAAATAATAACACGGCTGGGGATGTGGCTCAGCCGTAGAGCGCTCACCTAGCACATGCTGTCCCCTTGCAGCCTTCAGCACCACATAAAAATAAATAAATAAATAAAGATATTGTGTCCAACTAAAAAATTAATCAACAAATATATTTTAAAATAAATATATCTATTGGTTAATTTTTAAATAAATAATAACAATATACATATCACACTTGGCGAGGTAGGGCACACCTGTAATCCCAGCAACTCAGGAGGCTGAGGCAGGATTGCAAGTTTGAGGCCAGCCTCTGGCTACTTAGTAAAGAGTCAGAGATAGAGCTCAGTGGCAGAGTGCCCCTGGGTTCAAACCCCAGTTCCACTTGCAAATAAATAAATAAATAAATAAAAATGAAAACATCACAGCTTGAACAACTGTTCTGGTCCCCTGGGAAGGCTGGCACATTCCCCTGGAGCTCCAACTTTTCCAACTTGTCTTCCCATCATCCCCTTTAGAGAGCTCTCAAAGTGAAACTCTGCTGCTGAATGACCCTGGGGCGGGGCACATCCGGGTCCCTGGCAGGTAGTACAAGTGACAAATGCTTTGGTGTCTGAAGACTGCCGCTCCGACCTGAATGAGGGCGGGGAGCAGTTGCACGTGGCGGGTGGCGTGACCATTAAGCAATACCGACTCCGCGTCCCAGTTACTCTTCTTGACTGAGATGGGCAGTAACCCGGGGTCCATCAGGGTGGGTGGCCTGGCCAGCCCACAGCAGCACTGGGTAGGGCCCAGCGCCGCGGGCCCCAGGGCTCGTTCCCTGTGGCAGGCTGCAGCCTCCTGGCCGCGTCTTCCAGGCGGTGGGGCTCCCGGCCCAGAAGTCCCTTCAAGGCAAGGGCTTAGCGCCTGGGGAACCGGAAGTGCGGTCCCCGAAGGCCCTCGGCACCCCAGGCCTCTTTCTCTCGGAATTGGCTCCTCCCACTTCTGCTTAGCCAATCCTTGTGCCCCATCGTGGAGGAAGGCGACCTGATTGGCTTAGCCACCACCAGTGTGGGCGTGGTCACATCATGACTGACAGTGGGCAAACTTACCTGCTCCTCCACCCCAACCCCAGCTCCCGGGCCTGCTCTGATCAGCTGGGATCTCTCTTGGTCCTTCTGATGGCTCCTCCAAATTCGTCTTGACCTCTTCCGCTCTTTCATCATCAAGTGATCCTTCTGTCTGCACAATGGATGGCATCTTTCAATGGTCATTCAGCCCGCAACCCACCAGTTTGGCCACCACCCTTAGTGGCTTTCCATGTCACTGGGCCCCCATCTAGACCCCCAGAAAATGAACCCCTAGAGAATGAACAAGCCCCATTCCTGAGACCTCGAGTGGTGGGTCCCCTTTAGCCTGTCCCTCTTCATTCTCCTCTTTCCGTGCCTGCCACTCTCAAGCTCCTCCCCAGCCAGCCCCCTTGCTGCCAAACCCCTGTTCATCCTAGAGAACTCGGGGTGTCACTTACTCAGAGGGCTGTCTCTGAGCTCCTGGTTTCACCCGCATCTTCTGGCCTTCTTGCCAACCCCGCCCCAGCACAGCTCACAGTTTGTACTTCGGCTTGAGATTGTCTAACCCAGACTTCCTCCACTGGATGAGCATCCCTGCAAGGGTGGGGACTTGTCTGCTGTGGAACTCCGAGACCCGGCAGTGTCTGGGACTTTCTAGGCTAACTCAGTGGCCAATTCAGGGCCACTAACTTTAAAAACAGAGTCCCAGACCATGCATACTGAAGAGATGGAAGTGGTCTGGAATGAGGCCAAGCTCCTCATCCTGGTTACCTGTGGAGTTGGAGAAGAGACCAGGACAGGGAAGTGGGGGGCGGGGGTGTGCATTTGTGCACATCAGGGGGAGACTGGCTTCAGTTGCAGTGATTTTACATTTTTACTTTTTAAAAAGGAGAATATATTTGGAGCTTCATGTAATTAATAGCTTCCTGTGTAATTAAAAATTAACCGAACAATAATAAATAAATAAGACGTGGTAGGCACTGTGATGCATGCCTGTAACCCCAGTTACTTGAGAAGCTGAGGGAAGAGGATTGCAAGTTTGAGGTCAGCCTGGGCAACTTAGCAAGCACCTGTCTCAAAATAAAGAGGAAAATGGGCAGGGGATGTAGCTCAGTGGTAGAGCACCCTGGGTCCAATTCCCAGTCCTGCAAAACAAACAAATAAGACATGGCCCAGGTCAGGGGAGACAGAGGCGATGGCAACCCCAAGCCACAAAGAAACACTGACAACTTGTGATCCGCTGGTGGGTTCTGAGTCTTCACTTTATTACTATGTCACCAGAAGTCACCACCTTCACTTGGTTCACCGCAAATGGACAGATGTCATAAAGGAGGGTGCCACAGGGCCACTGGATTCACTCTTGAGAGACTTGACCAGGTGGTGGGGGGTCTAGATGGGGGCCCAGGATGGGGACCACCCTTCACCACACGTGCGCGTGCACGCACACACACACATAGATATATTTGTGGAGCCTTATATTATACATCTTATATATAGAAAATATATATATTTATACTATACACAGGCAGTACCGCTGCAGGAAGGGCCAGGGCACCCAGACAAGGGCTGTGGGCACCAGGGGCTGGGAGTGTCAGGTCAGGGGCAGCGCTGGGAGGTGGCTGGACCAATCCATCCTCCATAAAGTCTGGGGGGCGGTCCCCCTTCATGCTCCTTAGAGAATCAAAGGAGCCTTGGGCCAGGGCTAGCGGCCCCCAGGGGTAACAAGTGGGAGCTCTTGGTACCTACGAAGAACCTGGGGCCCTCAAGAGTCTTTGAGATCGAGATTCACCAGGGAAGGAGGGAGAGGGGAAGCCGATGCAGGCCCCTGGGAATTAGCCCCTCCATTATCACACCTCCAGGTGGATGAGGAGCCACCCAGGCCTGACGGCCGATTGCACAGGATCATGTCAACTCAGGAGGCAGAAGAGAGGGCTCCCCACCTCTTGTTCTGTGCTTGACCTTGGACAGATTACTGCCTTCCTGTCCAGACTGGAGCCTTTCTAAGGGTCCTTGCAGCTCCACACTGTGGAACCCATTTCCGGGGCCTCTTGTGCTTGATGGGGAAGGGGGAGTCCAAACCCTGCACGGTTGGGCTGAGGGCGGGGTGTGGGGCACTTCTCCAAGGAAAATTTGGAAAAAAGGAAAGCAGAGGGCATTGGGGGAGGCCGAGGGGATTCGAGATGCCAGGGGCCTCGGGCTCAGGGCCCCAAGGGGCTGTGTGCAGACAGCAGAAGGGCGATGAGGCCTCCAGCAGCACTCAGGGGCGTGTCCCGTCCAAATCCTACCCTGGAACATCTGTCACCCTCTGTCTCATTTTCACATGGAACCCAGCTGCTGTCCAGCTGCCTCAGGCCCTCTGCCACCCCACTGCCCTTGGGGGCCTGGACAGACCCCAGTTCTATCCACAGCCACTGCTAGCTCGCCTGTGCTCACGGAGCGTCCCTTCTGTTCAGGGGGACAGTGATGCTCCTTCCCCGTTCCTGGCCCACCTCAGGACCCTTGCTCAGGGGAGCCTTGGGCTCACGGGGTTTGCCCCACGCCTCCCACCCTCAACGGGCTCTTTGTACCTTTTCTGGCTGGTGCTTGTCTTCCCAATGGACCATAAGCTCTGAGGGCAGGGGCAGGGACCATGCACACCCTCCATGTCCCCAGCACAGGAACCTGACAACTGGCTGCTGAGAGTGAACAAGGCAAGGGGCGAAGGGGTCAGGGGGCGAGGGCTCTCTCGCCCCATCCCTGTGGCCAACCCACAATCCCCTCTGCCCTGCTGCCTGAGGTACTGGCTCGTGTGCACCGGGCAGAGAGGTGCAGGAGGACGGACGGCACAGACACGCAGCCTCCCTGTCACTTGCAGCTCAGGGTGGAGGAACCTTATGCAAGAGCCTTCCCTGCCTAGCCCAGAAGGGCCCGCTATGCCCACAAGCCCCACCCATGCCTGTGTCTTAGGGGTCGCCGAGGCCCTACCCGCTGCAGCCCAGTCACCCTGAGCCACTCTGCACCAGCCGCCCTCCCTGGGTCCCCTTGGGGGCTTTGCACTGCCTCCCACAGCAGGCCTCTGGAAGGCCAGGGAAAGATGCCCCATGTCCAGGCTTGCTCCAGCCAGAATCTCTGGCTGACCCCAGCGAGAGGAGGATGAGTGTCCCAGATCAGGCAGGGTATCAGGCACCTGCTGGGTGACTGGGGTCAAGAAACCCAGGCAGCAAACCCAGCTCAGCTCCACCGGCTCTTTGGGACCTTGGGCCAGCCCTGCCCCCCACCTGGCCTTCTTACCCACCAGCTCTGGGCAGGGACCTGGGGAGCCAGTCGTTTGGGAGACCAAGAGGGAGTTGCTAGAGCTCCCTGCAGGACACAGAGCAGGAAGCACGGGGTCATGGGCGAGCAGGGTGAGCACCCCTGGAGAAGGCCAAGGCCAAGGGTGGGCACCCACAGGAGCAGGCCCCTAGCTTGCAGCAGGATCGTGGTGTCTCGGGGCTGAGGCGCCCATGGCCCCAGGACGAGGACACCACGGAGCCAGGCTCGTGATGGGGGAGCGGGTAGGGCAGGAAGAGCGGGCAGGCACCAGCCTAGGGGCTGCCTGCCCAGCCCTGCCTTCACTGCCAGCCTCCTGAGCCACCTGGGCAAGCGACCTTGACCTTCCCAGGCCTCAGCTTCCTCAACCTGCCAATCCTAGCAGGTCGGGTGTGTGGACAGGTTCTGGGGGGTGACAGCCTGAGCCCCGTGCCACCAGACCTCCGGGCATCACCCCAGCCCTGCCTTGGTGCTAACAGGGCTCCCTCCACATCTCACCCAGCCCTTGACAGGGACCATCTCTGCCTCTTCCCCACATGTGCTGAGCACAGGCCTGGCACACAGCAGGCGCTCAACAAGCACTTGAGGACGCAATGAATGAATGCACCTCACCCCTGTCCCCAGTCCCTGCTGGGCACATGCCCTGGACACACTTGCACACTCAGGCAGAGAGAACCCAACACCTGGCTGCTCCCACCCCTCCAGAGCTTCCAGGACCTCAGTGGAACACCTGGAGGCTGCGGGGTGCTGGGCAGGGCAGCCTGGGAGGGGAGGGCGTGGGGCGGAGAGCAGGGCAGAGGGCGGGGGCAGGACACGCGAGGGTGGGGCAGGCGGTCACTGCGGTTCAGTAGCCCTGCGACTGGTAGCCCTGGGGCTCAGTGTCAAAGGCGTTGGCCGGCTGCTGGTAGGTGCCACCCATGCCGGCGGGGTCCGGCCCGGTGCTGGGCTCCACGTAGGGGGCGTAAGGCATGCTGGAGTCCTGGCTGGGGTCCATGTAGTCCTGGGAGAAGAGGGCCGAGTCGGCGCCAATCTGGTACCGCTGGAAGGCCAGCACAGCCTGGCCCGCCTGGGGGCGGGGGCCAGCAGGGACAAGGACAGGTGGGAGGGGTGGTTAGGGGAGAGACAGACAAGAGCCGGGTTAGTGGAGGTTAGTTCACAGGACACAGGCAGTAGAGGGTCTCAGGCCCTCAAAGCACTGAAGTGAAAGTAAGTCCAACTGGGGGCCGGAGGGCCATCCTGGAGGCCACCCTGCCTGAGGCCCAGAGGTCACTCTAGGCCACCAAGAAGTCTTGACCTCCACTGTGGAGGGTTAAGATGGCCCCAAAGCCTACAGCCTCCTCCTCGAACTGTGACCTCAGGGCTGCCCTGTGGAATGCGGCAAAAAAAGTTTCTTAATAGGTCAGAGAAATCTTGGCACCTCCTAAAAGCCATCCTCTGTCTTGCAGCTAGGCATAGACACGTGACTAAGTTTTAGCCACTGTGGTGCCCCCATGTTCTCTGTCCCACTCTCTGATCTGATACCTGGAACACAGATGTGATTGCTGGAGCTCTAGTTGCCAAAGTGGACCACAAAGTCCATAAGCACATTGTAGAGAGGGAAGATGCCTGGGTCACTGAAGACCTCAGAGCCACTCCGCTAGTCCTGGGCCACTCCCTACACCTAGACTTCTTTGAAATCGCGGTTATTTGAGATTTCCATCACTTGCTGCTCACTCTAATTCTTGCTGAAACACATGGTCAGAGAAGTTTGGGAAACAGAACTAAATGGAGGGAAACTAGTTTCAGGACCACAGGACTTGCCAGATCCCCACGGGGGAATGGTGGCACCCAAACTTTGCTAACCTCATCTGACTCCACGGCCCGGTTCTCCCAGAGCCCAGGCGAGGAGACTCAGCTGTGTACACATGCGTAGGGAGATTCTTTCTCATTAAAAGCAATTACACTGTCTTCAGGACAACGACGCTGGCCACTCTGAGCTCAGGGTAAATCAAATTCGCCATCAGAATCCAGCTCAGAGGTCTGGTGACGCCTGCTCTGGGGATCTTCAGCCTGGGGACCCTGCCTGGGGAAGTCGCTGTGCTGAGCACCCCGGCTGCAGGGCTGGGAGACGGAGGTCCCCAACTCCTTCCCCACAGGGCCAGGGGGTGGCAGTGGCGGCACTCTGCCCAGGAGGCGCCGGGAGCTCGGTAACTAGGTGCCAACAGCAGCGGCCTTGGCAGCCCTTGCTGGGAAGTGGGTGTCGCCACAAAGCACCTGAGGAGGGTGGAGGAGGGTGGAGCAGGGAGAAGCTGGGCTGAGGCGTCAGGTGGCCTCTGGGGTTGCCCTCGGTGCTGGTCTGGGGTCCTGGCTGCTGGGGCTCGGAGACTGGGCCTTGAGCTGTCAGCAGCCCTAAGAGCTCACAGGGGACACGCAATGGGACTCCCGAAGGGACAAGGAGTGCGGTCCTGGCCCCTCCGGCACTTCCACTCCCACTGTGGAGGCTGGTCTCCTTCAGAGAGGCAGAGGGCTGGCCCAGATGACCTCGGTGAACCCTTTCCCGAGAGGCTCTGGCCATGGCAGCGAGGACTGGGGCTGTGGTCAGCCCCCACCCTGTGGCTCAAGGCCCATCTGGTCACCACTTCGGGAGCAGAGGCCAGGCCTGGGCCCCCACTATCCAGGCCGCAGTAGGTGGCTGGGGTCCTTGGACACCTGACCCCCTTCCTCAGAACAGGCACATTCCTGCAGCTCGCCCGCGGGGCAGCAGCCCCGTCCACCTGCAGCGCCCCCGGCCCCTGGCCAGGAGCCACCTGGACTCAGCTCCGCCAAGCCGAGGCCCCGCCCTGAGGCCTGGTGGCCACTGCCTTCTGCTGCCCTGGAGTTGAGCAAGAGGCAGGCTCCTGTCCAGGCGGCTGAGGGCACAGGGAGGCCGAGCCTTCGGCAGAATGAGGACTCACAAGAGGCTCCCTCCCAAAGCGCAAATTGCCCCTGACTTTCCGGGAGGATGAGTGAATGAGTGAGTGAGTGAATGAGTGAATGGGTGAAGGAATGATGAATACAGAAGCTGACATTTATTGAGCATTCCTGTGCCCAACCCTGTGTGGCCTTTATTTCATCTGCATGACCACCTTGAAAGGTTGGTCCATTATTACCTGTCAGGCCAGGAATATGGACTGAGGCTCAGAGAGGTATAGGGATTGCTCTAGGTCACACAGCACACAAGAGCAGAACCAAATCAAAAGGCCTCTGACAGTCCAGGCCAGGCCCCTTTCGGCAGCCAGCCTCCAGAGAGACGGTAAGACCATCCTCCATGCCACAACTGTGGACACAGAGATCATACAGTGCCTGCAGCTCAGCACCTTGGACCACGGACACCCTTGGCAAGCCCGTGGATGGACTAACCTCCAGCCTTCTAGCAGCCTGCAGCCCATTGGGGAGGTTCTGATGTCTGTCTTCCCCTCCCAGCCTGGGGGGTTCCTGGGGAGCAGGATCCCTGTCTAACTCATCACTAGGCACAAGATAGCTGCTCAATAAACGTTTACTTAATGAATGAACGGACAAAGAACGGACAAAGGGGCAAGAGTGAAGGAATGAGCCAGGGAGGGTCTGACTCTTCCAGCCGTGCCCTGTCCTGGGGTCCCGGGCATCTTTGGCACTAGGTGGGCACCGGGCTCCCTGCTCTGCAAGTTGGGGCTACGGCTGTGCCGAGGCAGGGAACAGTGTGCTGTATTCCTCCTGGAAGGTAAGGTCCTTGAATCTGCGCACGGCCAGGGCTGCGGTCAGGCTCTGCCAGGAGAGAGCAGGGGTGAGGCCGCTGGAGCGGAGCCAGAGGGCAGCGGTGCTAGCAGGGAGGGAGGCCTTGGCACCTCGGCCAGGTGCTTCAGATAGCCCGGAAATGCTGGTGTCCCCTCACCTCTGTTCCTCTGTGGGCCCCACCTCTGGGCTAGCTGCCTCCAAGCTCTGCCTGCAGGTGGCAGGGCCCAGTTCTGGGTGCCCGTCTGGACTGAGATCCCGTCTCCCACCCAGACTTGAAGACATAAAAGCCTAGAGTGGCCCTGGCTGGCCCACGGGGACGGGGCTACCGGTTTCCTCTCCAAACTCCAGCTCCAGATATTGTGCTGTGGGTTGGGTGTCCCCAAAGAAAGTGTAAGTCCAGGGACCCTCGAGAAGAGGCAGAAGTCACCGCAAGAGGGTGGAGGAACAGGGAGGGCTGGTGCACGCAGCCTCAAAGTCTCCTTGCAGGAGGCTGGGCAGGGGCTGCGCAGCAGGGAAGGGAGAGCCCTTGAGGGGGCCTGGAGCTGGGGTGACCCTGGATCTCTGCAGGACGGAGCTCGGGGAGAAGAGAGAGAGACTTCCTAGACCTGCGGGAGGCCATGCGGTGTGCCCACAAAGACCCGGTCTCCAGCCTGGTTCTCAGGGGCCTGCTCTCTTTGACTCACAGGATATATATTTTTAAAAGTGTAAATAAATCACCAACACTTGAAGATCAGATTTCATGTGAAAATTTAGATTTCTTGTTTCTCTGGAAAAATTTCTGCATGGCCACAGGCGCTTTGCAGAGGGGCCCCTTAGAGTGCACAGGCCACCTGGCCACTCACCTGCTCTCGGCCCTGCCTGGACACCAGGGTTTGTGATCCCACCACCCCACCGGGCATCTCCAATCCCCTCATTCTCCAGATGGGAAGACAGAAGCTGGGGAATCAGAGGCAGCCCGACCGTGTGAACCCGGTCTCCTGAGCCTGGGAAACTTGAAGCCCCACCTCCCTGTCTAGGGCTCCACCTTCCCATCTGTAAAATGGGATGATAAATACCATCCAGAGAGGCCCAAGAGTCTATGACCTTGGGGCAGCTGCTCTGCACCAAAGTGAGGGCCTTGGCTGTCTGTGCCCAGGGCAGCAGCGGCGCCGTGAGGCTGGGCTGTGAGGCTGGGCCTGCAGGGGGCGCTCCAGAGGCAGCCAGAGGCTCTGCGGGAAGGCTGCCCCGGGGGCTGGGCCGGTGGGTGCTGTACTCACCCAGGTGAAGATGGAGAAGAAGGAGAAGGCGATGGCGGCCCTGGCGGCGTCCGTACCCTCGTTCAGTGGGTTGTCCTTGGGCTTGGAGACCTGCCACTGGTTGGCCAGGTAGCAGAAGCCCACAAACCAGAGGAAGGCCCAGAAGGCTGGGGTCCCCGGGGCCAGGCAGAACAGTGAGGGTGCAGAGCGTGAGGGACAGGGTGTGTGGAAAGCAAACAGGGAAACCGAGGAACAGGGCAAGTTCACGGGCAGGTCTCCCGCACTCCCCACCCCAGCGGGCAAGGCAAGGGGGAGGGGAGCAGGAGGAGGTGCAGGGGGAGGGGAGGAGGAGGAGCCGGAGGATTCAGTCAGATGAAGAGGGGGAGGCCACAGGAGGTCAAGCCAGGGTCAAGTGCACAGGGCAGGGTGGGACAGAGAGGGAGGGCCACAGCAGGGGGGAGGGGGAGAGGGAGGAGGAGAGAGGGAGAGAGGGAGAGAGAGCAGTCAGCTCCGCCAGTGTTTCTCTAACCGCCAGACACCAGTTTATAGCCACGTCCCTGACTAGGCCCACCTGAGGCCAGCCACTGTCCAGGGAGGAAGGCTGCGGCGCCCCTGCTCAGGCTTCCGGAAAACCAGTGGGGATTTGGGGGAAGAGGCTGGTGTGGGGGCAGCTCTGGGGGTGGAGCCTCACAAAGCCCCCTAGTTCAGAACGGGCCTCTGAGACCTGGGGCGAGGCTCAGAGGGGTCTGTGGTAACATGATCTGGGGGTCCCAGGTCAGGGGGCCCGGGCTGAAGGTCACTTCTGAAGGGCAAAGGGTGGCAGGTCACCTACAGGTCACCAGAGGAAGGGGGTTGGGCTCCAGGGACCCACTGTGTGCCAGGGTCCCATGGCCCTGGCTTAATTTTCACAGGCTCCGCCAGGAGGGGGCGCAGCAGGGCTGCTCTGGGGTCTCAGGCCTTGCCAGCCAGGGGACCCTGAGTCTGTCCCCTCACCTGCCTACACCTCGGTTTCCTCCTTGGGAAATGGGGAGGGGGCGGCGGCTAGGTCCCCCAGCAGGGCTCACCCGAGACGCCGATGTCGGACAGGACAGCCTTCTTGCGGTCCTTGACGCTGCTGATCTGAGGGAAGTAGACGTCCAGGGCCAGGTAGAGCAGGCAGGTGAGGAAGGCCAGCACGCCCACCGCCACGCCGTAGCTGCAGGCGCTGGCGTTGCGGTTGTAGATGCAGAACTCCTCGCCCTCCGCGGGGCTGTTGAGGTAGCCCTCGTTCACGATGGAGCCGAACACCACGATGGAGAACACCTGCAGGGGTGCGGGGTGAGCCTGGGGGGCGCTGCCCCAGCCCCGGGACCTGCCCCCCCCCTGACCTCTCTGAGCCATGGGGCAGGTGGTGAGTGGGCATTTCAGAGAGAGGCCCAGAGATGCCCACCACCAGGGCAGCTTGCCTGAGGTCACACAGCGCAAGTCGGGTCAACTGCTTCCTTCCTGAGCTGCTAACCCCTAGCCAGAGAAGTTGTCCTGGGCCCTGACACCAAGGTCCCCTAGTGTCAGGGCCCAGGACAACAACAAACGTGTTTGTTGCCTTAAGACCTGGGTTTGGGGGCAGTTTGTTACACAGCATCAAGGCTGGACTGGCCCCAGAATGGGGAGCCTTTGGCCCTCCTAGTGTGAACATGCCCAGCCCCACCCCACCCTCCCCTCTGGGGTCTCAGGCTGTGTACAGTCCCTGCCCTGTTGCCAGGGCCAACAGCAGCACCACATGTGCCACCTCATGTAGATCCTCAACGGCCCCCAGACAGGCATGTTTCAGCTGGGTAGGCAGCAGCTGAGGTGGCCCCAATGACCCTGCCCAGCAGTGCATGACCTTGTGTCCCTAAGGTTCCTTGAGAGTGCTGGATCTAGCAATTTACTTCTAACAGACAAAAATATGGCAAAGGTGATGAGGTGCTGAGAGCCATAGCCAAGTAGGAATGATGCATGGCAATTTCCTTGTCAGCCTACCCCATGTTGGTTAGAGGGAGGACTCTCCATTGTGGAAATGGGCTTGCCTTGGACCCAGGTCATTTGCAGTGACATTGCATCAATGTTTGAGAAAGGTGACCCTGCTCAAGGACCAGGGCGGATAGGGGTTTAGGGTGGTTCCAAGTTTAGGGTGTGGATCCTGCTGGGAATAGGGCGTATCCTGCTGCCTCAGGCACCCGCCCGCTCCTTGAGTTCCCCTTGAGTTCTTGCGGGATTCAGAGAGTATTTTGGGATGCAGAGCCCAGTGGAAGTGTGGATTTTCCCCAGAACGTGCGTGTAGAGTGCCGGTGAGAGTTGGGGAATTAAGAATTGCTGTTTGAATCTACAAGGCTGTGAATGGCTCGTGATTTTGTGCCCAGCCAGACTGCGGCAATGAGGTCTCCCTCCTGGGTACAGGTCACAAGAAGCCCTGCCCACCCCCAGCTTGTCCCTGCACCAATGGTGGAAGCCAGCATGGTATTCTGAGCTCCAGAAAGGAACAGCCAAGAGCCCGCGGGAACTGAGTCCCTCCACAGGCTGGATTCCTCCAACACAGCGTTAGTGAAGTTGAGACTGGATCTGCCCGTGGGGGGCCGTCAGATGAGACCAGGGCCCCTGGGGGGTGCTGTGGCCCTGTGACAGCCCTGGAGGCAGCAGCATCCAGCAAGGCAGAGTCCTGCCCCACAGAAACTGTGAGGCAGCCATGTTTGTTGCCTTAAGACCTGAGTTTGGGGGCAGTTTGTTACACAGCAGTAGCTGTTGAATACATCAGTACCACCAGCATTTTACCAATGGGGTGGTGAAGGCATGCGTATTAGTGATGTGCCCAGAGACACAGCCTGGGATGTGGCACAGCTGGGCTCTAAGCCCAGGGGACCTGACACCAAAGTCCATGCTTTCTCCCTGTTTTGCTTGCCTCCCTGGAAACCACGAGGGGACCCAGAGCTGAGGCACAAACACTCCAGAAGATTTGGCCCCATGTTTGGCCCCTGGTGGCAGACCTGGCAGGGATTGCTATTGTCCAGGTCCACTTGTCTTTACTTTCCATTTTTTCCTGAAAGGAGGGCATGATCAAAAGTGGAGACCCTGGGCCAGGACATGATCCCCACCCGAATGCGGCGGCGCTAGGGTTGTCGATCAGCCATACGGAGGCACAGAGCACTGATAGGCACGATAGGGGACGAGCCTGGAGAACAAGTGAAGGAAAAATAAGCAATGGAAAGCAGGACGTGGGGACAGGGCACTGGCCAGTGGTGGAGCGTCTGGTGCCCACGGCCCTGGGTTCACCCCAGCGCACACACAAAAAAGGCCACATCGTATGATTTCTCTTATGCGCTCTGCTCATGAAAGGCAAGTGGAGAGAGAGCAGGTGGAGGCGGCTGGATTGCTGGATGGCGTGGGGTTATTTGATGGGCACGGGGTGTTCTTATGGATGATGAAAGGTGTGGAAACCTGGGAGAACCAGGGAGAGGTGGCGAGCATCCGGCGGGAGGCAGGGAGAGTGCGCCCCCGCCACTGAGTCAGGCACTGGTGAGGAGTCGCAAGCTGCGCGAAGTTGGCCGCCATAAAAAGAAAGGACCCGAGGCGTGTCCTGGATTGGCCACAGCACCCATCTGCCAGGCCTGGTTGGGACGCCACAAGACCAAGGCCTCTGGCGGAGGCAGGACGTCCTGGCTCACGGCTCCGCCCACCACGGCTCCGCCCACCGCGGCTCCGCCCACCACGGCTCCGCCTCCTCTCCATCAGCCCCCAGACTAACAGGGCAACAGGTGCAGCCCAATGGGCAGATGTGCTGGCGTCAGGGCCCAGGTCTCTGGATTCCCGCCAGAGCTCCTTTCACCTGGCCAAGCAGGCGCTCAGCCTCGGGGCACCTGAAGAAGGCGTGGCATCAGAGGGACCAGCAGGGAGAAAGGCCTGGAGCGGCATCAGTGCGACTGGATCAGGCAGCTGGACCGGAGTCCAAGTCTGAGGCTCAGAAGACAGAAATAGTGACAAGAAGCCAGGCTTCAAAACAACTGTCAAAAGGGCTCCTGGCCACCCCTCAGGCAAAGCAGACTCCGTCACACTGCAGGGAAAGGTGGGCTCCTATGAATTGTGACTTTGAACCCTGGCACTGCGACAAGCTCCCGTTTGTAACCAAAAACTGCCAGGGCAGGGGGCTGGGGATGTGGCTCAAGCGGTAGCGCACTCGCCTGGCGTGCGTGCGGCCCGGGTTCGATCCTCAGCACCACATACAAACGAGATGTTGTGTCCGCCGAGAACTAAAAAAAAAATATTAAAAATTCTCTCTCTCTCTCTCCCTCACACCTCTCTCTTTAAAAAAAAAAAAATTCTCTCTCTCTCTTTAAAAAAAAAACAAAAACCTATAGAGTGAAATTGTAAAAAAAAACAAACCTGCCAGGGCAGGAGTCTGAGGTCTAGTCCTGCATTCCCCAGATGTCATCAAACCATCAGAAAAGAAAAGACTCTTGGGGGGGCTGAGGTCTTGGCTCAGAGGTAGAGCACTTGCCTGGCATGTGTGAGGCACTGGGTTTGATTCTCAGCACCGCATATAAATAAATTAATAAAATAAAGGTCCAACAACATTAAAAAATAAAAATTCTTGGTTAGAGAAAATTTTTCACACAGACCTGTCAGACCCAAAAATGAGGCCTGCTGCTCACACTGCGTGGTCCTGGGCAAGTAATTTGAGCCTCAGTAATTTTATAAAAATTAACCTTTTTTTAAATTTTTTTATTTTAGAGAGACAGAATTCCTAATATTTATTTTTTAGTTTTCGGCAGCCACAACATCTTTGTTGGTATGTGGTGCTGAGGATCGAACCCGGGCTGCACGCATGCCAGGCAAGCGCACTACAGCTTGAGCCACATCCCCAGCCCAAAAAATTAACTTCTTAATATGGAAAGCAGTATGAGATTTCTTGGAAAATTGGGAATGGAACCACCATTTGACCCAGCTATCTCTCTCCTCTGTCTATACCCAAAGGACTTAAAAACAGCATGTCTCAGGGATACAGCCACATCAATGTTTATAGCAGCACAATTCACAATAGCTAAACTGTGGAGCCAATCTAGATGCCCTTCAATGGATGAATGGATAAAAAAAATAAAAAAAAAAAACAATGGAATATTACTCAGCAATAAAAGAGAATAAAATCATGGCATTTGCAGGTAGGTAGATGGATTTAGAGAAGATAATACTAAGTGAAGTTGGCAATCCCAAAAATCCAAATGCCAAATGTTTTCTTTGATATAAGAAGGCTGATTCATAGTTGGATAGGGAGAGGGAGCATGGGAGGAATAGATGAACTCTAAATAGGGCAGGGGAGTTGGAGGGAAAGGGAGGGGGCATGGGGTTAGCAGGATGGTGGAATGTGATGATCATTATTATCCAAAGTACATGTATGAAGACATAATTTTGGTGTGAATGTACTTTGTATATAACCAAAGATATGAAAAATTGTGCTCTATATGTGTAATAAGAATTGCAATGCATTCTTCTGTCATCTATAAATAAACACATAAAAATGGGAATAAAATATGAAACACAGTATATTGCCTATCATAGGTTAGAAATTTAATAAATGTGATTTTCTTCTAAAAAAAATAAATCAACTTCTTAGCTGGAGTGTAGCTCAGTGGTAGAGCACTTGCCCGGCATGTGCAGCCCTGTCCCCAGCACACACACAATCTAAATGAACTTCTCCTCTGGGGAGACTTAGACACACAAGTACCAAGAGCCAGGCAGCATCCCGTAGGGCTCATTAGTAAGGGCTCACTTCCTTCTCCAAAGGCCCAGGAAAGAAGGACCCCTTTGGGGCAATACTTCCTAACAGACCCACATTCCCTGCGGCTGGAAAAAAGCCACTGCCGCCTGAGAGGACCCCCTCCCAAAGCAGGAAAACTCAGGCTCCCAGAGGCCAAGAGGAGAGCCTGGGAGGGGAAGCAGAAGGCTCCCCGTGAGACTGGGTCCTCTTGGGGGAATAAAGCAGGCAGTCCTTGGGGAGGCCAGAAGGAAAGAGCTGCATACGTGTCCCCAAGAAGATCAAAACACCTGGGAGGGACAGGGCGGAGTGCTGGGAGGGCCACCAAGGCTGGCCTGCTGAGACCCTGCTGTGGGGAGCTACCAATGGGGCAGGAGTCCAGCCGCTTGCCCAGCGGGTGACCCTGGGCAGCGACTTAACCTCTCTCAGGTGACTCCAGGAGCCACTGCAGACTTGAGAGCTGCTGAGAGACCAGATCTCACTTAGGTTTGAAAAGAACCTAAGGGGGTAGTGTGGGGGGAAAGATGGCGGGGGCGGGGCTGCGCAGAACAGGTTGGAGGGGCAGCCCCTGGAACCTGCCAACAGACCCTGCCAGGGGATGAGGGGGGTGCGGAGAAGGCGGGCTTGGGGACAGATGGCGCATACCCCAAGATGCCACGTCCCTGAAGGCCAGGGGTCCAACATGAAGACCAGGCTCAGGGGGGGAGGGAACGTCTCCAGGAGCAGCCCCCCAAGAACAGGCCAGGCCTCAGGTTTCCACTGCTTGGCTCCCCACAGTAGGAGGCAGGAGGAAGGGGGACTCGCTCGGGCCACTGGGTGTCCCTGGGACACTCACTCTGGGTCGGGCCGAGTGGGCACCTGAACCAGAGTCCCTCTGAAGCCAAGGTTCCAGGGGCCAGGCAGCCGCCCTGAGTGACTCGTTAAGGCTGTTTCTGCAGGGACGGCGAGGCACACCCAGGGCACCCCAGGAGCCACCGGAGAACGGGATGTGACACCAATGGCCAAGGCCTGGGGGAAGTTCACACAACAGCAAACCTGCGGGGGGAGGAAAGGGGACTATGGAGCCAGAACCAGGGGCCCGAGACCTCGGGTGGCAGCCAGGCAGGACCCAGGGAGGCTGCTGGGCACCCATAGGCCCAGGAAAAATTGCCTCCTTCCCTTGAGATAAAGAAAAACGTGAAGAACAAGCACCAAGCCAACAGCCAGGCCTCTCCCGCGGCTCCCACCCTCTTTTGAATCCCATCCCGAGTCTTTTTAGAAACAGCTCCAGATGGCACTCGGTGCTGGTCCGCGTCAGACTCAGAAAAACAAACCTGCAGGAAGCTCAGGTTCCTGGAATCTCAGGATCTTTTCTTTTTTTATTATTATTATTTTTTAAGTTATTTAGTTGTAGAGGAACACAATACCTTTCTTTTATTTCTTTATTTTTACGTGGTGCTGAGGATGGAACCCAGGGCCTCGCTTGCATTAGGCAGGCGTTCTACAGCTGAGCCACAATCCCAGACCTGAATTCCAGGATTTGGGGGCTCCTGAATTAAAAAACACAGAGAACCAGAGACCCAGGGATGGACCAGGTCTCTGTGGCCTGCAGGCCTCTGTCCCTGCCCCTGGCCTGTTCCGCCACTCCACAGGGAGGGGATGGCCAGACACAGGCTGTCAAGAAGCTGTGCACCTGCTGTCCCCTGCCCAGGGTGTGTCCCACCATCTGTTTGTCAGATAGGAGCCTTGGAGACGCTGCTGGGTTGTGGTGACACCTGGCCACCTTCTGGGACACCCACCTTCCCAGTACTCTCCCCCATGTCAGCACTCCTGGTTGGGACTTATTTACCCATCTGTCTCCCCCGTGAGACCTGGGCCCGCGTGGGCTGGGCATGAGGAAAAGAAATCCCACTAACCCTCGCCAAGACCCTCCGAAAGAAAAATAAAGGTAAACACATCTGCAAGGCGTAGCCTCAGGCCACTGCGTAGAGGGGGACCCTGAAGTCAGAGAGGCCCGTGGCAGGCGCTACAGCAGGAAATAGAAGCACAGTGTCCAGTGGGGTCTGTCCACTGAGCCCATTCCAGATGACAGCTGTGACCTCTGTGACCAGCTCCCTCCCCACGAAGGAGCAGACTCCAGACCCACACTCCAAGATCAGCAGGAAACCAAGGAGCGGCCCTGGTCCATCCCTGGGCCCCACCCTATGGGGCAAAAGGGGGCCCTGGCCGCCCGTCTTGAGGGACCAGAGGATGTCTCTACTTCAGATGGAGCCTTCAGGCGTGCCAGGGGCTCGCTGCCCGTTTGATGACCCAGGCTGCTGGGGAGCCGCGACCAGCGCCGTGGGGTGCAGAGGTCACTGCCACACCCATGGACAAATGCAGGGGTTGTCCCAGATAAGCTGCAGAAAACGACACCTGGCGGCTGTGGTACCCAGTCCTCCAGCACCATCTCCAGTTCTGCACAGAGATATCTGTCCCCAAGCCAGGCAGCTGGGAGGAGCCCATGGTCCCTGCCCTTCACTGCAGGCAGCCGGGTGGCCTGCTCAATAGCCCTCATCTGTGGCCTTGGCTACTGCCCACATCCAGATGCCTGGGACCATCTCACCTCCCCCTGGGCTCCCTTGCCTCCTCCAAGGAGGCCCTGGCAACAGCGGGGCTCATCCTGCCGCCCTCCAGTCTTGCCACCCGCTCAGCTAAGGATGGAGTCTACTCCCTAGACAGCTCAGAGGCCCGGCTTGGGCCACCGATCTTGCCTCCGGCCACTCCTGGCCTCCCCAGGACCTCAAGCTGCCCCCTCATCCACACGCTGGCTCCCCAACTGCTGCAGCCCAGGCCCAGTCCTGGCTCTGCCCTCGACCCCCATCCTTCCTCCAGCCTCCCCAACCTCCCAGCCACTCCCGGCCACCCTGCTCCAGCAAGGTCAGCAGTCTTGCCCCTCACAGCAGCCAAATTATGTCACTACCCTGTGGAAGCCCTTCCCCTGAGGCTCACCCTTCCCAGAATTACAACCCCCTCCCCTATGAACCCCAGACCCCACGAAGCTCTTCTTCAATCCCCTCTCCTACTGTGGCCTCAGGACCTTTGTCTTGGCTGCTCCCTGGGATACCTAACTTCCCTCCTGAGGTCCCTCCTCTGAAAAGTCCTCCGAAAAGCCCTCCGCAGACTCCAGGTCAGCAGTGTCCCCTAGTCCCCCAGTGCTCTCCTTGACAAAGCTTCTCCTCCCTGTTGTGGGGTGAAAGTCCCTTCCCAGACTGAGGGAAGATCCTCGAGGGAGTGAAAGCCGGTTGACAGAGGCCAAGGCAGCCACCAGGGAGCCAGGAGAAAGGGCTCCCCGCCTGTGCCCCAGCTTGGGCCTGCACCCGGCCCAGGCCTCACCCCCTGGGAGCTGGGCCCTGCCTGCCAGAGGCACCTGCCCCAGGCCTGATCCCCTCCTGGGCCTGGGAAAGGCCGGGTGCTGCGAGGGCCCCCTTCACAGCTCCTCAGGGCAGGGCTGACCCGAGGTCTTGTGGCAGAAACGCCAGCACAGGGACAAATGGCTGCCCAGGACACCTGGCTCCCTCCTCCCTGCCCTGCCCTGCGGCCTGGGAGGGACCTGCAGGGATTAGGTGGTAATCTCCACACAGGCTCTAGCTGGCCAGCAGGGCCCGGGCTCCAGATGCTGAGACGTGGGTGCAGACTGACCCTTCTTCACCCTCCCCGGGCTGTGGAACCACAGGGGCCCTGAGGTCTCATCAGAGAGGGACTGAGCCCAGGGAGGGCTCACCTGACTGGCCCAGGGCCCCTCGGTGGCAGAATTACCTGCACTCCTGCTCCGAACTGAACCTCCAGCCAGAACCTCCGCCAGCCCAGGCCCTCGGGAAGCAGGGGGGCCGGGGGTCACGGCCTGGGGAAGGGCTGCCAACCAGCACTCCCGGCCCCTGGCCCCAGGGGCTCACAAGGTGGGCAGCAAGGCCCGTGGCTCCCTCACCCAGGTCTGTCTGCTCTCCTCGTCCGGGTCCGCCTGCCGGCCAGCCCCCACCCATCAGGGCCAGCTCAGAGGGGACCCAGACCCGGGCCTGCCTCGCCTCCTGGAGAGACCGGCGCCAGGAGGGGGGGCCCCTGCTCTGAGGGTTCCGGCAGCCATCACCCTGGGCACAGGGCCCACGGGGAGTGGGCGCAGGTGGGGGATCCAGGAGGCTTCACCCTACCAGCCGGGAAAGTGAGCTGAATGGGGCGGGAGACCCGAATGGGGACAGTGGTGGAGGGAGGAAGGCAGGGCAGCCAGGGTCCCTAGCCTGGGACAGTGACCTGCAGCCCCTGCCACGCACCGCCCCCTTCTCTGCCTGACGGGCTCCAGTTTTCCCAACTCCAGTGTCACCTCCCTGTCCCTGGGCCTGAGCTAGTGCCACCTCACTCAGGTACATGCTCGCCCCCATATTTTACCTGGGTTCCCGGTTCCCTCCACTAGAAGTGAGCCCTCCCTGGCCAGCGTGGGGCACCCAGGGCCTACTCTAGGCCAACGTCAAACAAGCCCACAGGGTCCCGTCCTGCGCAGCTGGGATCCGATGGGAGGACAGGAGAAAGCCCTCACTGCCGCCCGATGCTCCTGAGACCCACTAATGACAATCAGCCATCGGATTTGGCAAGGTGAAGGTCACAGATGATCCTGACAAGATGGGACAGCTGGGAGAGCCTGCTGGAGGGGTGTGACGGAAAGCAGGAGGCCATGGACACACAGCCCCTGGGTGGGACCAGAGACACCAGGGGGGTCTTCCTAAGAGGGGGCTTCGCCCATCCTAAGTTGAGGAAGAGCCAAGAGCAGAGGGGGAGGGAGGGGGGAGGAGCTCTGCATCTGCAGCCTTGAGCACGAGAGGGACACATCCAGTGGCCTGGTCCACGAACAGGAGCAATGACCTAGAAGGAGGGGGAGGGTGGCGGGCCAGCTGAGCTGTGCCGGGGGTGCCCCGTCAGAAGGGCCAGAGTTGGGGCTCCGTGACCAGCCGAGGCCCCAGGTGGACCAGGGCTGAGGGTGGTCAGCAGGCTGGTCAGTGGCTCAGTGGTCCAGGCCTAAGGAGCCCTGGAATTAGGGTGAGTGTGGGGAGCTGGAGGGGGAGGGGAGGGCTGGGTACCGGGAGGAGGCCGTGAACAGCCGAGGTTTGGCTGTGACAGTGGCTGAGGCAGGTGACAAGAAGACTGTGGGAGGAGGGCGTCTGGGTGTGGGAAGGACCATGGAGTGGGCATGACAAGAACCAGGACTGAGGGCAGGAGTGGCATCAGGGGACATGCCCTGGGCTGTCTATTTGGAGGGAAGGGGCTTTCTACCTGATGCTTCAGAAGAATGGCCCCTGGTGGCCTCAGAAGCCAGGAGGGGACCCCCACCTCTAGGCCCCACCAAGCTGGCTGACCAGAGGGTGGGGGACAGGCCAAGTTAAAGGCAGTCAACACCAAGGCCACAGCTACTGGGAAGACTTGGGGACACAGGCCACGTCCCACCCCATGGGCTACAAGTTACTTGGGGAGCCTCAGCTAACTGGGGTTCTGGCCACCAGCAAAGCGTGGGCTTGATGGCTTGAGGCCACCCAAGCGAACCAGCTACCAGGTCCCTTGAAGTCCCCTTCACCTGGCGCCTGCCTTCCCAGCCAAGAGGAGCTGGGCAAACTCCATCTCTGGAAGAGGGAGCTCCCCTAGAAACACGGGGACGCGGCCACCTTCCCAGACTCCAGTAACATGCTCTGCCACGCCCGAGGACCCCCCCAGGGAGCTGTGCTGCAGGCCTCCCAAGAGCATGGGGGGACATTCTTGATTTGTCATTTAAAGATGGACAGGCCAATCCTAAATTGCCTGCCTGGAACCCTCTAGAAGCAGGAGTGGGGTTCTGCGAGGCCAGAAGGCTTGGGAACCGCAGCCCGCTCCATCTGGCCTCCTTTCGATTGACAGATGGGGAGACTGAGGCCAGGGAGCGCTGGCATCTTGCTCAGGTCACTCAGTCAGCGAGGGCTGGACGGGGCTGCGACAGACACTCCCACGCCCCGCCTGCCTCCCCCCAAGGACAGCCAGTTCTTCAGGTCTAGATGCCAAGTGTGGCTCCTCCAAGCCCCGCCATCTGCCTCCCCCCTCGCAGCCTCTGTTCTTTCTTCTCCAGCCAAGACTCGCCCCGCGGCTTTGCCCAGGCAGGTCATGTGGGGCTGGTCAGGTGCGGCTTCCCGCGTGGCTGGGGACTCCCTCAGGCAGGGCCGTGGCTCCCTCCACCCAGCACTCAGTCTTCCATCTACAGGGGGACAACAGGGCCCTCCAGGAGCTCACCACCCTCCCCACACCCTGGCCAATGTGGCCTCCAATCCCTGGTCCAGGCCAGGAGAGGCAGGGGTTGCCTCAGTCCCCACGATGGTCCTTGAGCTAAACCCCAAGACTCCTCAGGCTTCCCACCCCCAGCTGCTCAAGACCCAAGGCAGAAACCCAAGAGCTCCCGTCTCCTGCAGGGGGTGACCCCAACAGAGGCCGGAGAGAGGGGCCGCTCAGGAGTTGGCGCAGGCAGGCAGGCCAGCAGGAAGCCGAGACAGTCGGCCATGAACACCAAACAAGGCCATGGACCCACCTCTGCCTAGGTGACAGGGCCATGCCTGGTGTGGGAAAGGCAGACCAAACCTGACCACAGCTTTCCAGAAAGGACACCAGCCCCCAGAGGCCTCTCCAGGCCTAGCACCCCTGAGACAGCCACCCCTCCCCCTCCCGGAGCCCTCTCCAGCTCCCCATGTTCAACCAAGACCCCGCCAGAGCCACCAGGCAGCCTCTTGACCCCTGTCACTGTTACCTACACTCCCTGGGGCCCCAGAGGCTCATCATTTCTAAAACCCAGCCTCACCCAATGCCTGCGGACATTCACACAGGCTGCTCCTCTGCCAGGACCGTCCCTCCTACCTTTGTTTGGTACTAGGGGTGCTTAGTGACACCCATATCTCCAGCCCTTTAGAGACAGAGTCTCGCTAAGTTGCTTAGGGCCTTGCTAAATTTCTGAGGCCAGCCTCAAATCTGTGACCTTCCTGCCTCAGCCTCCAGAGCTGCTGGGATACAGGCGTGTGCCATCTGGCCTTCCTACTATTTTAACAGCTCAGTTGTCACCTCTCCTGAAAGCGCTCCACGACAAGACACTCTAGGCAGAGGGGTCTCCTACCCCCAGGGCTTCTTTTTCTTAGTGATCTGAGCCTCCTGGGCAGTGCTTGCCAGCTCAACTCTGTCCTTCTCACTGGACCAAGTGCCCCTGAGTGGGACATAAGCTGGCACAGAGCAGGGGACTTGGTATTTGTGGAATGAATAAGTCAGCTGGCCAGGGGGCTCTGCCTTCCCCCGGGGGCCTCTTCCTGCTGCAGTAAGTAGGCTCCAGAATTTCTCTGCAGGACGCCTGACATGCAGCCTGGTGGGGAACAGGCGAGGGGGCTCCTCGGGAGGCTGCTGCATCTGCAAAGCGAGCCGGGCTTCTCCAGTCAGGATCCACTGGGGATGATGGTGGGTTGATAGAACCCAGGTCTGGCCTTGCCCAGCCTGGGGAAACAGTGACACAGAAGGGCTCAAAGAGCCTTGGTCAAGGGACACACCAGGCTGAGGGCTTCTGTGGCTCAGGGTCCAGGGCGGGTCCTGCTCTGGGGAGGTCCAGCAGCTTGCCTGGTTTAGGAGCCCTCCTTAGGAAAAACAACAGAAAACCACCTTTCTTGTAAGATTTTAGAAAACCAGAAGTCTAGGTGCACATACTGGTGGGGACTTTCAGAGCTGCGGTGGGGGCCTGGGTAGTACCGGAGTACCAGCTCAGTTCTCTGGAAATGAGGGGCTCCCAGGATACAGGACTTCCAGCGCCAAACCCAGGAAAGTTCTTGCAAGCCAGGATGCATCAGTCACCTGCATCTCAGAGTTCAAGCTCCATCAGCTTCGCAGGGAAGTCCTCTGGGTGCAGGGGGACTGGGAGCTCTGAGGGCCCTTAGCTGGTTGCATCTGCCCCCAGCGCCCAAGTGACTAAGATGTCTCAGCACACCACAGACTGCTGAACGGCAGCTCCTCCTAGACCCTTCACATGGGTGTTTTTGCCCAGTTTTCTCTATTGTGGTAAAATACATGTCACATGAATTTTGCTGTCTTCATCGTTTCTTTTCTTCTTTTTCTTTTTTGTAGGTTGGGGATAGAGCCAGGGCCCTGTGCATGCCAGGCAAGTGCTCTATCACTGAGCTGCCCCCCTACCCCAACTTCACCACTTCTAAATGGACAGTTGAGTGGTATGAAGCACGTTCATGTTCCTGTGCAAACATCGTGTGTGATTTCTATATTTTCCAATAATCAGCAGGTATTATTATGATGACCAGAAAAGAGAACTATTTATTTCTTGCAAAGCTTATTTACAGGTGCACACCTGCAATGCCAGAGACCCGGGAGACTGAGGCAGGAGGATCACAAGTTTGAGGCCAGCCTGGGCAACTCAGTGAGATCCTGCCTCAAAATGAAAAATAAAAAAGTCCGGGGATGGAGTTCAAAGGTAAAGTGTCCCTGGGTTCAATCCCCCCCCTCTAAAAAAAGGTGTCAATGAGCCTGTATCAGATGTCTCTGCCCCAACAAAGATGAGGAGCACTTTGTATCTAGGTGTATGGAGCACTGCTGGGAGGTGGAGGGAGAAATCTGGGCATTGGATGGGGGTTGCTTGATACCCCTTATGTCCTTTCCAACCCGAACTTCCAGGATTCTGCACTCTTCCTTTACTGAGTATTATTTTTTGGTACTGGGGCTTGAACCCAAGGGCACTTTACCCCTGAGCTACAGCCCAGTTCTTTCTTTCTTTCTTTTTTTTTTTTTTTTTGGTGGTGCTGGGGATTGAACCCTGTGCATGCAAGGCAAGCACTCTACCAACTGAGCTATATCCCCAGCCCCCAGTTCTTGCTTTTGAGTCAGTCTTGCTAAGTTGCCCAGGCTGACTGTGAGCTCGCCATCTTCCTGTCTCAGTTTCCAGAGTCTCTGGATTACAGGCATGCGCCACCATGCCAGGCTTCCTCTGCCACTTTCATGCTCAGTAGCCTGGGACGGGGACTGCCTCAGCTCCTCAGGTGTTGGGGAGCTGCTGCGCCTGCCCACGATGGGTACTCCATCCAGCTATTTTTCTTTCTCCTGCCTGGAATGTCCTTCTGTCACCCCAATGTGCACAGTGCAAACCCTCCTCCTCCTGCCAACTTGACACCCCCTTCTCCATGCAGGCCACCAGTTCCAGGGCAGGGAGACTCCCCTGCCTCCCATGACCTCAGCCTGGGGGCACCTGGCCCTCTCTCCAGTGGGACTGTGGGCTCCCCAGCACAAGGGCTGTGTCTGAGTCATGCGGCCCTGATTCCCTCAGGGCCTCACAGACTCAATAAAGCTCTGCTAAATGAAGCCATCACAGGAGAAATGACCCAAGCAGATAAAACAGCACACCCCCACACAAGCCCAGCCTCCCAGGCCAGAGGCCCTGGGGCTGGCAAGTGGGAGCAGTGCACACAGCCAGCGAACTTGACCAGACAGGTCCCCAGGGCCCACATCTTGCCGCAGGCCTGCTGGGGTCTCTAGGAGCCCCAGATGAATTCAGTGCCACAAACCCTTGTGGATATGCCTGGGGTGCCAGGACACAAAGACAAACAGAACTGGGCTTCTCTACCCTTAAAACGCTCCCCATCTGGTGGGCCACCCTTCCTATGGCCTCAGGAGGGGGTTTTAACTTTTTTAGATAAAGAATTGCTTCCACTTTGGGAGGCCAGAGATAAGTAAGTACCCAAGCTGTCTCACCTACCAGATCCTGATATGGCCCGGAAAAACCCCAGAAAGAAAGGCACTTCCGAGTCTCCAGGCCCAGAATCCCCAATCCAAGCTGGTCTTGTCCGGGCCCAGCAGTAATGTGCCCCAAGACTACAGAGGCAAGACCTTCCTTGAGTGTGTTTCACAATGACCAACCAACCTCAGGGAGCCCCAAGCACCCCCCCAGCCGTCTTTCCCTGGGATGTTGAACCCCCACTCTGCTCACTGTTTGGGGATTCAGATCCCCAGATCTGATTAAGAACCCACTCAGCACTGGGGGTCCTGGGCTTCACTGGGCTGCAGGTCCAGAATGGGCCCCTGTTTTCACTGTGGGGAGGGGATCTTCCTCCCAGACACATGCGCCCCAGAGACATCCAGGTGTACACTAGGCGGGGTTAGGGATTCATAAAATGTCAGCGGCAAGGGGGCCTCAAGGAGGCTCCGCCCACTTGCTCTATAAATAGGGAAACTGAGGCATGACAGAAGAGGTGGCTCTCCCCACCTCGGACCTGAATTTCTCCTTTCCAGTTAACATTCCCTGGGTGGTTCCCTGCCCAAGGTCACGCCGCGAAGGAGATGCAGATCCTGGTGGAAGCCAGGTATCCTGCTCCGCTCCAGACCCCTCGCTCCGCATCTTCCCAGCCGGGCCACAAAATCCCGGTCCCCTGTCCTCTACTAGAGCGTCCAGGGCAGGCGCGGCGTGCGCCCCGACGAGGTGATCCACGCCCTGATCCGCTCCCCTCCTGAGGCCACCTGACCTGTAAGGGGTCCCCACGGTCGCGCGCCACCGGAGCAGCTAGCTGCAGAGCCGCGGCGCGAGGTCACGCGATGGGGGCGCGGGGCGCACAAGCCGGGGGCCCCGGGAAACGGGGTCCTCCGGAGCCAGCGCCCCGCGCACGGGCCGGGGAATGGGGGACGGCGGCGCCAGCGCGGCCAGCAGGGCAGCTCCCGTCCGCGGCCGCGTCTCCGCGGGGCCCGGTGGGGTCGGGGTCTGTCCCGGCGCGCCGCCCTCCACACCCCACCGGCCTGGCCCTGCCACCCGCCTGTCCTTACCCAAGACACGACGCGCAGGATGGTGTGCGGCTGCCGGACCAGGGTGTGGGGGTCGAAGGCGCCCCCGGCTTTGCCCGCTCCGTACGCACCCCCTTCCATCGTGGCTGCACCGCGCGGCGCCCCCCGCTCGGCGCGCGCCGCCGGCCCGTGCGCGTGCGCGTGCGCGGCGCCCCCGCCCCCTCCCCTGCGCGCGGCCGGTGCGGCCCAGGGCTCCCGCCAGGGGGCGTCGTGCGCGACGGGCCCAGCTCGCGGACGCGGGCGGGGTCTGGGCGGCGCGCGCCCGGCTCGCGGGGGACGCGCGTGCTGGGGGCGCGCGTGCTGCGGCCCCGGGCGGAGGACGCGCTCGTCGCTAGCGCGGTGACCTCTTTGCAAAGTGAGGGGGAGGAGTGGAGTGTGCAGCCCGTACGGACGCGTCCCGTCCCGGGCGCCCTAAAGCCCTTGGCTCTGCCTGAAACCAACTCCGTGATTATGCATGGGTTTGCCCTTTTCCTGTCGCCGTCTGCCCCAAATATAGAGGAAAGGGGGCGCCTCAGTCCCCGTCACGGAGTGTGTGGCACACAGTAGGCGCCGCAGGGACATACACCGCGTGAGTCAGAGAGCCGGGAATGAGTAACCTCCTCCCAGAGCCCCCAAGGCAGCCCCGCCTCCCGGGACCACCTCTGCACCTGGCTCCTAGGTGACGTCATGCGAGTCCCAGCGCCACCTCCACCCGCTCCTGGAGCGACCCGGCCCAGGGGCAGAGACTGGGAAAGGACAATAAATTCTTTGTCAGACTTCCGTCCTCGTTCCCATCACCCTGCCCCCTTCCTTAATTCGTGATTAATTATGTAATTATTTTTCGCTGTCTCTGCTAGTCTCTGTGCTGCCGATGCTCAGATTTTTGTGTCTTGTTCACTGCTGTCTCCAAGGGCCTGGCACACAGTAGGTGCTCAATAAACACACCTTAGTCCCCATCACGCTATCACAGCTTGGGCTACAGCTCCGGGTTTTACGGAAACAGAGGCTGGAAGGAACAGTTCTGGGTGCAGTGGAAAGGGCAGCCTCCCAGGTCTGGCGCCCTGCGGAGCCGGTCTCTGCCTTTCCCGACCTTTTGATTCCAGAGCAGTTTGGACAAGAATGTCTGCAGAGACTTTTGCCACCCTGGTGTCAGGTCATCCCAGAAAGATCTGTGCAGAGGAAATGCGTGGTGGGGCTGAGGGCACCTCTAACATTGAGTAGGCCGATGTCCATCTTAGACTCAATTTATTGTTTACTTTCTACCTGGTCTGTGCTAAGGGGTTATCATTAACTATCACATTTAGTCTAGCAAATTTATGAAGTAGCAACTCACATTATATAAAACTTCTAGAAGCTACTCAGGAGGAGTACGGTACGAATTTAAGGCAAGCCTGGGCAAATTAGCAAGACTATGTCTCAAAATTAAAAAAAAAAAAAAATATATATATATATATATATATATATATATATATATATATATATATAGAGAGAGAGAGAGAGAGAGAGAGAGAGAGAGAGAGAGAGAGAAAACGCTGGGGAATATAACTCTGAGGTAGAGCACCCCAGGTTCAATCCCAAGTACCAAAAACAAAAACAAAACAAAAAAATATTGTAGAACAAGAAAAAAATCTTTGTGACTTGGGGATTAGGCAAAGAGTTCTTAGTAGATACCAAGAGTAGATTCCATCAAAGGAACAATCGATCAATAAATTGGACCTTGTTCCTTGAAGGCACTGCTAAAAGAAGGAATGACGCCACAGATGGTGGTGGGCACCTGTATCCCAGCAACTCAGGGGGCTGAGGCAAGAAGATCTAGTCAGCTTAGGCAACAGGGAGAACCCCTCTGGAGGAAAAAAAAGGTGGCGGGAGAAGAAACAAGAGAATGATGAAAAGAGAAATCACAGTCTGAGAGAAAATATTTGTGAAGCGTATATTTGATAAGGAACTTGCATCCCCAATATACAAAGAACTGTCAAAACTCAATGATAGGAAAACGACACACTTTTTAAAAAATGGGTAAGTGATTTGAACAGACAAGCACTCACCAAAGACATAAAAATGGCAACATTTTTTTTAAAACCAGGGATTGAACCCAGGAGTACTTAACCACCGAGCCACATCCCCAGCCCATTTTTTCAGATTTTATTTAGAGATAGGTTCTCACTAAGTTGCTTAGGGTCTCCCTAAATTGCTGAGGCTGGCTTTGAACTCTCCATCCTCCTGCCTCAGGCTTCTGAGCCACTGGAATTACAGGCATGTGCCACCAACCCCAGCCTACAAAAGGTAACTAAGCACATAAAAAGATGTTCAACATCATTAGCCATTAAAGAAATGCAAATTAAGGCCAGGCAGGGTTGCCCACACCTGTAATCCCAAGGGCTCAGGAGTCCGAGGCAGGAGGATTGCTTGTTCCGGAGCCAGCCTCAGCAAAAGGGAGGTGTTAAGCAACTCAGTGAGACCCTGTCTCTAAATAAAATACAAAATAGGGCTGGGGATGTGGCTCAGTGGTCAAGTGCCCCTGCATTCAATCCCCAGCACCCCACCCAAAAAAAGAAATGCACAATTTCCCCGCGGCTCATGATGATTTGTTCTGATATATGCAAAGCCCACCGCCCTCTCCAAAAAGTGTACTTAAGCTCTGCTTGACCTTTGCTCTGGGCTCTGAGCTGCGCTCCCTTCTTGAGTGGGCACAGAGTCCCAGCGCGCTGGAATGGATCCCCAATAAATCCCCTTTTGCCAATTGCATGGAAAAAAAAAAAAAGAAATGCAAATTAAAACCAGAATGAGGGCTAGGGGTGTAGCTCAATGGTAGGCAGCTTGCCTAGCAGGCTCAAGGCCCTGGGTTCCATCCCCAGCACTGCCAAAAACGAAAAAGCCAGAATGAGATACCACCACAAACCTATTAAGATGGCTAAATATTTTTAAAAATTGACAATATTGAGTGCCAATGAGACACATCGCAACTGGAACTCTTATCAACACCAATGGAAAGACACAATGGATAGCTTCTTCAGGAAATACTGTAGCAGTTCTTTATAAAGTAA
The DNA here is from genome assembly GCF_045843805.1 of Urocitellus parryii. NCBI lineage: Eukaryota > Metazoa > Chordata > Mammalia > Rodentia > Sciuridae > Urocitellus > Urocitellus parryii. Next base: position 9,302,191 of record NC_135535.1, read on the forward strand.
ATTATTCATTTACCATATGGTCCTGCAATCTCATTCCTAGATATACCCTAGAGAATTGAAAACCAGTACAGAAATATTTGTAGAAGTTTTATTTGTAGCCCAAACCTGGAAACAACTTAAACATCCTGCAAATAGGGGAGCTGTAACCAATCTGTGGAGAATAGACTTCAGTTCCACTTAGGGGCAAAAGCATGAGCAGCAGGGCATGGTGACACATGCCTGGAATCCCAGGGCCTCTGCAGGAGGATCGAAAGTTTGAGGTCAGCCTCTGCAATTTAGAAATACTCTGTCTTAAAATTGAAAAATAAAAGGGGCTGGGTATGTAGCTGAGTGAATTCAATCCCCCAGTACCAAAACCAAACCAAACCAAACCAGCTTTATGAGCTTAAGCAATCCTCCTGCTGCAGTCTTCCAAGTAAGTAGCTGGGACTCCAGGTGCTCTGCACTTGGCTTGGCGTTATGGGACATTCTTGTAAAGGTAAAAGTATCAGGACAGAAAAAAGATCAGTGGTTCCTAGGGGCTATGGGCCTGGAAAAGATTTACTACTAGAGAGAAGAGGGAACTCTGGGGAGATGATGGAAACATTCTATACTTGTATATGTTGATGATACACAATAAAGTTGCATATTTATTTTAGTAAGAAAATAAAGCATATTTATTTATTTGTGGTAGTGTGGGAAGCCAACCTTACGGGTGACTGAGTTACACTCCCCAGCTGGGTGCTGAGGTGCTCAGTCACAGAAATGGGTGTGTCTTGCTACAGCCCCATGGGTGAAGCTACACTCACCTGTTCCTTTGTAATAGAACCCCTTGCCCTGTTTAGGATAGAATCTTCCATGGAAGTGCCTTGTGTGTCCCCTCCTCTTATTGTGCCCTTGGGTGTGGCCTACCCAGGGGTCAGTCAACCTGCTGACAGTGGACATCATGAAGATAGACTCAGCCCCCTGAAACCTGACCCCTTGCCTCATTTGAATAGCTTCTCCTCAATAAAAGGGGTCAGCGCATGCTCTCGCTCTCTCTCTTTCTGCAGACCCTTAAGGTCAGAGGAGCCGTCACAGCAACCCCAAAGAAAAAGGTATTTGTGTCTCTTGTGTGGTTATTTGGTGCAGCCCAGTTAGCCCAGTTTAACTAGAGTGACCCCTGAGCCTTTTAGTCGCGAGAACAGAAACCCGGCATGGTAGTAATGGGGATTGAACTGAATGCCAATCTCCCTTTGAGCTATACCCCCAGCCCTTCTTATATTTTTATTGTTATACCTATTTTAATTTCATTTATGCATTTATTTATTGAGACAGAGCCTCAATAAGTTGCTAAGGCTGGCCTTGAACTTTCAATCCTCTTGCCTTAGCCTCTCAAGTAGCTGAGATTACAGGCATGTGCCACTGCACCTAGCAAGTATATTTTATTAATAAAATGGAAAATGTGTGTTAAAATTTGCACAATTTCCCATTAAAAGGGATGATTTTCACTGAATGTAAATTCTACCTTAATTTTTTTTTTTTTTTTTTTTAGTACTGAGGATTGAACCCAGGGGTGCTTTACCACTGAGCTACATCCCTAACCCTTTTTATTTATTTTTTTGAACCAGGGTGGTCTTAAACTTGTGATCCTCCTGCTTCAGCTTCCCAAGTAGCTGAGATTATAGGTGTACCCCTTGAGCTGGGTGCAGTGGTACATGCCTGTAATCCCAGGAGCTTGGGAGGCTGAGGTAGGGAGATCATGAGTTCAAAGCCAGCCCCAGCAATTCAGTGAGGCCCTGAGCAACTCAGCAACAACCTGTCTCTAAATAAAAATAAAAAAGGGCTGGGGATGTGGGTCAGGGGTTAAGCGCCCCTGGGTTCCAATGCTGGTACCAAACAAAAGAAAACAAGGGAATACCTTAATTTTTTTTTAATGGAGAAAAAAATGTGCACGTATAATGTGGTGCAGATCAATGAATAATATCACTCCTTTTTTATTCAATAATTATTTATTTGCATCAGGCTTTGTGCTAGTCATAGGGGCATTGGGTGAAGAATTAAGACTGTCCTTAATCCACTGGCGTTAAGACTTGATCATACAAAGGAATGAAAGGGTTTAGGATCCTGAGCTTCAAGATCAGATATTTGGGGGGATGGGTGGAGGTCCTGGCTCCACCCCCACATCTACTGTGTGATCTTGGGCAATCGGCTTCACCTCTGACCTTACTTGTCATCTGAAAAATGGAAATAAGGATCGTACCTGCCTCTGGGGATTATGGTCGGAATTAAATAAGATAACACACCAGGCGTTTTCTTAGAACTCCAAGCCATGGATAGTGGGGAGGTTGGCGCGCTCCTGCGCGTGAACCTCTACTTTTGATCTCTCATTGCACAGTGTGGAAACATCCCCCGACCATCTGTGCTGATGTGCTCCGTGCTAGTGATGAGGCCAAAGAAGGAAGTCAGGCTGGTTTGGCGAGTCAGGCTGCAGACCCGGGGCTGCCTGGATCCCGTCCCACTCTGCCGGAGTTCGCTTTCCCGCCGGCCGAGGCGCGGACGGCCGCGCCGCCTCTCTCCTGCCCCCCCGAGGCCGGTTTGGCACCGACGCGTCCGCGGGGTTTTCGGTGCCGGTCGGAGGTGGAGTTGACTGGGCGGAGGCGGGGCGGTCCCGGAGCGGGGAGCACCTCCGCACAACTGCCATCTCCTAATGCAATCCCCGGGGACCTTTCTGGATTGCTGTTTGCCGATGTGTTCCACTGTCGCGACACCCAGAGATGGCTGATGTAAACGCACGGTTCCCGACGCTCGCTAGAGAAAGACCAGGTCTGGGACAGGTTCCAGGACTAAATAGCAGCTGGATCTAGAGCTGAGCGGTCTCTATAAGGTAGACTTGGGGGAAAGAAAGCACCCTAAACCTTCCCCGGCCTCGGATAAGGGGGTGGGATGATGTGAATCAGAGAAGCTTGGGGTGGGCGGTTGGACCACAGGAAGGACTCGCTGCTTCTGGGTTGGTTGGGGGTTGTTAGCAGGATGTGGTGGGCCCTTCAGGGTGCCAGTGGGTGCCAATGGATGTGAGTCAGGTTTAACATATATTCAGTAATGTGAGCCGATCATTAATTCTTGTTTTATTTATTTATTTATTTTAGTTGTGGATGGACACAGTCCCTTTGTTTGGTTGATTTATTTTTATGTGGTGCTGAGGATGGAACCCAGAGCCTCAACGGGGAGGCAAGCGCTGCACCGCCGAGCCCCAACCCCAGCCCCCTTACTGATTCATTTTAACTGATAAATTTTTCCATTTCTTTCCTACTCTATCCTCTGGTCCTTGAAATGAAATTTAGCACAGCTCAACAATATTTCTCTCATCAAACCCAGCGACCCATTCTTTTCTCAAGGACGTTCACACAGGTGAAGTTAAAGCCAAGCCTGTGTGTCACACACTCAGCCAGTCACTTCTTCAATCCATGTGAAACACTGCGGTTCGCCAGGTAATTGAAGACTCCTGGGATCCAACAGTGACATTGTGCACGATCTCTGCCCTCTAAGGATCTCATGGTCCAGGGAGTGAAAATAAGCAAGGTGTTCTGGGCTGGGCTCGCCTAGCACATGTGAGGCACTGAGTTCGAGCCTCAGCACCACATAAAAATAAATAAATAAAATAAAGGTATTGTGTCCATCTACAACTAAAAAATATATTTAAAAAAATAAGCAAGGTGGCAAATGAAGTATGGACACATATTCGTCAGAACTTCTCCCGTGGCCAGCCTCGGTGGCACAAACCTCTAATCCCAGAAGTGCGGGAGGCTGGGGCAGGAGGACTGCAAATTCAAAGTCAACCTCAGCAATTTAGTGAGGACCTATGCAATTTAGCAAGACCCTGTCTCAAAAGAAAAAATGAAAATGGCTGGGGATGTGCCTCGGTGGTTAAGTGCTGGTACCAAAAAAAAAAAAAGGAAAAAAAGAAAAACTTTTCTTGCGGAGAGGAGGGGTCCATGTCTCCTACCCTTGAATGTAAACCAGCTGGTGATTGGTTGATTGACAGGATGACAGACAATACCAGCTTTCACTGGAACTCTCTAAGCCTGGATTTGAACTTTCAATCCTCCTGCCTTGGCCTCCTGAGTCGCTGGGGTTGCTGGCGGGTACCATGGGACAGCGGAGTTAGGGTTCTAAGCTTGGTTGGTTTGCCAGCCCCAGCTGAGTGGTGTAGAGCCCTGTGCCCCGCAGCGCTACCTGGGGTCTTCAGGATCACCCGTTTCCCCTTCCTCCAGCTTCTGATTCAGAAGGCACCAGGAGGTATTTATTTATAATTCAGAAAATCCCAGATGATTCCCTTGTTTTGTTTCTTTTCAGAACACATTTTTTTTAATTGCACAAGTAATTAATGCTGCGTACATTCTCACTGTGAAGAATATAGCAGGGTATACAGAACCATCTGGAAGGTTGCTTTCGCACCCACCCCCATGCCCGCCATTGGTGAGCCCCCTTCAGTCAGCTCTCATCCTGTGTCCGTGGGCATCGTGAAATAACCAGAAAATGAGAACGCCTGGGTCCTGTCTCCTGGCGCGCGGCCCCCAGCGCTCTTGGAACGTCCTGTTGGTAATATCTTTCCGTGTGCTACCCACATCACTGGGAGCCGGGGGCTCCTAGAGTAACCAAGGGAACGGCAGCCAGGGCATACCAGGTTGGAGTCTCAGCCCCAGCCTTGACCTCCAGAGAGGGGAGAGGGACTAAAGGTTAAGGTGATCACCGATGGTGATCAATGATTTAGCTAATCATTGATGATGCTTCCATAACAATACCAGCAGGGCTCAGAGGATCCTGGTTAGGGAATGGATCCGGGTGGCACATGCCAACTCCAAGGAGACAGATGCTCCTGCCCACAGCACCTTTCAGGTCCTTACTTGGTGTCCCTTTTCACGTGTCTCTTCATTCCTGTTCTGAAATATCTTTTATAATAAGCCACGCAATGGAACAAAGCATGAGCATCCTGAGTCCCCCCAGCAAGTGACCGAGGCCCCGGTGGGGTGGGGGAGCTCTGATTTATAGTGGGATGGTCAGAAGACAGCTGACCACCTGGGCTTGAGACTGGCATCTGCAGCAAGGGGCAGTCCCGGGAGGCTAGGCCCTTCACCTGGGAGGTCTGCACTAGTTCCCGGGAGTCGGCGGCGTTAGAGTTGAGCTCTAGTTTACCCAGCTGGCGGCCGCGGGAAAGAAATAAGAGAGTTGCCATGATCAAGAAGGAATCACAGGGGGCTGGAGATATAGCTCAGTTGGTCGAGTGCTTTCCTTGCATGCACAAGGCCCTGGGTTCAATCCCCAGCACCAAAAAAAAAAAAAAAAAAAAAAAAGATGGAGTCGCTTGGGTCAACCCTGACAAAGAAGTAAGGAAAGCCAGGAGGCTGTGAGGAAGGCTCTGACACACGATTGCCTGCTACTAACCACCCCCCGAGACTGCCAGAACTAACCCGTGCAAAAAAGCCACTTCAGTCTCACATCATCGCCTGTTATGATCGCTGAGGCCAAAGATTATCAGCTCAAAATATCTTGTGTAATCCTCCCCAGTTTGGCCTTTAAAGACTTCTCCTTGGGGCTGGGGTTGTAGCTCAGAGGTACAGCACTTGCCTAGCATATGTGAGGCACTGGGTTCCATCCTCAGCACCACATAAAATAAATAAAACAAAAGTATTGTGTCCAAATACAATTAAAAAAAAAAAAAAGACTTCCCCTTGATACCATGTCTTTGTTTTTGTGGTGCTGTGGATAAACACCCTGGACCTCACACATGCCAGGCAACCACTTTCCCACTGAAACCATCCAGCCTCCATCTCCTGGCCTCACCCCTTTTTTGTGGTACTGGGGATTAAACTCAGAGGCGCTCTTCCACTGAGCTATATGCCCACATTCCCAGCCCTTTTTATTTTTTATTTTGAGACGAGGTCTCACAAAATTGTGGGGGCTGGCCTCTGTGATCCTCCTGTCTCAGCCTCTGGAGTCACTGGGATTACAGGCGTGCACCATCATGCTTGGCTTCAGTGTGTGGTTTCTGTGACACTGCAGAATACACTGGAAAAAGAAGGAGTGGCCGGGTGCACTGGCACACACCTATAATCCCAGGAGCGCAGGAGGCTGAGGCAGGAGGATGGTGAGTTCAAAGCCAGCCTCAGCAAAAAGTGAGGCACTAAGCAACTCAGTGAGACCCTGTCTCTAAATAAAATTCAAAATAGGACTGGGGATGTGGCTCAGTAGTCAAGTGCCCCTGAGTTCAATCCCTGGTACTAAAAAAAAAAAAAAAGAGTGACACTGGGCAGAGTGGCACGTGCTTGTAATCCCAGCAACTTGGAAGGCTGAGGGAGGAGGATCACAAATTTGAGGCCAGCCTTGGCAGTTTAGTAAGACCCTCAGCAATTTAGACCCTGTCTGAAAATAAAATAAAAATAACTGGGGATATAGCTCGGTGGCAGAGCACCCCTGGGTTCAATCTCTATTACCAAAAAAAAAAAAAAAAAAAAAAGTGATGGGGCTGGGGATAGCTCAGTGCACTTGGCTAGCACCAGCACAAGGCCCAGGGTTGTTCAATCCACAGGTGGGGTGGGGGGAAGCAAAGAGAAAAGTTAAGGGATCAGGTGCTGGCCATCTGGCCCAGGCAGCAGGGCTGGGCCCATCCCTCAGCCCACATTCCATTGGCCTAGTGCAGTCACGGGCCACTCCTAGCTGCAAAGGAGCCTGGGAAATGAAGTCTTTCTGTATTTTTCTTGTTGATCTGTAGTTCTTTTTAGTCTTTCTACACAGCTCTTACCAGCAAATAATTTCCCAGGTGGGTGGCTGTATTCTTCCTCTGGGTCACCAAATTCAGCTTGCTGCCAGCTTTTATTCAACCTTTAAGCTGAGAATATCTCTTACACCAGGTGTGGTGGCACCCACCTATAATCCCAGTGACTCCCGACACTGAGGCAGGGGAATCTCAGATTTAAGGCCAGCCTGGGCAACTTCGTGAGACCCTTTGTCAAAATAAAAATACACTTTAAATAAAAAGAGGTGGGGGGGCTGGGGATGTGGCTCAAGCGGAAGCGCGCTCGCCTGGCATGCGTGCGGCCCAGGTTCGATCCTCAGCACCACATACCAACAAAGATGTTGTGTCCGCCGAGAACTAAAAAATAAATAAATAAATATTAAAAAAAAAAAAGAGGTGGGCGTGAGTTCAGAGGCTGAGGCAGGAGGATCATAAGGTTGAGGCCAGCCTCAGCAACTTAGAAAGGCCTAAGCAATTTAGCAAGACCTGTCTCAAAATAAAAAACAAAAAGGGCTAGGATGTGCCCTAACTTCAGCAAACTGGGTTCTTTAGTCCAGTACTTCTCAGTTTTTACTCTACCTTGCAATTACTAGAGAGCTTTTAAAAATGCCCAATGGTCGCCAGAAATATGAACAGGTCTGTGATCCCAGCCATTGGGAGGCTGAGGCAGGAGGATCACAGTTTGAGGCCATCCTAGGAAACTTGGAAAGATCCTGTCATAAAATAAAATAAGGAGTGCTGGGGATGTTGCTCAGTGTAGAGCACTTGCCTAGCATGTGTGTGACCTTGGATGTGACCCCCACCACTACAAAAACAAAACAAAAAATGAACAAGTAAGCAAACAAACAAAACTCTACACCTGCTTCTCGCCCCTGGAAATTGTAATTTAGTTGTTCTGAGATTTATCTTGAGAGTCAGAATCTTTAGGATCTCCTTGGGTGACTTTAATGGGCAGCCAAGGCTGATGACTTCGGCTTTACTCTGTCCCTGAATCTCCTGTTGACCTCTGTCAGCTGTGGGGCCCTCAACCTCTCTGAGCCTTAGTAATCTGGGATGCAAAATGGGGATAATAAGATCTATTTAGGACCTTGCTACTTAAGGAGTGTTCCGACCCGCAGCCTCAGCATCCCAGTCCTCCTGGGCCAGAACACACTTTTTTTTTTTTTTTTGTACTAAAATTGAACCCAGGGGTGCTTAACCACTGAGCCACACCCCCAGCCCTTTTTTAATATTTTATTTTGAGACAGGGTCTGGCTGAGTTGCTAAGTGCCCTGATAAGTTGCTGAGGCTGGCTTTGAACTTGTGATCCTCCCGCCTCAGCTTCCCTAGCCGCTGGGATCAGAACCCACGTATTAAGCTGCTGGAAGGTGATTTATGGAGACTTTGCCTGGGCAGGTAGCTCAGTAGCGGACCCTTGCCTAGCACGCACAAAGCCCGGGGTTAGAACCCAGCACTGCAAAAACAACACAGGTTTAAAAGCACTGTTCTGGAGGACTTTGAAGATTGATGAGACAGTCAATCTTAAACTTCTACTAGAACTTTATAATGAATAGTATGTAACGTCTATAACAGACCCCGGCATGTGACCGCGCTAGATAAGGCCTTTCCCTCCTTACCCAGAGGAAACCAAGGCTCAGGCTATTTGGTCACTTTGTTAGAATAGCAAAGTGCGGGGGCACCCCCACGGTGTTTGGGGAGGGCAAAGGGGAGGTTCCTAGAGACTTGAAGGCCGGGACACAAAACGGCCATTCCAGGAGGAAGGGTGGCCCAGCCTCCCAGGGGACACCACTTAGCTTCAAGGGAGGGAGGGGATCCGGTGCTGTTGACAATCCCACAAACATGCTCACCTGGCGTTCCTCCACAAATGCTCGTGAAGCCCTACTGTGTGCTCGGTACTGGGCATCACAGAGGTGACCCTATCGCTGGTGGAGCTGACAATGACAATTTAGAATCTCAAGAGGAGGATCAGGGCTGAGAAGAGGACAGGGAGGGGAGGGGGACAGAGGAGGAGGGACAGGGGAAGGTTTCGAGGAGAGAGGATGAGAGGAGGGCAAGGAAGATGGGAAGATTTTGGAATAAACCAAAGAGATGATTGACACTCCTTTCAATGACATGCTGCACCCAGGGATTGTCTGGTCCTGTGTCCCCGACAGGCTCTTCTTCCCCTTAGACTATTTCAAGGCTCTGTACGTTGCAATAAAGAAGAGTGATGCAAGGAACCTGATCTATATACCGCAAATAGATCCCAGCCAGTGGGTGTTGTCACAGAGCCCTTTAAAATTATAAACACCAAGAAAAAAATGAAGAAAAATGTAAGCCCCAGAGGGACATGGTGGCAAAGGACAGAAAACTGGAGGCCAGGCTCAGCGATTAGCAAGACTCTGCCTCAAAATTTGAAAAATAGGCTGGGTTGTGACTCAGGTAGAGTGCTCATCTAGCATGTATGAGGCTGGGTTCCACCCTCAGCACCACATAAAAAAATTTAAAAAATAAAGATATTGTGTCCATCTACAACTAAAAAAGAAATCTTTAAAAGAATTAAAAAACAGATTTAAAAATGCTGGGGGTGAAGCTCAGTGGTAGAGCACACTTGGGTTCGATCCTGAGTACCACACACAAACAAATAAGAAAAAGAAAATTAAAGTCTCCATCTCCCCAATTTCCTGATCAATTTTTTTTTCCCCTGCAACAAACTTTCCTCATGCTGAGAAAGGAAACTAAGGAACTGGCCCCAAAGCCTGGGCAGGCGCCCTGCCACCAAGAGTCAAAAAACTGACCAGATACAGTGGTGCACACCTGTCATCCCAGCAGCTCTGGAGGCTGAGCAGGAGGATTATGAGTTCAAAGCCAGCCTCAGCAAAAGTGAGGCACCAAGCAACTTAGTGAGACCCTGTCTCTAAATAAACACACACACTGGGGAGTGGCTCAGTGATTGTGTGCCCCCGAGTTCAACCCCAGTACCTCCCCTGCTCCCCAAAAACGAATCAACTTAATCTTCTTTCAAAATGTACTTTTAAAATAAGAGTTAGCCATGCTGGGAAGCCCAGGGATGTGCCTGGATGTAGCTCGAAGTCCCTATGGGCCTCAAACTCCTGGAGGTCACTGGAGGGTACTAATTGGTGGAATGACCGTGGTCTGATTTACAGTGTCAATAAAACCTCTCTGGGGGCTGAGGCTGTGGCTCAGTCGGGAGAGCACTTGCCTAGCATGTGTGAGGCACTGGGTTTGATTCTCAGCACCACATCTAAACAAATAAATAAATAAAGGCCCATCAATAACTAATAAATAAATAAATAAAACCTCTCTGGGTGCTGGGTCAGGGGCTGGCGCAGGAGTCCAGGGGGAGGAGACAGGGCTTGGGTGTGGTGGGCTAAGTGGGGAAGCCACCAATTTCCCTGAGCAGCAAGTGGATGGGCGCGGTGGGGGAGGGGCCTAGGAGGGCCTCTGGCCTTGGAGCTGGTCCTCCTCTGCTCAAACTGCCAGGCACTACCCTAGGCCTGGAGGGACACTGGGAAGTCCGAGAGTGGAGAGGGAAGAGTCGGAAAGGGGCGTGAGAGGAACCTGGAGGGGCTGCAAGGCCTGTGGTTCAAGGCCAGAGCTCCTCTGTGACTTCAGGAATTTATAAGTTTTTCAAACTTAGTTTCCTTAGATATAAAACAGATCAACAGAACCGCGCTTTCCTCAAAGAGTTGCTGGGATGAGAAAATGGGATAAAGGATTATTCTGCCTTCAAAAATGGCAGGGGGCCGGGGATGTAGCTCAGTTGGTAGAGTGCTTGCCTCGGATGCACAAGGCCCTGGGTTCAATCCCAGCACCACCAAAAAGTAAATAAAAATGGCAGCTGAGGGGTCGGGTGTGTAGCTCACGGCAGAGGGTTGCTTAGCATGCGTGGGCCCTGGGTTTGATCCCAGCACCAAGAAAAAATGTGGCTAGTATTATTTCCCCAAAATAATAAATGTCTTTGGCATACAAAATGACCTTTACATCGATGTAATACTTTAAAAAACTTTTGGAACTTAGATTCACAGTTGAGATACAAAGTAGGAATCAGTGTTAGTTTCCTGTAGCTGCTATTACAAACTACGTAATATTTGTGGCTTAGAACAGTAGAGAATTTACTCTCTCATAGTTCTGGATGCAGAAGGTCCAATATCAAGTTGTTGCAGGTTGGTTCCTACTAGAGGCTCTGACAACCTATTCCACGCCTCTCCCCCAACTTCCAGTGGCTGCTAGCAACCCTTAGCCTGCCTTGGCTTAGTCACATTAACCTGTGACCATCTTCATGTGGCCTCTCTGTGTTTTCTCCTCCTCTTCACTTTTTGTTTCTTCTCCTTCTTTTTATTTATTTATTGATTGATTCAGTACCAGGGATTGAACCCAAGGGCTCTTAACTACTGAGCCACATCCTCAGACTTATTATTTTGAGACAGGATCTCATTAGGTTGCTTACAGCCTAAGTCACTGAGACTGGCTTCAAATTTTCGATCCTCCTGCCTCAGCCTCCCAAGCTGCTGAAATTATAGGTGTGCACCATTGTACCCAGCTTCACTTTTCTTATAATGTTGGGTTTAGGGCCCCTCCTAATCCAGAATGGTCTGATCTCAAAATCCTTAGCCTAATTCCACCTGCAAAGATCCTTTTTCCAAATAGGGCCACCCACATCCACAGGTTCTAGGTGTATTTTTATCCTTTTTTCCCCCTTTTGGTACTGGGGACTGAACCCAGGGGTGCTCTACCACTGAGCTATACACCAGCCCTCATTTTAAATTTTGAGACAGGGTCTTACTGTTGCCGAGGCTGCTCAGACTTGCCATCGTCCTGCCTCAGGCTCCCAGGTTGCTAGGATTGCAGGTGTGTGCCCCCATGCCAGCGCTCAGTGGCCTTACCCCTAGGGAGCACCAGTCACCCCCCTAGGTATTTCTCTATTTCTTCACGTAGTGACCAGATTTCTCTGATCTCACCTGTTAAATAGCCCTTGCCTCCCTACTGATTTGGGAAGTCCCTCTTTGGGTACCAAGCTCCCATCTTGGCCTCCATCAGGCTCTGCATTCTATTCCATTTTTCTGTTATTTCTGCCACTGTCACACTGTTTCACTACTGGGATTTTGTAACATATCTTAAAATCTGGTAGACAATCCACATCTTGGCTCTGAGGGCCTTGATTTTTCCTTACCATATTAGTACCCATTTGAATCCCCCAACCCTGCTGGGAAAAAAAAAATCCCCCAGGATTTTGATTGGAACTCTAATGACTTTATAGATCAATATAGAAGCAATTGACATTTTGGGGGGTACTAGGGATTGAATTCAGGGTTCTCGACCACTGAGCCACCTCCCCAGCCCTATTTTGTATCTTATTTAGAGACAGGGGCTCACTGAATTGCTTAGTGCCTCACTTTTGCTGAGGCTGGCATTGAACTCCTGATCCTCCTGCCTCAGCCTCCCCAGCCACTGGGATTACAGGTGTGCACCATGGCGCCCAGCATAACTGACATTTCAAAGACATTAAACCAGTCCATTCATGAATTGGTCGTGTCCTTCCATTTATGGCAGGACATAAAATGTTGGCCAGAGAGGCTTCGTGTACTCTTTTGGGGTGCCTAAAGAGGGACCGGCACTCCACAGTTTACAAATTCTCTCCATCCCCTCCCCTTGGAGCCCTGTGACCTGTATTTTACAGAAAAGGGAACTGAGGCTGAGAAGGGGAAGGACCCTCCCAAGGACACGGTGGTGGCAAGTTGAGACCCAGGCCCCAGCCCAGACCCTAGTGTGGACACCAGGCACCCCCTCCTTGCCCCTGAACCGGGCATGCGCCTCAGTGGACGGATGGCTCAATTGCTCACGACAAAGCCAGGCAGGAGAGGCGGCCGGGGCTGGCCCACATCAGATCACTTTATTTTAAGATCTGCACGAAGACGGACGCGGCGTAGATATAGAGAAGGACTACGAGGACGCAGGAGGCCTTGACCTGCTGGGCCAGGGCCTGCCTGGATGACCACCTGGCGGCCCTGCGGCTCGGCCTGCTGCTCTGGAACCTGGTGCTGAGGGGTATGTTGGTCGCCCCAAAACCACAGCCTCCTTCTCCCTGCCTGGTGTTTGTGTCCCCATTCACAACGCACAGGCTGATGGAGGCTGATGGTAGCTTGCTCAGCGCGGCTGGGTCAGGCCCAGGGAAGCGCTGGCTGAAAGGGACCGTGGTGGCAGGGAGGCTGGTGGTGACGGCATCCAGATCTTTGGAGCCTGCCCAGCACAGCCTGGCTGGCCCCAGGAGTTTCAGGCCACCACCCCGAACGGCCCGGGCCACCCACGCCGCAGCAGCCCACAGCCTGTCCTGGCAGCGGGCCAGCAGGGCCATGACCACGGGCTGCAGCACCACCCGCAGCAGCAGCTCCAAGGCCTTGCCACTCTCGTGCTGGGAGTCGACCAGGCTGTAGAAGGCCCACTGCGCCATGGAGAACAGGGTCAGGCTGGCCTCCCACTGCAGGTGCCGCAGGAGGTGCAGGGTGCCTTGGCAGGTTCTGCGGATCAGCGTGGAGAGCAGCCGGAGACTCCAGATCCTGGCGAGGGTCAGGCGTCGCCACAGGATCCGCTGCACGGGCAGCAGCCTCTCCATGCACAGCCTGTGGACCAGGATGAAGGTGAGCGCCCCTGCCACCGGCAGGCTGCTGCACCACAGGAGGCAGAGGTCCAGGATGGAGACCGAGATGCAGAGCGAGTCCGGGCTGGTCATCTGTGCCTGCAGCGCCAGGAGGGGCACATAGAAGTTCGCCAGGCCCAAGCTGAGCAGGAGCAGGAGCAGGAGCAGGAGCTGCCAGATTCTCCTGCCTGCCCCGCCCCCTAGGGCCTCTCCCCCACAGCTGGTGGCGGAGGAGCAGGGTGAGGGGCTTTCATAACCTGGAGGCTCTGGGTCCAGGCTCCTGCCCCTGCGGAATGGGGCTGCACTCATACCACAAGCCCATATTAACTGACCTCGGCCTCAAGCGCCCTGCCTGTCAATTGGGCTGAGTGGTTTTGCAACAATCAATGACAGCACAAAAGATGCGGGTGGGAGCTCCTGTCAAGAGGGGCATTGTTGCTTCACGGGCGAGGCAGGCTGCCATAGGGAGTGTTGGGGTGTCCGTGTCCATTCCTCTCCTGACAAACGTGACTCCGTCCTGTCTGTGCGAGGCGATGACCTGCCTCACTCAGCTCCTCTGTGGCCCTCCGGGTCTCTCCATTTCCATCCTCCATGGGTCCTGTGAATCTTGTAGTGCAGCTGAAGCACACACCTCTGGTTTTACCTGCAGCAGAGAACCTCTGTCCTACAGGTATTAGAGCCAAACCCTGGACCCTTCCCACTGCTTGCAAGAAGCTCCTTTTTGAAAAACAGTACTGATGGAGGATCACAGCAAACAGTCGATCCATTTCTTTCCAGACTTTGGATTTCACTTTTGAATTAAGTTAGCGATCAGCAATCACGAAACCCAAGTGCCTTGTTAGGGATTGAGGGGTTGCTGTGAGCTCTTTGGTCTGGGCTGAGTGTGCACAGCCTCTCTGCGTCACTGGGAGGTATTCCGGGGACCATCAGCTGAATCCCACTCTGGCTCCTTTAGGAGGAAACCCCCTGCCCAGGAGAAATATCTAAACCCTTGGAGCCGGGGCTGGGGATGTGGCTCAGCGGTAGTGCGCTCGCCTGGCATGCGTGCGGCCCGGGTTCGATCCTCAGCACCATATACCAAGGAAGATGTTGTGTCTGCCGAGAACTAAAAAAAAATAAATAAATATTAAAAAATTCTCTCTCTCACTCTCTCTCTTAAAAAAAAAAAAAAAAAAAGACCAAGGGAGTCTGAATGCTTCTGGGTATCTCAGGAAAGGCTCCCTCTGGCCCTTTAAAAAAAAAAAAAAAAAAAAAAAAAATAAACCCTTGGAGCCAGGCTCAGTAATCCATCCCAGTGACTCAGGAGGCTGAGGCAGGAGGATTGTGGGTTCAAAGCCAGCTCCAGCAAAAGCAAGGCACTAAGCAACTCAGTGAGACCCTGTCTCTAAATAAAATGCAAAGTAGGGCTGGGGATGTAGCTCAGTGGTTGAGTGCCCCCGAGTTCAATCCCCAATAACAAACAAAAAAACAAACACTAAAGCCTTATTTCAGGCACAGTGGACTCCTTTGGCTCTTTGTTCGTTTTCATCATGAGGATGCTGTGAATCATGTTAGTAATGTTCATTTTTTTTTTAATATTTATTTTTTTTTAGTTCTCGGCAGACACAACATCTTTGTTTGTATGTGGTGCTGAGGATCGAACCCGGGCCGCACGCATGCCAGGCGAGCGCGCTACCGCTTGAGCCACATCCCCAGCCCAGTAATGTTCATTTTTGGTTTGGCTACATGGAGGTTCAGAACTGAACGGCAGGGCGACTTACCTCTGGCACAAACACAGAGATCTCTTGATTTTGAAAATGTATATTTTGAATGTGATCCTACATCTCGATGGATTTCTCTTTCTCTCTGTCTCTGAATGAATCCAGCAGCACTCTGCCATTAAGCTATACCTTGGCCCCTTTTGAGACAGAGTTTCCCTAAGTTAATAAGCCCTCAGACTTTCTTTCTTTTTTTTTTTTTTTTTAAGAGAGAGTGAGAGAGGGGAGAGAGAGAGAGAGAGAGAATTTTAATATTTATTTTTTAGTTCTCGGTGGACACAACATCTTTGTTGGTATGTGGTGCTGAGGATCGAACCCGGGCCGCACGCATGCCAGGCGAGCGCGCTACCGCTTGAGCCACATCCCCAGCCCCAAGCCCTCAGACTTTCAATCCTCGTGCCTCAGCCTCCTGAGTCGCTGGGATCATAGGCATGGCCACAACGCTGTATAACTTTTTTTCTTTTCTTTCTTTGGCAGTAGTGAGGATGGAACCCAGAGTATGCACATACTAGGCAAGTGTGCCACCCCTGAGCTACACCCCCAAAACCTTGATGGGTTGCATACATCTTGGTAAGTAGCCTTAAATCTGTACTTTTTTATTTTATTTTTTTAAGTTCTAGGTGAACAAATAACCTTTATTTTATTTATTTAGTTTTACGTGGTGCTGAAGATCGAACCCAGTGCATCACACATGCTAAGCAAGCGCTCTGCCACTGAGCTATAGCCCTAGCCCCCTTTTTTATTTTGAGACAAGATTTCAAGTTGCCCAGGCTAACCTCCAACTTGTGATCTCCCTGCCTCAGCTTCCCAAGTAGCTTGGATTACAGGTGTGCGCCACCACGCCTGGCTCTTCTTAAACCTGAACATTCCACTTTTTGAGACAGGGTCTTGCTATATTGTCCAGGTTGGTCTTGAACTTCTGGGCTCAAGTGATCTTCAGCCTCAGCCTCCCTAGGAGCTGGGACCATAGGCATGGGCCACCACACTAATGATGGGGGTGTTCTTGGTTCCCAAGTCAGACATGGTGAAAATCCAAAACTAGAATCAGATAGACTTGGGCTCCATCCTTCATTAATTGTGTGACTTTTGTCAAGTTATCAATATCTTGGCCTTAAGCTTAATTTTCTCTGTAAAAAGGGAACAACACAAAAACAAAACCAAAAAACTTCTTAAATAATTTGGCAGCAAAAACTAAATTAACCTGAAGTTATTAGGCAGCGTTGTTGTGGAACTTGAGGAAACACCTGGTTCTTGGGAAGATCTGGAGGGCAGGACCCGAGGTCATGGGACAAATGTGCAGCTATTTGTATTTCTCCTGCTATGTGTGACTGTCATCCCTCCCATTTGCAGTTTTGCTTTCCAAGGTTTGTAATCTGCAGTTTGAAAATATTAAATGGAAAATTCCAGAAATAAACAATTAATAAGATTTTGTTGTTGATGTTTTGGTGCTGGGTACTGAATTCAGAGCGTTGTGTATGTTAAAGCACATGCTTTACCAATAA
The DNA here is from genome assembly GCF_045843805.1 of Urocitellus parryii. Classification (NCBI taxonomy): domain Eukaryota; kingdom Metazoa; phylum Chordata; class Mammalia; order Rodentia; family Sciuridae; genus Urocitellus; species Urocitellus parryii. Next base: position 9,318,841 of record NC_135535.1, read on the forward strand.
GATATACTGCCAGCACTAAAAATTCATAAGTTTTTTTTATTTAATTTTTTTATTTAATTTTTTTCTTTAGATTTTATTAAATCATAAATGTACAACAGCTTCTTTACACATGGGGCTGGGGATGTGGCTCAAGCTGTAGTGTGCTTGCCTAGCATGCGTGCGGCCCGGGTTCGATCCTCAGCACCACATACAAACAAAGATGTTGTGTCTGCCGAAAACTAAAAAATAAATATTAAAAATTCTTTCTCTCTCTCTCTTAAAAAAAAAAAAAACTCTACACATGCACTTAAATTTTTTAAAGGAAAACATTATGTCTTAGTACATCATGATCCTGGCTAATAGCTTTTCAAAACTTTGAGAAAAATCTTAAAGTTTTCACATGTCACCTGAAACTTACAAATTTAACATATCAAAGAAGGAATGCTTCTACACTCTTACAAAGACTGCTAGAAAGAAACAATTAAAAAGCTAAGAAACCGGGCTGGGGATGTGGCTCAAGCGGTAGCGCGCTCGCCTGGCATGCGTGCGGCCCAGGTTCGATCCTCAGCACCACATACCAACAAAGATGTTGTGTCCGCCGAGAACTAAAAAAATAAATATTAAAAATTCTCTCTCTCTCTCCTCTCTCACTCTCTCTTTAAAAAAAAAAAAAAAGCTAAGAAACTGTCTCAAAGGCTTTCATTATTTTTATTTTTTACAATCCTTCCCCCACAGTAAGGTAATGTTATTAAATAATCTAATCCATTTCCAAAATGGCTCTCTGAATCTGCTCTGGTGTCTTCTGCCATATCATTGCATATTTATGTATGACTGAGATAAGAATTTCCTTAACACTGTTATTTCGATAACCTGAAGCTGTTGGGTTACCTTTGGGCTCTCATCCTCTCCTATTTATACAATGAGCATGCGTGCGGGCCGGGTTCGAAGCTCAGTATCGGCTCCTCCCACCATAACCCTCACTTCCTCCAGGACCATAATTTCCTCTACCACGTCACCCATGTTTCTGCCACCCAAGTCTCCACTCTTCATTAGACTATATTTAGAAGGTTGCTGGTTATAATTTCCAAAATCATTATAACTTCCACTTCCATAATTTCCTCCTCCTTAGTTGTCATAACCACCTCCATAGCCCCCACCCCGTTTCCATATCCAGATCCTCTACCACCACAGCCTCCTCTTCCTCCTCCATAACCAGGGCTATCTCCCAAATCACCACTTCCAGGTCCTCCTCCAGATCCATTAGAGCTATCCCCCAATCCACCTCCGCTTCCATATCCATCAGATCTTCCTCTAAAGTTGCCCTCCTCTTCCACTCCTGGAACTTTGGACTTTTTGCATTTCTTGTCTAGACAAAGCCTTTCTCACTTCTGCATTGTGACCATTGATGGTGTGGTATTTTTGCAATACCATTTTGTCCACAGGATCATGGTCATCAAAAGTAACAAAACCAAAGCCTCTTTTCTTTCCAGACTGCCTATCCGTAATTATCTCAATGGTGTCAATTTTCCCATATTCTTCAAAGTAATGTCTAAGGTGGTGTTCCTCGGTATCTTCTTTAATTCCGCCAACAAACAGCTTCTTCACAGTCACATGAGCCCCTGGTTTTCCAGATTCCTCTCTTGCTACAGCTCCTTTTGGCTCAACCACTCTCCCATTAATGGAATGAGGTCTTGCAGAGATGGCAGCATCAACCTCAGCCTTGGATGAGAAGGTTACAAATCCAAATCCTCTTCATCTTTTGCTTGCAGGATCCCTGATAACCACACAATCTGTAAGTTTTCCCCATTGCTCGAAGTAGTTTCTTAAACTTTCTTCTGTGGTTTTAAAACTTAAGCCACCAATAAAGAGTTTACGGAACTGTACCTTTTCTCTCTCCATCGCGGACTCAGTCGCTTCAGCCCCATTTCTCGCAGGCAAGTGAGATAAGAAAGATCTCCGCAGACAAACGCGAACCGGACTCGTCCTGGCGCTGTAGTGAGAACTGCCGCTGAAGAGCACCTCCACACAGGACCGGCGCTGCCGCTGCCTTTCTAGAACCGTCCTCGGACTAACTCCAATTTACTTTTAGAATGGACTTGGTTCTTTCTTTTCTTCTCTCTCCCAGCTCCTCCCTAATCTCTACCCTCCCTAATCTCAGGGGAAATGGGATTCAAAAATTGGTAAGTTTTAAGTGGTCTTTACTATAGTGTATATACAGCACGCGCTAGCGCGCGCGCACACACACACACACACACATACACACACACACACACACACACACACACACTTTTTTTTTCCCCTGCTATTTACCCAAATAACAAGACTGGGGATTGAACCACCCATGGGGGCTCTACCACTGAACTAAAATCCAAACGCTTTTTATTTTTTGAGACAGGATCTCAATAAGCTGCCCAGGCTGGCCTCAAGCTTGTGCTCCTCCTGCACCAGCCTCTGAGGGCACCATAGGTGCTCCCCACCTCCCGAAGCAATAGTTGTTCTATTATATTACTTGCTAGGGTTGATAATCTCACAATGCTCAATTGATGTTAAACTTTACCAAAGGGATGTGTTTGTGTGTGTATGTGTGTGTGTGTATCATATGTAGATGAAAAACATGGTGTATACAGCATTCAGTGCTATCTGCAGCCTCAGACAAGGGAGAGGAATGTCTTGGAATATTATCTCCCTCAGATAAAAAGCAACTATAGGGAGTCACATTTCTCTGTAGAGTGCAGAGAGGATAAATAACACAGTACACAGTATGTGCATCATATTAACTTTCTTTCTTTTTCCCCTGGGTACTGGGGATTGAACCCAGGGGCACTGGCTGGCTTTGAACTCGCGATCCTCCTGCCTCGGCCTCCCTCAGCCTCTGCAGTCTAGGATTATAGGCATGCGCCCTCGCGCCTGGCCTCATGTTTCCTTTCGAAAGATCCAAAATGTGCTGGATTTCAAAACACCACTGACTCCAACGATTTCCAGTAATAGATTGAGGACCTATCAAATGCTGCCTCTCAGGGACGCTGTGAGGGTTAAATGAGAGAATGGTTTTCACCCCACCGTGGGTGCCAAGGCCGTGCCCAGGATCACGACGCCCGGGTGGGAAGGAGGAGGTCGGGGCACGAGCGAGGCCAGGCGGCAGCCTCGGGGGTAATGCGGAACCTCAGGTTCCTGGGAAGATCTGGAGGGCAGGACCCGAGGTCGTGGCGCGGGCTCGGGACGCGGAACCCTGCAGCTGGATACCAGAACGACCCAGGCAGGGCTTGAGGGAGCTCGCGAAAGCCGTGCAACTAGCTCACCCCATCGAGCTGCTTCTTCAACTCCGAAACAAAATGGCAACAACGCCCATGTGGTTAGGCTTAAAACTGGCTATCACATGTGAAAGAAGCCTACAGCGGGGTTATTCAACCCCCGACGACTACAGCCATTTTTCTCTCTCATAAAGTTTGGCTGCTGCAGAACACCGTAGACCTGTCGCAGTCCGCGCGGTCACCCAGCGTTTCAGTATCTTTTTAATGAGTCTGAACTCTTCCGCTCGCCGTAGGGCCTCTAAGTAGATTTTTTTTTTTTTTTTTTTCTGAAACCTGCGTCCTCTCAGAATTTACGCTAGGTGTGGGAAAGCGTGCGTGGAAGTGGCGCCCCGTACGCCCCTCCAACCCGACGTCCGCCGCGGGCGCGCGCTCGCACGCCGGAAGGGGCGGAGACAAGAGGCTCTTTATATATCGTGTACCAAGGCCCAATCGGCCTCTACCGGCGGGATTTGGCGGCGCGATGGTGAGTTTCTTAATGGCGTCTTTGCTCTAGGCTTCAAAGTCGGCGTGGTGGAATCCGCCGCGCATCGTCGCCATCTCGGCTTGGCCGGTCCCGGGAGCTCGTTCTGAGAGCGCAGGGGATACAGTAGGGACTGCAGTGAGGCCTATTTTTCTGGAAACTCGCGAGGCCTGTGGGGAAGGGAGTTATGGAGGAATACCCTGGGATTTCGAGTCGGCCACCGAGCGGCCTTGGGGCGAAAGCTGGCCTGGACGCCCAATTGAAGCCGTAGATGGTTTCTGGGCTCCGACCTCGCCAGATTTTAGCGATAGTTGTTATTAATCCTCAAGAGCAATTTGCCGGGCCAGGAGGGCCTTGAGTGGGACGCCCGGTGTTCTGGTAAACGGGGGCCTGCGCATGCGCGAGGGGAGTCTATTGGCAAGAGTTTTAAAGGGTCCCTTTGGAAATACCTTGGTGCAACTTGAAGGCCTCTAGACTCGCCAGAAACCTCACATGATGAACTTATTGACGGGCGGACAGAATCTGTGTGCTGATTGTCATGTTCTGATTTGGCTCTGTGAGTCCTGTTGGCCTACTGTGTACCACGCTGGCTCTGTCCCAGGGGCCGGAGAGTACTATGGTACCATTATTAGTGACCAGCTATTGTCCCGTGAGTCGCTCCACTGGTGAGAATCTTGATGACAAATCATCTGTTAACATGGTTTTTAATATTCTAGTTCTCTTAGAGCACATAGGATGACCTTGTTTCTTGTAAAAATAGTTCCCAATCAACATTCAGAAGGAGGCAGTGTGTTGTGGGTGATCCTGGTCTTGCTGGGTGTCTAGTTAAGAGTCAACATTGTGGGATGAGTGTGCTGGGGCACATTGGTAATCCCAGCCACTCTGGAGGCTGACACAGGAGGAGCAAAAGTTCTAGGGCAGCCTCCGTGTCTTAGCGAGACCCTGAGCAACTTCCACCCTTTCTTGGGATAAAAAATGAAAATGCTGGGGATGTGGGTTCAATCCTTGGTACCAAAAAAAAGAGAAACTCGTGGTTGAGTATTGGGAAGCAGTGAAATGAGAGCTGCCTCTTGTTTGGGTGCTGATATATATATATATATATATATATATATATATATATATAAAATTTTTTCCCCCCCAGTCTCACAGGAAATTCTCCGCTCCCAGACATGGATCCTTAGGCTTCTTGCCTCGAAAGCGTAGCAGCAGGCATCGAGGGAAGGTGAAGAGCTTCCCAAAGGATGACCCTTCAAAGCCTGTCCACCTCACAGCCTTTTTGGGCTATAAGGCTGGCATGACTCACATTGTCCGGGAAGTTGATAGGCCAGGATCCAGTACGTACATGCTACTGTGTCGTCTAAGTTGGGGGATGGGAGTGTTGAATTTTAGGACTGATGTTTAAGTATACTTATGGAGGCATGGAACATGCTGAGTAAATTTGTGAAGAGCCACAACATAGTGATAACTTGGTGACCTTTCACTATCAAGGCTGGAATATACACTGCCTTTATTTACACTTGGTTGGCCCACAGCACTAGCTTTTAGCACTTAGTTTATATTGTCTACCTGAGTAAATTTAGATCTGTTATTACATACCATTGTACTTGGGACTCTTGTCCAGGCCACAGATTTGTCTGTTCCTAGAGATTGCTTAGGTTTCTAGAGAGAACTGAAGCCGTATTAGAGTCCTGATGTTGGGTTTAAGTTAAATGTAAACACTTGAAGGAGAAGGTTGTGTGTGGCCACCTTGTGTCTGCATTCGTGTCAGCTCACTCCTGTCCTATTTTCTGCCTTCAGAGGTGAACAAGAAGGAGGTTGTGGAGGCTGTGACCATAGTGGAGACACCGCCCATGGTGGTTGTAGGCATTGTGGGCTACGTGGAAACCCCTAGAGGCCTCCGAACCTTCAAGACCATCTTTGCTGAGCATATCAGTGATGAGTGCAAAAGGCGCTTCTATAAGAACTGGTAAGAGCCAGAACATGCAGTTCCAGCATTGGGCTGCAGAGCAGGGAGACCCTGTACAGAGCCTGAATTCTAGTGGTGGGAAGCTGTTGTCTCCTTTTTAAGTTGGCCTCTTAAATAGAACCAAACCTGGAGGTCAACTTTAGCAGCACTGGTTCTTGATCTAAGAACTAGCATCTTAATTCTGGTCAGCCTAGTCCAATTGGTTGACTGTGTTCCTTTGGCTGTTTGTAACTCCCCAAAACAGGAAAGATAAGGCAGTGGTAGTGTTGGGTTCTAGCCCTGGCTTAGCACCCTGGTTTCTTAATAGTAACTGAGAATAGTACCTGCTAAGGTAAAGAGAAGGAGCTTTCTGGTACCCTGGAGCAAGAATAGTGCTTTGAATACCCGTGACTTATATTAACCTTGTTGGACCTCTGCTTAGCTCCGCTCGGCTCTGCCCGATGAGCTTCATCCAGGCTCCGCTTGCCGGTGGAAAAGGCTCCTTAGAAGCCGGCAATGAGCCCCATCCCCTGGTGGTGCCAGTATGCCTTCCGCTCACCCCTCGAGGGTGATGAAGGTCTGCGCCCGGCCCCTTCCCCAACTCTGCTCTGCTCCTGAAGGCATAAATCTAAGAAGAAGGCCTTTACCAAATACTGCAAGAAGTGGCAGGATGACATGGGCAAGAAGCAACTGGAGAAGGACTTCAATAGCATGAAGAAATATTGCCAGGTCATCCGCATTATCGCCCACACCCAGGTAAGCATGTGCTGTGTCATCTTGTTGGTGATGTACCTGATCAAGTAAGACTTTATTTTTCATGCTGGGGATTGAACCCTGGGCCCCTTGCATGGTGGGCAAGCACGGAAGGGTTTGAGTCTTCCAGAAAAGTGCTGCTCAGATGTAAGCTCACAAGGGTTTTGTGCCCAACCAGGATTGGTTGAGTTTAAGACTCAGATTCCTTATGAGGGCCCCTCAAGGACATATGGTATCCTCAGGAGGGTCCCTATATGCGTAGGTCTCTCTCTTTCCAGCAGAGGGCACTGTGTCCTCACTGCGAGTGAGGAAACCATACCTCATTTGGGAAATCCCCTTTCAAATTTGTTGACCCAACTGGTTAAGTTAGTTGTGAAATGCTGCATTGATGTGAACTGAGTGGGCCTTTTGTTGGCTTGGTAAAATAGGCACCTCTTGTCTAGTGCGGTCCTAGCTTCAGGGCCTCTATAGCCCTGTGAGGTTAGAGATCACTAGATGGGTGAATGGATGGATGGTAGAGGGTTTTTTTTTGTACTGGGATTGAACCAGGAGACTACCACAGAGCCACATCCCCAGCTCTCTTGGAGACAGTGTCTTGGCTAAGTTCCCCAGGCTAACCATGAACATGGGATCTCCTGCCATAAGGAGTAACTAGGACTATAGGAATGTGAGGCCAAGCTTAGCTGGGGTACAGGATAAGCACCTTTACCAGCAACCCTCAGCTTGTGCTTCGGTGCATTTTTTTCTAACCCTTAACACCTTATGTAGGTTTTTGTTTGTTTTTTTGGCACTGGGGATGGAACCCAGGGCCTTGCGCACTAGCCAGCTACTCCTATACTGAGCCACACTCCTGCTGTCTGCTGTTTACCAGGCCTTCCTGTCCAAATCAACTTTGTTAGTAGAGTAAGGGTAGATGAACTGGCTAAAAAGACAGTAACGGGGACAGGGCTGTCAGCCTCCGTTGATCTACCAGAGGGACTCCGGGCCTGAGCTGAGCTGTGCCTGCTCTTTCCTAGATGCGGCTGCTTCCTCTGCGCCAGAAGAAAGCCCACCTGATGGAGATCCAGGTGAATGGAGGCACCGTGGCTGAGAAACTGGACTGGGCCCGGGAGAGGCTAGAGCAGCAGGTCCCAGTGAACCAGGTGTTTGGGCAGGATGAGATGATTGACGTCATAGGAGTGACCAAGGGCAAAGGCTACAAAGGTAAGCTGTGCAGAGGCTCACGTTGTTGTGCTGAGCCTGGGGGGAGGTAGCGTCAGGCCCAGCTGTTCTGTGATGAAGCCTGGAATGTGCGCTGGGCACAGCGCCCGAGTCAGACTGAGGAACCATTCCCTGTTGCCTTCCTTCTGAGAACAGCCCTGTGGTCAGCCTGGCTGGGGTTTTGCCCTTGGGCACTCCCAGCAGGAAAGGGCCAGTGGTGTGAGTGCCAGGCCTCTGTAGCAGTGCTTGTTCTCCCCAGGGGTCACCAGTCGCTGGCACACCAAGAAGCTTCCCCGCAAGACCCACCGAGGGCTGCGGAAGGTCGCCTGTATTGGAGCCTGGCATCCTGCCCGTGTGGCCTTCTCTGTGGCTCGGGCTGGCCAGAAAGGCTACCATCACCGCACCGAGATCAACAAGAAGGTGAGAAACCCTGAGGGGCTGTAGTCCATGTCGCTGTTTGGGTGGCAGCCTGTGTTGGGTGTCAATGGGCCTCAGATCTTCACTGGTCTTGGATGGTTCTGGTTCTTGGGGGTCAGGATACTTGCAGGATGCCATCAGGTGGTTCCAGGAAGGACAACTCTTGGTGTGATGAGCAGTGGCCCTCTGTTTATAGGCCTGCCCTGGGCACCTGGGCATTTTCTCTAGTAGTGTCCTTTTGTTTGGCATAGGGCCTGAGTCTGGGGTGCTTGGTGCTTGACTACTGAGCTACATACATCCCCAGTCTTCTGAGACAGGTTCTCACCAAGTTGCTGAGACTCCTTTGGACTTGAGATCCTCCTGCCTGAGCTTTATAGATGAATACGGATACAGTACCTTTATTTTATTTACTTATTTTTATGTGGTGCTGAGGATCAGATCCAAGTGCTCTAATCTTGCCCCTAGTGATTTATTTATTTATATTTTTTGCGGAGGGTGGACTCTGTCCTATTTGGGGGACTCCCCCTTGACACCCCACCCCGAGGCACTCAGACCTGTCTTCCTAGGTGCTGATCCTCACGCATCTCTTTCAGATCTATAAGATTGGCCAGGGCTACCTCATCAAGGATGGCAAACTAATCAAGAATAATGCTTCCACTGACTACGACCTGTCTGACAAGAGCATCAACCCTCTGGTGAGTGCTGGACTGCCTCCACCTGCAAAGATGCCCTGGTACCCTATGGAGCTGCCCGGGCCTTGGCTTGGGGTGAGGGGCCTGCTGGGTGCAGTCAATCATTGGCCCCTGCACAGCACCCTGTTGTGTGCCTTGCAAGTCATGTGTCTAGGCCCTCTAGATGGGGCTGGCTAAAAAGGTAGGGGTTCAGGCCCAGCTGTTCTGTGATCAGGCCTAGAATGTTTACCGGGCGCTGGAGTCAGACAAGGAACCATTCCCTGTTGTCTTCCTTCTGAGAAACCCTGCAGTCAGATGGCCAGGGACAACCTGACCCCAAAGGTCTGCCATATCTGCAGAGCTCACGGGTCTGCAGGGCAGCTGCCTCCATGCTTAATCTGCTGACCCCGTGGCCTTGCTTTTTCCCCAGGGTGGTTTTGTCCACTATGGTGAAGTGACCAATGACTTCGTCATGCTGAAAGGCTGTGTGGTGGGGACCAAGAAGCGGGTGCTCACTCTCCGCAAGGTAAGACTGGGTGACCTCCTGCATCCTTTCAGGATCTCACCCCTGTGGAGAATCACAGGCTCAGCCTTTGGTGCTGAGCCAGGGTGGGAGGGTTGAGGGAGGGGAGGGCATTGGTTTCCCTTTGACACCAGCTTTGAAGTCTGGAGGAGGAAATTCCTAGTCTGGCTAGTTGGGCTCCTGTGTTCATGGGCATCCTGTTCTCAGGGTCCTCTTGCTCCTCTGCCTGATGGGACAGGTTTAGATCTTGGGCCACTAGATGGTGCTGTGTGGGTTCTTGGCCTCAGTGGGCCTTGAGCTGAGATGCTGGGGAGCCTCTAAGTCACAGCCCCCTCCCCCTTGCCACAGTCCTTGCTGGTACAGACCAAACGGCGCGCTCTGGAGAAGATTGACCTTAAGTTCATCGACACCACCTCCAAGTTTGGCCATGGCCGCTTCCAGACCATGGAGGAGAAGAAAGCATTCATGGTGAGCCCTTTTGCCAGCTACCTCGCTCTGGGGTTAGGGCTGTGGTGGTGACGGCCCATCCTGGGTGCTCCCCTCCTTGGTCCCCTAGGGAGTGCTTACTCCTGCCGCTGCCTGCTTCATCTCTGGCCTTCCTGTCTCCACAGGGACCACTTAAGAAAGACCGCATTGCCAAGGAGGAAGGTGCTTGATGTCTGGATCCTAAGCAGCTGGCTGTGGCCAATAAAGCTTTTTAGTGACATTTGCCTCTGTTTTTTTCTTGGGAGTAGCAAGGCTTCAGAGACAAAGGCCTGTGTGCACAGAGGCCAGAGGGGCCTCTGCCACTCTCTGGGGCTTTGGTCGCCTCTGACCTTCTGCCTACCTGGCCCCATCTCTGGAGCAGACAAGATGTGAGGGGGAAGCTAAGGCCACACCTGGGAAAGCCAGCCTGTGTGTGTGTAGGGGGGAGTGTTCTGTGTCAATGTTTGTCACCAGGGTGAGGCAGCTGAGCCTTAGCTATGGAAGTCTGTTCTGTTTGCACAGCTTGGGTGATGCCAGGGCTTTGGAGAGAGGAGCACTTGATGTTCTGGTGCCTGAGGCAAAACGAGGTCCATCCAGTGCACAGTGATCCTGCTAATCCACGCAGGTCGCCTTCCAGTTGTGGCTTGCTCAGGTTCCTTAACCAAGAATGGCAGTGGGAGAGGCCATGTCACGCAGAAGTGGTGCCTCATGGCTTCTGGAGTAATTAGAAGGGTTCTATAAAGGCATGATGTGGCCTAGAGGTGCAGCAGCACCCAGGTCCTTAAAAGTGACCATTCTGGGCTGAGGTCTTTCCCTTTGGGACAGACCTTGATGTTAAAGCTGGGTTTTGGGTTGAGTGCCACCTCTACCCCTTGTAGGAACTTGTCCCCCAGATTATGAGCCATTTCTGTTAACAGGAGGGAGTCCTACCTTGCTCAGCCCCTCTTACTTGGGTCCTGGTAGCTCTCAAATGAGGTGGCCTTCAGGCTAAACTCCCCATTACATGATTTAATTGCTGAGACCTGTGAACTGCAGGCAGCCTAGTGGGTGACCTGTGAGTGGGGATGAGGCTGCAGGTGGCTCTACCTTGAGGTTCTGTTATCCTGCGAGCCCAGCTGTGGGTGAGGGTCCTAGCTTCACTGCACTTAAGTCTTTGGCCGCCAGGGGGAGCCCCTCAGTTGTGCTGCAGGTATGGGGGGGTAGATCTCATCCCACAGTCCAGGGACTTCACTGCACAGCAAAGGCTGTTGGGCTCCGGGCCCTAGGTCACCAGTACCTTGGGTTGCGGAGTTTGGCAAGAAACTGTCCAAGGCCAGGGCCTTTTTTCCCTGGGGCCTCTGGGTCTTCCTGGTTCAGCCAGGCCTGCTGGGGCTGTGGCAGGACCCCCTCCCATTGCTGCCACCCTTGGCTTCTGGAACCTCCTTTCCTGCTTGGGGAAGGAAGGCTTTGCTGGTCTGAGGAACAATGGCTGCGCCTCATCCCCTGCCCAAGGCTAGGTGTCCAGTTGTGGTTGTGTCTGGATGCGGGGTCCCGAGAACAAAGACCCCTGGGGTGGCTTCCAGGCTGAGGGCACTTGCAGGCCGTCAGTGGAGGCTGCCTCCCCGCAGGTCCACCTGTCCAAGTTACAGGGTGCCTTTGGCAGCCTTGGTGAGCAGGGCAGGGCCCTCACTACTGACCATCCCTTCCCTGACCCCCCTGTTGGTGACGTCACATTCCACAGCAGTTCCAGGCCTAGGTCTCCTCAAGTCCCAGCTTCTGGAAGGCAGGCCTTCTGCCAGGATGGTTCCTCAGAAGGGACCCCAAGTTCGCTGTCCAGCTGGGGCTGTGAAGGCCAAGTGCAGAGCGCTGGTGGGGCACAGGGTTTTGGTTTTGTGATGCACAGTCCGCTGTCTGGACATGGCAGGGACCTCCAGCTTCCCAGGGGCCTCTGTTCCACTCCGGGAGGCAGATGATGAACAATAAAGGGGGTGGGTGGCTTTAGAAGAGATAAACTGTGAAGAAACAGGACACTGGGATCCAAAGGAGGAAGGCCCGGGCCTGGGGGGGGGATCCAGCCTGCGAAGCTCTGTGGGGACAACACCCAGGCAGAGCAGCAGCACAAAAGCCCTGGGCAGGATGAGGCCTCCCTGTCCTCAGCTCCAGGAGGGGCAGCGCCCTGGCCTTGGAGCTCATTGAGGAATGGAGTGGGCCCTGGGCAGGTCGGGCCTGCAGCAGTCCCTGGGACTAGTGGGTGGGTCGTTGGCTCCTGTGCCTTGCCCCTCCAGGTGGCATGGCGTGCACTTCCTGTCACGTTCTGAACTCCCAGACCTCCTGCCTCTGGAATCTGTGGCAACAGAACACGGAGTCTCATTCCAATCCCCCTGAAAACGAAAAACAGAAAAGAAAAAACCTGCTGGGAATTTCTGAGCAAGTGGGGACAGGGAGGTGGTGGCAGGAGCCGCAGTTGCGTTGCCTTAAAAGGTGCGTCAGAGCCAGAGTCTGCAGAGCTCACAAGGGATGGCCCCGGGGCAGAGTGGAGGCCAGCTGGCTGCACCTGGTGGCTCACCCCAAAGTGCTCCCAGCCTGGAGCCTGGTGAGGCCTTGCCAGGGCAATGGGCCGTCGCCTGCTCCATGGCTCTCGGCAGGCAGCTGCTCGGCAGAGGCCTCGTGGTCCAGCCCTGCCTCCCTGTCCTCCAGGCAATGCCCCCCAACTGCCCACCCACCCAGTATCAGTCCTTTCCTGGGCCCAGCCTCTGGTCAGCTCCCAGGAGCCCAAAGAGCTTCCCCTTCCCCTCAGGCGCAGGCAGGCCCAGCAGCCCAGGCTGGACCACGGAGAGGAAGCCCCCAAACCCAGGGGAGGCAGGACGGGAGCACCCACAGGCTCTCTGGAGTACAGTTGGGGGGAAGCATCCAGAACCTTCCAGGGCCCAGCCTCACGCTGACTGAGGCCACTCTAGGGACAGGCGGACCTAGCTGGGAATGGCTGCACCAGGCACCCAGACTGCAGGGCTGTCCCTCAGGCAGGTTCCACGGTCCAGCTTGCCGGGAAGAAGCCGAGGCTGAGGTAGGTAACTCGCCCGAGGTGCAGCGTCTCGCCCCCACCCTGTGCCATGAGGGGACAGAAGGCATATCTTGACTCATTTATTGAACACCTACTATGTGCCACACCTCGTGCTAGACTCAGAGTTGTCTCATCAGTCCCAATGACCGCCATTCCCACTTCACAGGTGGAGAGTGAGGCCTGACTGGTCCAGAGACACCCCCTAGATCACACACAGTAGGCTCCTTAGGTGTCGTTCTCACTGAATGAGCCCAAACTGAGGCACAGAGATGAAGCATGGTTCCCTCGGGGCAGACTGCAGGAGAGGGAGGCCAGGATTCGAACCCAGGCTCCGAGCACCCCCTGCTCCCCCCTCCCTGGAGAGCCTGAGGGAGGGGTCCCCGCAGCACCCTGTGTTCTCTGCCCCGGTCTCAGGACACCTCATGGCCCCTGCTTTCTCCACAGAAGGGGGTGCAGGGCTGCCTCCCTGGCCCTCCCCGCCAAGTCCCCCTCGGCCAGGCAGAGGAGGAGGCTGTGAGCGAAGGCGCTAAAGATAGCCGCTGGCCACTTCCCCCTCCCGCTGGCCACCACCTCAGAGCCAGTGGCCACCCCAGAAGGCCTCCATCCAGACATCCGCACCCAGCCAGACTGCAGAGCCTGGTCACCCGGCCCAGGGCAGAGCGCAGGGGCCCAGGTGGTGGTCACGATGGTGACTGTCACTGAGCCTCGCCACACCTCAGGCTGGGGCCAGGCAGGGGCCCCTAGTCCCACGAGGTCCCTCCACCAAGGTCTGAGCTCAGAGGGGCACCGGCTCCTGTGAGCACACGGCTCCAGAGACACCCGACGCCAGCAGGACTCCTGTTTCCACCATGGCCCAGGGGACACACCAGCCTGGGGACACCCCAGCCTGGCGGCACCCAGGCCCGTCAGGACGCCATGCCCACGCTGTGGCAGAAGCACACACCAGGGAAGCTGGGTCACCACCACCAGGCCTTTCCTCCCGAGGTGGCTCCTGGACACCCACCAGCACACGGCTGGCCCCACCTCCAGCCACCGGGTCCCTCAGGACCCAACCCCCCTGGGCCAGCACAGTAGCCAGTGGATGTCACCCATCGTCCCTGGAGGTCAGTGTTCTGGGGCACAGAGCAGGGGCTGGAAGGGCAGCCCGAGGATCTGGAGGGACAGACGGGCCCCCTGACACTGTCCTCCAAGCACCCAGGTGCGCCCCTCGTCCAGTGCAGGGCGCTCCCTGGCCCAGCGGCCTCCCTGGCTGCACCGCACATTCGTTTATTCATGTCAGCAACGTTTATGAAGCGCCTACTACGCGACCGGCATCGGCCCCTCTGCCTCCAGCTCACCCCAGGCTGCTGTGCCTCAGCCACGCAGACACTAGATGGCCCGCCAGGCTGTGCCTCCAGGACCTGTCGGCAGTCCTGGCTCGGTGTGCGGGAGAGAGCTGGCCAGGGCCGGAGGGCTCAGTCTCCTCCTAGCACCAAACTCCCGCTCTCAGGGCTGAGCTCGTGGTTCATGAATGGACTGACTGTGTGATGTGTGGGCCCTGCTGGGACTCCAACCCAGGGCCCAGGGCCGTGCTGGAGGTTAAGTGGCGGATAGCTTCAGCATCTCTGATCTGAAGTGCTGGGGCCTAGGGGTGTCTCAGATTTGGGAGTTTTTCAGATTTTTTAATATTTGTATGGACTAGTAACCAGAAAGATTGAGATTTCCTAATCCCCAAATCCAAAGTGCCCAAATTGGGAGGCTGAGGCAGGAGGCAGAAGTTGAAGGCCAGCCTTGGCAACTCCGTGAGAGCCTATCTCAAAATAAAAATAAAACAGGGGCCGGGCTGGGGCTCGGTGGCAGAGCACTTGCCTAGCACGTGTGAGGCACTGGGTTCGATCCTCAGCGCCGCATTAAACAAATAACTAAACAAGTGAAATAAAGACATGGTGTTCACCTACAAACTACAAAGAAAAATTTAAAAACCCCAAAGGTATAAATAAATAAATAAATAAAATTAAAAATAAATAAATAAAAACGGAAAAGGGTGGTGCTGTAGCACGGTGGTAAAGCACCCCGGGGTGCAATCCTCAGTACTAAGAAAAGAAAAAGAAAAATCAGGAGCTTTCACATAAAATTCAAATGTCCATCTTCCCTCCAACTGGGACAACCGCACTATCCGCCTGGAGCTGGGATGCTGCTGCCCTTCTCCGGGGCACCTCCCCCTGACCTGCAGGTTGTCCTCCCACCCGGGAGCTGGGCCGCCTCTAAGTGCTGTGGTCCCAGAGGTCAGCAGGGCCCAGCACAAAGTAGGTGCTCAGCGAGGGACAGGGGGGGGCAAAGGCAGGGCAGAGGGATGAGCGCGGGGCCCCTGGGCGTCCCGCGAGCCTGCCCCGTGAGCTCGTGTGACGCGGGGCTTCGGCCTCAGGAGCTGGCCGGCTGGGCTCTTATCTTTGAAAGCCTGATCCATGGCACCGTCCTGGGAAGGATCCGGAAGGTCCCGGACGCCAGAAGTGATACAGGACAGCGCGGCCTCCCAGGCCTGGGAGATTTATCCTGGCACAGACCAAGGCCCTGGAGCCTCCTGTGCCCCACAGGAGGACCCAGGACCTCCCCTCACCCCTACCGTGTCACCAAGCAGAAGAGCAAGTCACAGGGAGCCACCCGGGACATGGAGAGACCTTCCCACGTCCTTTGGTCTGTGGGAACTCTTGTATAACCCCCCAGGACACCCTGGGTACGGTGGGGCGCACCTGAAGTCCCAGCTTCCGGGGAGGCTGGGGCGAGAGGGCCGCTGGAGCCCAGGAATTCAAGGTCAGCCCGAGCCGCAGAGGGACACCCGTCCCCAGGTGAAAAGCTAGAAAGAGGAAAGAAAATACCAAATGGTCAACCCGGTGGCTGTGGGGTATGGACAGCGGCCAGGCTGGGCAGGGGGACAGCTGGCCCTGGGCCAGCTCCCTGGGAACCCGAGGTGGGGCCCGCCTGGGCCTCGGTTTCCTCGTCGGCAACCTGAGGTCTCGGGAAGGCTGAGGGCCACGGTCGGTGCGGGTGGAGAGGGGCTTCCCGGGAGGGGGCCCCTGCTGAGTGTGAGGATGGACCCCTGGAGGCCCTCCGAGGGAGGCAGTTCGTCTCAGGAGCCCCCTTCTGCAGTCGGATGGGGTGAGAAGTGGGGCTCGTGCCTCTGTGTGTGCCAGGAGCCGTCCTGGTTCTGACTTGCTCCTAACCCCTGGGCGGGCAGGAGGAAGGGGAGAGGGCAGCGTCAGGAGGCAGGGGCCAGTGCCTGGCGGACCCACCCTGCTCGCCTCCTGGCCTGGCTTCAGTCACCTCCTCTTGGGAGCCTCTCCAGGCTCCTGTGCCAAGGTCCCCTGATGTGGCCTTTCGCCCTCTGCCTTTCCCTGACTGTCCCCAACACCCCTTTTGCTGCTTTCAGCTCTGTGACCATCTTCCAGGCCACATGAGATCTTCTTGATCCAAGGTGCCCAGGCTGGCCTCGAACTTGAGGTCACCCAGCCTCCCAAGGAGCCGGGATGACAGGCACACACCGCTGTGTCAGGCTCTGACGCGGGTGCTGGTGGCTGGGTGAAAAGATGTGGGGTCCAGAGCAGAGGTGGGGGACCAGCCAGGAGGCCAGAGAGGGTGGCACTGCAGCCGCACCACAGCCACGCTGCCGAGACCCTGTCCCCAAACAGAAAATAAGAAAGGGCTGGATGCAGCTCAGAACAGAGCCCTGGCCCAGCCTGGCCCAAGCCCTGGACTCCATGCCCAGCAAAGCAAATTCCAGACCAGGGCAAACTGTACCCCTCCTCTGCTCCCAGCCCTGCAGAGTGCCTGCTGGATGCAGAGCAAAGGCCCGAGTCAGCACCTGGCCCTGCCGCCTCCCCATCTCACCTCCCTGTGGTCCCTGCCTTCAGCCCCAGCCAAGCCGCCTCCTCCTGTAGCTCTAGCACGGCAGCTTGACTCCACCCCAGGGCCTTTGCACGGTCTCTGCTTGGTCCCTGGCCTGCTGCGCCCTGGACGTTCAGCCGCGCCAGCTCCTCTGTCCCCTGCCCCGTCACTTCACTGTCCTGCTCCCAGGAGGGCAGGGCGGGACCCTTTCTTTTGGCCACTGTCCTCCAGGCTGCCAGACAAGTGGGGGTGGGAAGGACGTGGCGTGGAGCGCGGGAGGAGGCTGCGGCCACTTCCCCAGCAAACTGAGGGAAAGCGGAAGTGAGACAGCCTGGGCGGCCGAGCGTTTCCTGCAGCCCGGGCCAGGCCGCGTCCGTGTTGGTGTGACCACGTGCGTCCGGGCATGGTGGGGGTGGCCGGTGGTCCAGGTGGGTGGCGCTGGGGGGCTCCGGCCTGACGGTTCTGGGTCCTGGGCGCTGGCTGTCCTGAGACTCCACGGTGCCCGGGGCTCTGGGCTGCTGTCCTGCCCCTAGTGGACGCCTGGGGTCACAGCCTGCAGCTCCTGGCGGGGTGCCAACCCCAGCTCTGCCCCCAGCCACGTGACCCACCCCGGGCCTCAGTCTCAGAACCTGGAAAATGGGAATCAGACGAGTCGTCCTGTGCCTGCGGGGAACGGAGGCGAGGAGGCCAGGCCAGCGGAGGAGGGGGCGCCTAGTGCGGGGGGGGGGGGGGAGGCCCGAGGCCCAGAGGAGGCCGCTCCCAGGAAGGTTCAGAAGAACTGGCCGCTGGAGAGGGCGGAGGGAGGGGCAGCCCTGCTGGGCCAGAGGACGAAGCCCCCAGGGAGGGGCGCTGGGGCTGTGAGAATCTGCCTGGTGGGAGGATGGGGCGGCCCACGGCGGCCACAGCCAAGCTCACTTGAAGGCCTCTTAGACTTGGTCCTGGGCAGCGGGGAGCCACAGGAGGTGTCTGAGCAGGAGCATCAGCGGGACGCAGGCTGTGAAGAGGACACGGTCACACCCAGCACCCAGCATCCAGGTCCAGGGCCGTTGGATGAGCAGTTAGAGGACCCGGCTGGCGGCTGGCGCAGTGAGAAAGGCCCAGGGGCCGCAGGAGGAGCTGTGGAAGCCTGAGGGCGTCCTGCAGGAGGGGCCTGCGCGTGCTGGACCGGGCATGAGAGCCGCGGGCACCAGCTGACCTCAGGCAAACCGCTGCCCTCTCTGTCTCAGCTCCCAGCTGCCCAGCCAGGGACCGACCAGGGCCCTCCCTGGGGTCTCAGCTCCCACTGGGCAGTCAGGGCTGGGCGTCTGCCGGGGGCTCATTCAGATTTTTTTTTTTTTTAATTTTGAGTCTGGATCTCACTGAGTTGCTCAGGACCTCGCCAAATAACTGAGGCTGGCCTCGAACTTTCCATCCTCCTCTCTCAGCCTCCTGAGTGGCTGAGATTCAGGGCAGGAGCCACCAGGCCCAGCTCAGGTTCCTGATCTTGCCCGAGACCCCACCTGCCTCGGTTTCCCCGGTGACGGGCTGCGGGTGGAGCAGGGAGGATAATAATGGTCGATTGTGGAAGGCTTTCCCGCCGCAGGGACCAGATGCCAAGGATTGTTTTCCATCCTTAGGAGGGTGGGCCCTTCCTGCGGAGAAAATTCCAGGCTCCTGCAGCCAGGAGGGAGCGAGCCTGCCACCCCCGGTGACCACCGCTTGCCGCCAGCCCCTGGCATCCACCTGGTCTTTCTCCTCTGCTTCTCTCTCTTGGCCTCGGGGCCTGGGCTTGTTCCCAGCTTCTCCCAGCCCTCCCGCCATCCTGTGGAGGCACAGCCTCCTGGCCTCCTCCTCCTGGGCTCCCGTCCTGTGGAACACTGGGATTTGAGGAGTTTTCTGGTCCTCAGAGCCCTGCTCCTTAAGGTCCCTAAATCCAAGTTTCTGGGGTCTGATCTGCGTCTGCCAGAAGCTGCGTCCTTGGGGTGTCGGGTCCTGAAATGTCTTGGGAGTGGAGCAGGAAACGTCCCAACAGCCACTGAGGGTCTACAGTTTTCTGGTTCACAGGCCCTGTGGTCCTGGTGGTCCTGGACGTCTTGTCTGTGTCCCTCTGATGCCACCTAGCAGGTGGGGGGGTCCCGGTGCTGGGGGCTGGGGGAGGAGAGGGCCCAGGTAGGGTGGTGGCGGCCAGGTGCGCTGCTGTGGGTGTGGGCGGCAGCTCTGGTGCTGACAGCTGGGCAGAGGCCGCTGCCCGGGCCTCTCACAACTGGCCCTGACCCAGGAAGAGGAGGGGACGGCGACAGGAGGGACCCAGGGGCCAGGCAGGGGACCTTCCTCCTCTGTGCCCCGGCTGTTGCTGCTGCGCTCACGCTCCCGGGGCTGGGCAGGGGCGCGCAGGGCGTGGGGAGGGGCTTCGCGGCCCCACTGAGCGCCCAGACCCCCTGGGCTCCCGGGACGCCGGGACCGCACCTGGGTCACCCTCCTCCCTGGGTGTCGTCCCCGTCACAGTGTCACAGTCAGCCTCCCGTTCTTTTCCCTCCGTGCCTCCCTCCGGCCATCTCTGGGATGAGTTGGGCTGGCGTGGACCCCTGGGGGCCCTCGGCTGCCCCCTCCACCTGGTTCCCCGGCCCTCTCCTCGGCTCCCTGGGTGGAGGGGCTCCGGCTGCCCAGGGGCCTGCTTGGCGGGCTCCCAGCGGCCGTGGGAGCTGGAATTCGGCGCGGTCCCTGGCGTGCGCTCTGCCTCCTGCCTGCCGGGGCGCCTCCTCTGACTCAGGGCCAGGAATTCCTGCCGCTGTTCCCCGCGGGAGGGGCCCTGGCACAAGCTGGAAACCGGGACAGGGAGGGAAGGGAAGGGACACAGGGCCAGGGGGGCCTGGCAGGGGCACGGTGGAGGAGGGGGCACAGGGTCCGGCTTCATCCCCCAGCCCTATCGTTTCAGCTCTCCCACGTGCTCAGGTGGCCACTGTTCAAGAGGCCTCCTGTGCCAGGCATATAGTAGGTGCTCAATAAAGTAGCCCTCGCTGGGCTGCAGCCCTGGGAAGGGCAGAGAGAAACCCCGTCTGCAGACACCGGAGAGGAGGTGCAGAGAGCGTCCTGTGAGGAGGCAGCGGGTGCTGGGCAGGCAGCAGCTGGGGCCTGCTGCTCCGGGGGCTCAGGGGCATCTCTTGGTGGAGACACCTTGGTGGAGGTGTGCAGAGGCCAGAACCGCCCAGGGGACATGCAGATGAGCTGGAGACCCTGACGCTGGGGTGGTGGGAGGACAGTCGGGGCACCAGCCATCCCTGACGACCACAGGGTGCTTCTGGCTGCTGAGCGCAGAATGGGCAGTGGCCAGGCAGGGGGTGCGACGGGGTCCCAGTGAGAAAGGACGCAGGCTGGGACCCAGAGGGTAGAGGTGGCAGGTTCTGGAGGCGTCCCGAGGGAGAGCCTGGCTCATGGGCAGGGTGTGGGCAGAGTTGTGCTGAGTGCTTAGCGGTTGCAGCGTGTGCCATTTCAGTGGTGCAAATACTCCTACCCCCCAGTCCCCAGGACGGACCCGGGGCTGCACCACGAGCCGCATCCCAGCCATTTCTCTTGTCTTATCTTGAGACGGGGTCTTGCTGAGTCGCTCAGGGCCTCGCTAAATCGTTGGCCTCAAACCTGGATCCCCCGGCGGCCTCAGCCTCCGAAGTTGCTGGGATCACAGGCGGGTGCCACCGCGCCCGGCCGGTCAGGGTCAGTTTCAAGCCGCTGGGCCCAGTAGGTGAGACGTGCACAGGAGCACCCCGTGACGTCACCCTGCAGCATTGCCACCGTCCAGAGGCAGGAGACGCTGGGACCTCGGGAGCACACGCAGCGGGAGAGCTCCTGAAAGCGCAAGTTTGAAGGCTTTAATGTCTGGCAAAGGCTGTGTTCGAAAGCTGGCTGCAAGATTCCTGAAGATTTAGCAGCAGCTGAAGGAGGTAAGTCGCAGGAGGAGCCACTGAGGAAGGTCCGGGGCCTGCCGACTCTGGTCATCCTGGAACTCAGCCGCCCTGACCAGCCGGCCCAGAGGGCGTGGGGGGGGGCCTTGGGCCAGGGGGCGAGATGTCCCAGGGAGCTCCCTGAGGGACAGCACCCTGTGGGGGGTCGGGGGCTCCTGTCCTGCCTGCCCCCTCTGGCTGTGACACGGGGTGGCTGTCACCCTGCAGACCTGAGTTTTCCCATCCGTTAGGCCTTCCCCAGCCCCAGGGCCCCTCACTCTGGTTTCCGAGTTGCGTGGGGCCTCTGTCCCTGTTGGGCTTGGCCCTGGGGCTGCAGACGTCCCTCTCTCTCTTTTCGGGTGAGTATTTCTGACACCCACCTGGCCTGCCCCAGCCTGCCCGGTCCCCCAGCTGTGTTGCCCTGGAGCCTCTGGCTGGCTGATGATGTCACCCTGGGGAGACAGTGACTTCAGGAGGGGGTTACCCTGCCCCAGGCTGCCCAGGCCCAGGGCCAGGCCTGCTTCCTGGGGGAGGGGGCTTCGTGGGCTTACCCTCCTCTTCAGACACGTCCTGGCCCCCCTGGACCCTGGGCAGAGATGAGGTCTGACGGGGAGGGCGCTGGGCCTCCCCAGCCCACCTGGACACCCAGAGGGCAGGGTGGGGGTCCCCAGGGCCGAGCGAGGAGCCTGGGCTCAGCCCTACCCAGCAGTGTGACCTCGGGAAAATCACGGTCCCTTGCCGGACATCAGCTCTTATCTTGAACTAGGGGTCAATTTCCAAACTCAGGCCTTGAGGCTCATGACGGTGGAGAGGAGGCCGGAAGGTGGCTGGAGCAGGTGGCCCTGGAGCTGGTGGCTGCAGGTTTGATGCCATCAGCGGGGGGTGATTCAAGCGTTGCTCTGCGTTAGCTTGGTCCTGGCCCCGTGGGCTCCACGCCTCCCAGGACTGTTCCCTGGTGGTCCAGAGCCCTGGCCTCCCTGCGGGCACCCACTCCACCTCGCTGCCGGAGCCGAGGCCACGAGTCACCCCTTCACCCTCAGCAGCACGGCCGAATCTCACTGGGTGCAGAAGCCAGTGGGCGGGGGGCACCCACAAGTCCTGTTGCATGAAGGTCAAGAACAGGAGGGGCACTTGGTGGCAGAGAGTGCGCAGCCTTGGGGACGGGGTGGGTACAACTGACTGGAGCACGAACAAGGTGCTTCTGTGGGGAAGGCTCTTGCCCTGATCTGGGAGGGTGCTGGGGTGCTCTGGCGAGAGGCTGTCGGAGCCTCGTCCTGATGCTTCTCTTTCTTCATCAGCAAAAGACACGAAACCCTGACTCTACATTTTCCATTCTGGTTGGGGGGTGGGGGGCAGGCAGACATTGGATAAGAAAAACAGGTAAAAATGTCATAGATGGACATCAGGAGGGAGAGACCAAGGACGCCTGCTGGGTGTGGCGGGGGACGGGGCCAGTCTGCAGGTGTCTGAAGGGTCCTGAGGGGAGCACGGGAAGGGGCTCTCGGCTCCTGGGGAGAGAGGGTCCCTGGGGAGGGACCTCATGCTGGGCTCCTCACTAGAGTGAGGCTGGTCACCACAGGTCACGGAAGGCCCTGGGGAATGAAAACCCACGGGGGTGGAGGTGGGGGCTGGTGTTCACGGGCTGATGTCCCCTGGGCTCCTTCGCCAGCAAGCACTTGTCATCTGGCCCCATCAGTCCGTCCACACCCGGGGTGGACATCTCCACCGGGGTGGACGGAGGAGCAAACTCGGTTTTCAGCAGAGCTGGGCCGGCTCTGGACCCGATTTCTCCTGGCTGCGTCCAGCCTCCGCCCCCTGCGCTGAGCTGTGCCCTGCGGGAGGTGGAAAGCGCGTGGGCCGGGGATCCACGCTGACCTGGGTTGGCTCTCAACATGCTGCTGCCTCGCTGGGTGGCCTTGGCAGGCCTCTGTCCTCCCTGAGCAGCTCCTGGTCTGCAGAAGGGGGATACGCTCACAGGCAGGGCCTGGCCCACCAGGGTGCAGGTTGGCGCTCGCCAGCTGGGCTGCCCCGTGGCCTGCACTTAGGGGAGAGGAAGGAGTTGAGGCCCAGGGCTTTGGGCTTGGCCTGTGTGACCTGGGACAAGCCACCGGCTCTCTCTGATCCTTGCTTGATTCCCAGATAAATGCATGGCTGTTCGGCTGCCCTTGGGTCTGGGGACCTGGAAGGGGCGCTTGGCTGGCGGGCCCCACCTGGAAGGGGAGGGCACGGGAGGTGTTGGGGCCAGAGCAGCAGTTCCAAGTGTCTGGGGCAGACAATGGGCACTGTGTATGGGGGACAGGGTGGGGCGCTGGGGGGGCAGAATGGCACCCGGCAGGAATGCACCCGGCCTGTCTGGGACGCTCCCCTGTGGCCGGCTCCCCTGTTGTGGGCGCCCGAGGCTGGCGTCCTGCCCACCTGACACCGCAGTCCAGAGTCAGAGCCTGGCACGGCAGGGGCTGGGAGTTTCCGGGGGCCAGGTCTCCCTGGTGCCACCCCCTGCAAGTCTGAGCGGCCTCTGGGCTTTGGAAGGGTGACGGGGGAAGGGCACCAGCTCTCTGTGCCACTGACTTGCTGGGGGACTCGGGCGAGTCCCCGCTCCCTCGGGGCCTCACTGTCCCCGTCAGTGTGAAGGGTCTCTGAGCCCATCGAGGGGACTCTCCACGTCTCACTCCCCTCCTCCCCCTCGTGCAGCGGGACTTGCCTGTTCTGGTGGTGACTCTGTCCCCAGAACAAAGCCTACCCATGCAGAGCTTTCGTCCCCAGATCCTCTGCCTGAGGCTGCCTCCTGCAGCCAGGTCCCTCCCTGTGGGCTCCGCCCAGGGGTGGCTCTGGCCTTCCTGCCCCCTCAGGCCCTGTGCCCCCTCTGCAGGGCCTCCCCAACCCCTCGGCCCTCCCCCGCCACCCACCCAGCTGTGGACCCCGGCCCCTCCCCAGGTCTTCTGACCTGCTGCAGTTGGTGTCCGACCAGGAGGGGAGTCACACCTTAGTGTCCCCTGCCACGGGGCCAGACGGCCTTCAGGAGGTCCAGAGGGGCAACTGGCCAGGCTCCAGGGCCTGCAGCTGGGGTGCAGGCTTGGCGCCCACGTCTCTGGGTGGTCCCGGGCGAGGGACTGTCAGCTCGTCTGGTCACCAGGGTCTGCTTGGCAGAAGACTCAGCACACGGTCACCTTCACGATCTGCCCCTGACGCCGGCCACACCTGGCTCTGGGCCAGGCCCAGAAGGGCTCCTCTCTCAGGTGGCTGCCGGGGAGGGGCTGTGGCCGGGCCTGTTCTCCCCGGTGGACACAGGGCCTGGGAACCTCAGGTCAGTCTCCACGCACACCAGCAGGCAGGGCTCCATCCTGCAGTCGCAGGGCAGACGCTGCCCTTCCTGGGGACCCCCCAGGCCGGTGAGTCCAGGGGCCGAGACAGGCTCCTGAGCTCACACGGTGGCCCAGGCGGCCAGATGACCTCATGGGTCTTTCCCAGACCTGAGTCACCACAGCTCACTCCATGACCCCTGGGCACCTTCAGAGGAAGGGGAGGTGGCTGGCTCTGCTGGTGGCCACGCAGGGCACGCCTGGCCTCTGCTACCTGACGGGCAGGGGAGGGGGGAAGGGGACAGGGCGCCGCCCCCAGCTACAGCCTTGCCTCTGGGGAGCTGAGATGGAGGTGACCCCGGGCCTCTCTGGGGGCTCGTCTGGAAGTCCCCCTCTCACACTCGCTGACTGGGGGCTGCTGGCCCTGGCCACCAGGGGCCTGGGGGAGAGTGGGAAGATGTCCCTCAGGGTCCTCTCGGCCCCGCCCCTGCTCAGAGGTGAGCCAGCCCAGGTGAGGAAGTGGACTCACCCCCCCCCCCACCTGGTCCTGGGGGTTTGAACCTCAGGTGACAGTTACTTTGCCATGGGGGCAGGGTACTGGATGCAGGGACTCCGTGTCCCGTCTTCAGGGGACGCCCAGCACCTGAGAGCTTGGCAGGTGTCATCTCCTGGGGTCCTCCAGGCCACGGGTGCCTCGTTTTGTGGATGGTGAAACAGAGGTTGGGGGGAGCCTCACTGAGGGTCCCGCAGCCCAGTGGAGCTGCGTGGTACCCGGAGGGAGCCCAGGGCGTTCCACCGAGCCACACCCCCAGCCCTTTTTTTGGGTATTTAGAGAGAGGGTCTCGCTGAGTTGCTGAGGGCCTTGCTGCTGAGGCTGGCTGTGAACTCAGTCCTCCTGCCTCAGCCTCCAGAGGCGCTGGGATTCCAGGCCAGTCACCACCCAGGCCCCGAGATCAGGCTCCAGTTCCTGGAAGAGCTTCCTTGTCCCCTCTTACACCGCCCAGCGGCCACCCAGCGTGAGGTCAGCTTTCCTTCCTTGGAGACCAGGAAAGGCTGGTGACAGAGGTGGGAGGGGTGGTGTCGTGGGCCAGCGGTGTCCAGGGAAGGGACAGGCACCGCCCTGCGCCCATCGGGGTTAAGCCTTTCCCGTTCTGCCCTCGTTAATCTTTAAGCAGCTGATGATTAATTAATTGCCCGAGACCCAGGGGGGCTCGGTTGAGTGCACCTGACATCTGGGCCCCACGCCCTCTCCCCGCCCCCACCCCCCTTTCCCAGGGGCTGGAGCCCCAGGGAGGGGACCCGACAGGCCCCAGACAGAGCAGGGGAGTCCTGGTCATGGCCCTCGGCCCTCCCTGCTCTTCCTGGTCCCGGGCCACAGCACAGCTGCAGAGGAGGGGCCCTCAGAGGGCAGAAGACAGAACCCAGAGCCAGACGGGGCGCGAGGCTGCTGGGGTCCGCGGGCCTGTTTGGACCCCAGGGCAGCGGAGTCCCCGTGTATCCTCAGCGCTCAGTGTGGCCCGACAGGGGGCCTGGGCCCAGGAGTGTCTGACTGGACGAAGGACAGGCCCTCCCCCTCCACTCGCCCGAGCCTCAGTGTCCCTCGTCTGTGATCAGGGCTGCTCTCCCTGTCCTGCTGTCCCCACCGGCTGACCAGGGAGAGGGAGTGTCTGCTGGCAGGGTGGAGGGGGCTGGGGGGCAGGTTCCTGCTGAGACGGGATGGGACAGGAGGCGACCTCGGTCAAGGCCCCGTCCACCTCGGCTTCCCTGTCCGCCAAGAGGGGTGGGGCCTGAATGTCCAGGACTCTCAAGGGCCCTTTCGTGGGGGGGTGGGTCACGGCTGCCCAATGGCGTCCCCACCCCCAGAGCAGGTGCCGGGCGGAGAGTGTCGAGGGTCATCCTGCCAGGAACTCAGGGAGTCCTTCCCCAAGGCCCCAGGACTGTACCGCAGTGACCTCCAGCTTGGTCACCCCGGGCAGGTGTGGAGAGGTGACCTTGTGGTGGAGGGGACTCTTGAGACCTTGGGCTTGGGAGGCAAAGGATCTCTGAAAACATCGAGTCTTCTGGGAATTTGGAATTGTAAAAAGATCCTACAGGAGGGGATGACAGAGTGCCACCCGGGCCTCAGACACACCAGCTTTGGAGCAAGACCCAGGGGTGGGGGAGGGGCGCCTGCCCTCCTACCCACGGTGAGCAGGTCCCCCAAGTCCATGTCCACCCGGCTCTTCAGAACATGGCTATGGCTGATGTACCTAGAGGAAGGCACTCAGAATGAGGCCACATTGGATCAGGGTGGTCCCCAAATCCACACGTGACCCTATAGGAGGGAGACGAGAAATATTTGAACACAGTCGGGAGAGAAGGCGGGACTGGAGCCCCCGGCCAGCAGCCAGAATTGTGGGAATAAAGTTCTCTTGTTTCAGCCTGTGTGCGTGGATGGCAGTGTGTGCTCATTTGTTATAGCAGCTACAGGAAGCCGATACACACCCAGAGGCCACAGCCTTCCCAGTCGGCTGTGTGTCCCTTGGGGATTCTCTCTGCTAGCCAGGCACAGCTGTGGCGTAGACACAGAGGTGTATTTGGAAAATTCAGTATGTGTACACCCTGGTCCATCCACCAGGGCTCTGTCCCCTTCTGCGTGTTATCTGGGAGATGGCTCCACCTGTGTTCTTTTCCTTTGCATGTGGGCCTGAGAATGGAACCCAAGGCCTCAGTGCTGGACAAGCACTCCACCAGGAGTCACCCAGCCAGCCCTTTCTATATTGTAACGAGGCAGGGTCTTGCTAAGTTGCTGAGGCTGGCCTCAAACTTGAGATCCTCCTGCCTCAGCCTCTGGAGTCACTGGGATTACAGGATGGCTTCACTACTCCAGGCTGCTCCGTGTTTTTGCTCCCAAAGCTGACTCTGTCCTTTCAGGGTGTTAGCTCCACGTGTGGCTCTATCACCCCGCAGGTAATGGGTCCTCGTTGATGGACATGGAGGGTATTCCCAGCTTCTCCTTGAATCGTCTCTTTTGCCCATGCCTGATGTAAGCCTGGAAGATTCCCTGGAAGAATCGCTGGATCAAAAGGATGAGCTTGGGGCTGGGGCTGCAGCTCAGAGGAACAGTGTTGCCCGGCACGTGAGAGGCCCTGGGTTTGATCCTTAGCACCACATAAAAATGAGTAAATAAAATAAATTTGTTGTGTCCATCTACAACTAAATTTTTTTTTTCTTTTTTAGTTCTCGGCAGACACAACATCTTTGTTGGTATGTGGTGCTGAGGATCGAACCCGGGCCGCACGCATGCCAGGCGAGCGCGCTACCGCTTGAGCCACATCCCCAGCCCCAACTAAATTTTTTTTAAAGGGTAAGCTCATTTGCAATTTGCTGGATGTTGTCAAACTGAGTCAAAATGTATTAGAGCCAGGTGTGGTGGCGCCCGGCGGTCATCCCAGCAGCTAGGGATGCTGAGGCAGGAGGATCGCAAGTTCAAAGCCAAGGCATTAAGCAACTCAGTGAGACCTGTCTCTAAATAAAATACAGAACAGGGCTGGGGCTGGGGCTCAGTGGTCGCGTGTCCCTGAGTTCAATCCCTGGTACCCTCCTACCCCCCAAAAGTGTTAGAAACAGAATATTAAGGAGAAGATCATGGAAAAGCCTCTCAGATTTGATAGTGTTGGGTCCCTCCCACCCAGACTCATGGAATTCTAGGGTTTAGGGGTAGAGGACCTTGGAAGGACATTGATTCTGGCATCCTACACAGGATCTGGAGATGCCAATTTCCAAACCCTGCTTGGGTTTCCATCCCCTGCGGTGAGTAAGGAAAAAGTACAAGAGCTAGGGCAGGGGCTCTGGAACCCTGGGGACTTCTTTGGGACCTCTGGCAGGGCTGATGGAGTTCAGTCCCCAGCCTGGGCACCCTGTTCCCGTGCAGCACTGGGGCTGCCCATTTGTAGCCCAGATGCCGCGCAGTGGAGCTCTGTGGCCACACACAGTGGCCTCTCTGTGCTCGGCACAAAAGAAAATGTGAATGGAGAGGGCAGGGGCTGCCTGCACCAGGACCGAGGGCTGGCCCCATGGGGTCCTGGGGTCTGGGACAGGGCACAGTGATGGGGGCTCGACACGAGTTGCCCACCTTCCATCTTCACTAGGGTGGTCTAGAACGAGCTTTCCCCGCAATTATTGATCACTCCTCTTATTGAGAGGTGGGGGTCTACATGCCCTTCCCTGGAATCAGGCTCTGCCAATGCTTGGTCCATGTGGCGGCAGTGACACTGTGAGTTTCTGGCCCCTGATGGTAATAAACTGCAACTTCCCCTCCCCCCTGAGGATCGCTGCTTGGAAATCGGCCGCCATGCTGTGAGGAAGCTCAACAGCCCCAGGGGAAGGCCCACACCGAGGGCACAGGGGCACAGCTGTCCCCCCACAGAGCTCTCCCAAACGGTCCAGCCCCCCACCAAGTGGCCCCCGTAGGACCCCACAGAGAGCAAACATGTGTCTTCGATGCCAAGCCCGGCTTCACTGCAGATCTGTGAGCGAAGCTAATGGCCACTCTTGTTTTAAGCCACGACATTTTGGCATCATTTGCTTCACAGAATTAGGTGCCTGGAGCAACCCCACGACCAAGGATGTCACCAGCAGCCCGCAGGCCGGGTCAGGAGCGTGGTGCTGGAGGCAGGCTCAGCGGCCCTGTGCCAAGGCCTCCCTCAGCCTGATGGTGACAGTGAGGTGTGCTGATGTGGGCGGGGCTGGTGCTGCGTCAGGACTTGGCTGACAGCAGCCGTCATGCCATCGTCACCCTTAGTGTCTAAGCAGGAGCACATTCCTCCAGGCTTCTTTTAAACAGACAGCCCTTTACTGCTCATTCCTTTGGGGAGCTCCTCCTCCTCCGGGAAGCCTTCCCTGACCACCAGGCCGGCTGCCCCGCCTCTGTGCACCTCCAGCCATCTGCACTGTCTCCTCCAAGGTCCTTCTCTTAGTCTTTGCCTGGTCACAGCCCCAGGCCCAGGCCTTCTGGAGGGGACCATCAGAAGGGCCAGCTAGTGGTTGAAGTCTGTGGAGCAGGGGACGGGTGTGAGTAGACATGGGTGGCACTCTGGGGACCCTTACACCGCTGAGTGACGCTCAGCCGCTCAGGCTCCTGGGGTGAGGGTGCCTGCCTGTCCGAGGTTCGACGAAGCGTCTGGGGGAACACCTGCAGGTGTGAGGCCGTGGACAGACCCCGGGCCCATTCCTGTCCCCGTAGGAGCTTGTGCAGCCGCGTGAGTGCTATTGCGCCTGGGCGCGTCTCCCTGCGTGAGCTTCATGCTGGGCGCATGCCCCTGTGTGCCCCGGGCCGGGCAGGGCCAGGGCAGTGCAGCAGCTGCCACATCCAGGGCCCACTGGTCCTCATTTGGGAACTAAAAATAGCCGGTGCCCAGCCTTGTCCCAGCGGGCAGGGGGCCGAGGGCAAGCCCACAGGACACCCCAGGCGGGCTGTGGCTCTGGTCCCTCTTGGGCCACCGCCCTGCCTGTCCTTCCTTGCCTGGGGCTCCCATGAGCTCATGCGGGCCTTGCCCAACCAGGGCTGGGGGAGGGGAGGTGCCGAGGCCCTGCCCATGTCCAGTGCTGGACACAGCCAGGCCTGATAAGGTCAAGCCTGGAGAGGGGTCGGCCCCTCCCTGCGCCAAGGCCAGCCGGGCGGACATGAGTCAGCACAGGGGGCATCAGGCCGCCCGAGCCTGACCGCTGGCTGGCGACAGGGAGGGCCCGGGGTGGCTGCCTTCCCGGGCAGGCCCAGCACTGGCCACAAGGAACCACCTGCCAGGTCGGCCCTGCTCTGGCCTCGTCCCCCAACTTGAGGAACCCAGGAAACCCGCCACCTTCCTGCCTGGCCCGGGGCGCCTGTGGCCCAGGACAGCTGACGCCCATCCCCCAGGACAGCGCCCCGTGCAGCGGCTGCCCCAGGACCTCGGTGTGCCCCGTCCTCAGGAAGTCCTGCCCGGTCCCAGGCCGAGCTCCCAGCTCCCCCAGGGGCTCCCACCGTCCGGGGCCGAGCTGCCGAAGGGCCGGAAGTGTGTCTGTCCCATCCCTGTTCACACCGTGTCCCCTGGGGGCTCCGGTCATCGTCGTCCTCCTGTACAGGGGAGGAGGCCCAGACCCGCCACAGGGCGAGTGACAGGCTCAAAGTCCCCAGCAGGAAGTAGCCCACTTGGCATGTGACCCCGTGAGCGTGGTGGAGCTCAGTGGAGCCCCGACCTCGAAGGCCCCAGGGCTGCAGGCCGAGCACCTTGGGCTGGGCGGTAGGAGGCTCCAGGGGACAGCCCCAGCCCAGGCCGAGCTGCAGGGTGGGGTGACACCTGGGGCGGCGCAGCCCAGGAGCGCTGTGGTGAGGGAGGCTTCATCAGTACTCCATTCAACAGCGGAGGACACTGAGGCTCAGAGAGGTAGAGTGACGGGCCCAGCCCCACACAGCGAGGGGCAGCCCAGGCGTTTCTTGAGAACACTGGCCCACGTGCTCTCCTGCACCCTCGTGGCCTGTGTGTCATAGTGAAAGAGGAAAAGTGGCCCTGGACGCCTGCCAGTCCTCCACCCAGGGACACGACAAGGGGGCTGCATGTGCGTGGACCATGGGGGGCTAGCCTGTGATCCCAGCGGCTTGGGAGGCTGGGGCAGGAGGGTCGCAAGTGCAAGGCCAGCCTCAGCCACTTAGCAAGGTCCTAAGTAACTCCTCGAGACCCTGCCTCAACATAAAATAGAAAAAAGGGCTGTGGATATGGCTCCCCTGGTTAGGAGTCCCCTGGGTTCAATCCCTGGCACCCAAACAAATAGACAGACAGACAGACAGACAGGCAAACAGACAAAACAAAACCCAACCACCACAGCAAACAAAGCCATCAGCATAGGATCATCCAATGTTTCTGACATTGATGTTCTTCTGTCCCCTCTTCCACATCTGGGGGACCCTTGTGCTCACATAGGGCCCCCCAAATAACCCCAGATAATCTGAGTCTAAGGTTCAAGGTGCTGGGAACACAACTCGACCCACAACATCACACCTCCTGGGGACAGATGACGTCACACATCCAACTCTGTGGTCTATCCCAGAGGGGACAACTGCTGGGGACAAAGTGAGGCAGGGCAGAGGGACAGGGAGCAGTGGGCCAGGGCATCTGCATATTTGCTCTATGAACCAAACTGGCCTCCATGGCTCCTGACCCAGCACCGCGATGTCTTCCTCCTGCTGTGTGACTTTAACCAAGTGGCCTGATCTCTCTGGTCTCTCCATCAGAGGAGTCGATGGGGTGCTGATCCCCTCCTGCAATGCTGGACGTGGCCCAAGGGGACACCACAGCTCCCCTGGACATCCTGCTGCAAGCCCCACCTGGGGCAGGATGTCTTGGGGTTCCCAGACACAGGCGGTGCCGGGGGCTGTGGCAGCTCCAGCTGGACCGGAGATTCGGGGGTGGGAACACGTCTTGCTGGACACAGGTGGCCTTTGGACCTGGGGCTTGAGCCATTCCCGGAAGGAGTCCAGCTGCTCCAAGTCCAGCTGGGCAGGCAGGAGTGTGGGGCCTGGCTGGGGGCTGGGGCTGCCCCTGTGGCTCAGGGAAGGAACATGAGGCAGCCGGGGCGGGTTGGCTGGAGGCCAGCCTCCACTGAGAGGGAGGCCAGTGGGGAAGAGCCACGCCCCTGGCCCCTCCCCAGAGCCACATTCCACAACCTGGGTTGTGTGACCCAGGGTGAGCCCCCTGCCCCATCCTCAGCTCCCAGGGAGCCGCCCAGGCCCCTCCACGTGCCCCTTCCTGTCCCAGGAGTGGACGATGAATGAGGGGGAAGGAGAACAAATGACCCCAGCGACCCCTTCCTGAGGAGCTGATGTCCACGTGTCCAGAGATCAAAGCCGTCGAGGGCCACCGGGACTGGGCTGTCCTCGAGCTTTCTGCCACGGGTGGCCTCGCAGTGCCCGCCACGGGGCTCTCACCCTCTGGCTCTGCCCCAGACACACGCCCCCTGGACGGCAGCGTCCAGGACAATGGTGGCCACCGGCACCACACACAAAGTGCTTCCTGCCGCCCGTGCAGCCGCCCTGGGTGGGTGCTCCTTTGTTCCTTGGCCCGACGGAGGGGACAGATGGAGGGCGGAAGGTGGCGGTTTGTTTTTTAAACCCAGGAATCGCCTGGTGGGGCAGCTTTGCGAGTCTGGGGGGACCTGGGTTTGCGGCTGGGCCCTGCTCCCCAGCCCCCGGGCGACTTGAGGGTTCCGCAGGCCCTTCCCCTCCCCGCTGGGCCTCCCTGGGTGTCCACCACCCGCCCGGTGCTGCTGAGGGTGGCCCGCGGCCTGTCACTGCCCGGGAGCGCGCTTGGCCCGCCAGCCTGTCCGAGACCTGGAGATTCCAGGTACCTTTCCGGCTTCTCTTCAAAAATCAGGTCTAGCCCAGCTGGCTGCGGCCGGGGCAGCTGTCCACTCTGGGGACAAGCAGGCTCTGCGCCTGGGGTCCGCCTCGGCCCACTGCTCACTCGTTCTCCGCGGGCGCCTGGCACAGGCGGCTTCACCCCCAGGGCCCGTGGGCGCCCGGGTCACGCCGGCCTGTGCCCCCCAGAAGGAGCGGAAGTGTGGCACCGGGTGCAGGAAGGGCTCTGGGCTCGGGGCCAGGCGCTGCGTCCCGGGAGGCGCGAGGCCTCTTCCCCAGGCTGCGGCGGAAGCGGGGCAGGAGCACCTGGAGTTCCCATCTCCTGGTCCCGGGATGCGGTTCCTGCGCCGCCCCCGCGCCTCCTCCCCCACCGACGTCGGGCGGCTACATCCTGCCTTCCAGGGCGGGGCCCTGGGGCCCTGGGGTCCCCTCTCCCCGTCCACCGGGGCCTGGCAGGAGGACACGCAGCTGAGGGCTCCCGCCCTCCTCCCCACCCGAAGGCTGCCTGGCCCCCAGCCCTGGCCCCGCTCTCACGTGTCCAAGGGAGGTGTCGGGGCCCCTGACTTCCTGCTGGACACCCCACTTCTCCAGGACTCACTTTGCCTTCCCTGCCAAACGCCCACCTTCTAGGTTGGTGTAAGGGAAAAAACGATGATAGTGAAAATAACAAGAATAATGATCCTCGACCGGGCACGGTGACTCGGGAGGCTGAGGCAGGAGGACTGCAGGATGGAGGCCAGTCTGGGCAATTTACCAAGACCCTGTCTCAAAAAAGGAGTAGAGCTGGGGACGCAGCGCAGGGGTGCAGCACCCGGGGTTCCTAGTTGGTAGCGATGGGAACCGACCCCGGGCCTCGCCCAGGCTACACAAGCGCTCTGCCGCGGAGCCACGGCCCTGGCCCTTCTCGTGGGCTTATTTTTGAGACAGATTCTGGCTCAGCTGCCCGCCTGGCAGGCGCCACCACCGCCGGCCCCTAAGCACATTACCGAGGGGTCATTCACGGATCGTAAAAAGCACAGGCATTTGAAGCTCAGTGGTTTTGAGAGTATTTGCAGAGAGGTCCAACCATGGCGCCCTCCAACGTAGAACATGTTCATCATCTCCCACAGGAACCCGACTCCCCCAGGTCGCCTCCCCCAGCCCCCGAAACACTGATCTATGTCCTCTGTCTGAAAATGGGTCGGTTCTGAGCATTTGACGTAGAGGGGGTCCCCCCGTCTGCGGCCTCTTGGGTGGGACTCCTTCCCTAGTGCAGTTGGTGCGTTTCTGAAGCTCCTCCTTCTTTCTTTTCCTTTTTTGAACCGGGGGTTGAACCCAGAGCCCAGGCATGGTAGGCAGGGCTGCACCTCTGAGCTGCCCCCAGCCCATTCTGTTTCATTTTGAGGCACAGAATTGCTAAGTCTGGGGGAGGGCGGCCCTGGACTGCGCCCCTGGGACTGGCGACCCCACAGCCCACGTTCATCTGTTTGGGCAGATGGAGACACTGAGGCCCAGAGAGGAGGAGGGACGTGATCGAGGTGTCGTGGTGAGTCGGTGGCGGAGCTGGGGACAGGAACCTGGGGTCCCGCTCCCGACTCTGGGCCCCTCCCCACGCCTGTGGCTCCTTCCTCTCCAGTCCTCAGCCCTTCTTCTGGAATTAGACCTGGTGTCTCTGACCCCCAGGCTCCCTCCTCACAGTATTGGAGGACAGAAGCCTGATGTGCTAAAGAGGAACGTGCAGTGGCTGGGGGACCTGTGTTCAAGTCCTTCCTCTGGTGTCAAAATGCTGTGTGACTTGCACAGGCTTCCCAACCTCTCTGATTTCAGCTTCTCTTCATTAGTTAGCAAGAGGGCTGGACAGCGCATCGGCTTCCCTTGGGCTCTTTTTTTGGGGGTACCAGGGATTGAACCCAGGGGCACTCGGCTGACCCATGTCCCCAGCCCTGTTTTGTATTTTATTGAGAGACAGGGTCTCACTGAGTGGCTTAGGGCCTCGCCATTGCTGAGGCTGGCTTTGAACTCGCCATCCTCCTGCCTCAGCCTCCCGGGCCGCTGGGATCACAGGTGTGCCCCACCACACTGGGCTGGACTGGGGACTTTTGAAGGGCCCTGGGTTGTCCAGGCAGAGGCTGTGTCTTAGGGCAGCACTGGTGAGCACGGGGTGGACCAGCTTGGGGAAGGGCAGCTGCCGCCTAGAAGCCCTTTTCCGAGGGACGCGGGAGTCACCATCCTCTGCTGCAATTCCCCTGTTATCGCCGTGGTCCCCGCCACTCTTCCGAGCTGCATCTTGGGTTTCAGCCCGAGCGGTGATAGTGGGGTGGGGAGCCCGGCAGGTGGGTGGCTCCTCCTGGGTTATCTGCAGCCTGCGGCCGCGGGAAAGTGAGCGCTTGTTATCTGCCCACTTCCCTCCGGAGATAGGCCGCTCACGGCTCTCCTGTTCCGCCCCGGCTGCCCCTGTCACCCACTGGCCCCGGAGACGGGCACCGCCCGCAGCACCGGTGCCTGTCCCTCTTGAGGCCAAGGGTGGGTGAGAAGTGGGTGGGGGTGAGCACTGGGGGGCCCCTTCACTCCGTTTTTCACTGAGCACCTACTATGTGCAGAACATGGCAGATTTCAAAGCCGTCACACCCAGTGTGGCCTGGGCACGGGCCAGTCAGGTGCCTGGAGGATCCTGGCGAGGGCAGCGGTGCCCACTGGATCCTGGCTCTGGAGGAGTCTGGGGCCTCTGGTGCGGTCCCTGCAGCGGGGACACTAGGTCGGAGCAGGGGCCAGTTACCGGGGTTCGGGTCACTTCAGGTTTTCACAGCTGCGTCGCTTCCCTTGGGCCCCCAGCCTACGGTGTCCCTGTCCCGGGGCCATGCACGTGGGCCCCTGTGAGGGGCCGCAGAGCTCCTTCCTCTGGGGCCAGTTTCTTGGCTGTGCAATGGAGCCGAGGGCGGCGCATTCGGTCAGGCCCTGGCAAACTCGGGAGCAGGTGTGGACGGCCGGTCACCCGGTCACCGTGCCCGGTGTGGACGTGGGGGAGCCTGAGGACTCTGCGGCTGTGTGATGGTGGCTTCAGAAATAACTGCTTCTGCCGGGAGCCGTGGCCTGTGGTCCCGGTGGCTCAGGAGGCTGAGGCAGGAGGACTGCGGGTTCAGAGTCGGCCTCAGTGAGAGCGAGGCTCTAAGCAGCTGATAAAATATAAAGTGGGGGGCTGGGGATGAGGCTCCTGTCGATTCCCCTCAGTCAATCCCTGGTCCCCCCCATAAAACAGCTGCTCCAGCGGCGCCTGTGCTGGGGCTCTGGGGGCGGAGGCGGGAGGATCCCATGTTCCTGAACCAGCCTGAGCCAGACCCTGCCTCAAAAAATAGGAAGAGCCGGGATGAGGCGAGGCGAGAGGGAAGGGCCCTGGGCTGGGTGCCTGTCCCACTCACGTGCTGTCACCCTGCTCCGAGGAGAGCGCTTGCTGGGGAACTTTGGCCTCGCTGTCTCAGGCCCCATCTGGGCCTTGGGGACATGGCAGTGACAGGGCTAACCAGGCCTTTAGGAGCCGAGTCCCGCGGGGGCCCGGGGCGTAGGCGGCTGGCGGGAAGGTGCACCTGAGCCTGGTAACAGCCGCGTAGGTGACCGCGCCCGACCCGCAGGGCCGTGGGCAACCCTACGAGGGACTCAGTGCTGAGGTCCCTCGGCCGGCTGCCTGGCGCCATCACAGGTCTGTGTGGGCGGGAGGCAGGGGACCCCAGACTTTCAGGGCTACAACCAGGTGTGTCCGTGTTCCCACGACCGGTCAGCAGGTGAGGGACCCGGCCCTGAGCGGCACGTTCTAGATGGGCGAACGGTGTGACATGTGAGCTGGGTCTCAATAAAGCACCCAGAAAAACCCCAAATGGAGGGACCCCTACACAGTGCCCAAGCAGCATTCCTGGAAGGGACAGGTCAGGAAGCACTACAGACGGGGACACAGCGGGAACTAAGGGACTAAGGCCAGATGCCAGGGGGTCCTGAAGG
Source organism: Urocitellus parryii (assembly GCF_045843805.1). Taxonomy (NCBI): domain Eukaryota; kingdom Metazoa; phylum Chordata; class Mammalia; order Rodentia; family Sciuridae; genus Urocitellus; species Urocitellus parryii. The sequence goes on from NC_135535.1 coordinate 9,355,022, forward strand.
AATCAGAGAACAGGGCCAGGGATGAGCAGAAAAGCTGGTGACGGCAGGGCACAGTGGCCCACGCCTGGGACCCCTGTGACTTGGGAGGCCGAGGCAGGAGGATCACAAGTCCAAGGCCAGCCTCAGCGACTTAGTGAGGCCCTGTCACTAGAAAAAGAAGGGCTGGGGGTGTGGCTCAGTGGTGAAGCTCCCCTGGGTTCAATCCCTGGTACCAAAAAAGGAAAGAAAAACTAGTGACCTCGGGATCAAGTCTGTAGTTCACAGAGCGAGCGGAGCGACGTGGCTGTGCCAGTGTGATGACGCGCTGTCGTCATGGAGATGCCCTCAGGGGATGTGGTAGGGTATCTGGAGACCCCCTCTATGGACCTAAGTTCTTCAGAATTAAAAGTTAACAAAGTAGAAGGAAAGGAGAGGGTGGGGTCAGAGGGGAGGTGGGATGACAGAGGGGAGATCTGAAGATGGAGGCCAGGGCTGCAAGCCAAGGAGTTCAGGTGGCCTCTTGAAGCTGGAAAGGGGAGAGAACGGGTCCTCCCCCAGAAGCAACACAGCCCGGCCGACATCCAGGCCTTTTGAATTGCGAGATAAAAGATGTGTGCAACGTTTTAAATCACCACGTGTCTTAGTCTGTTTTCTGTTACTGTAACAGAATGCCTAACACTGGTGAATTTATGAAGAAGAGAGGTTTATTTGGGCTCACAGTTTTGGAGGCTGGGAAGTCCAACAGGGTGCTGTCAGCATCTGCTTGCCTCGTGCTTCCTGCCTGTGGAAATGAGGAAGAACAAGCAGATGCAGGTGGAAGAGACGAAACAGGAGGGGCTTGGCCTTAGAACTTGCCGCCATGAGAGTGACCCCAGTCCTGCAAGAGGGCGTTGCTCTCTGGGAAGAGCCTGATACCTCTTAAATCCTGTCCCACTCTCTCAATACCGTCACATTGGGGACCAAGCCTCAAGGTGACTTTTGGTGAGGACAAAAGGGCACAGCCCGTCCTTCAAGCACCTCGAGGGTGAAACGCTGCCGTTGTCCCCAGGGCTGTTAATTTATCAGCCTCGTGGTTTTACAGACCAGGAACCAGAGGCACAGAGAGGTTCAGCCGCTCGCCCAAGGCCACACACTCTGCCCGGGGCGGGGTGGCATTCTGGGTTCAGTCGCTGCACCCCCTGCCCGGCTTCACCTTGCCCCCCCAGCTCCTGGGGGTGGTGGTGGTGACCTTGTCATTCTTCATTTTACAGTGGGGACAGCGCGGCCCAGCAGGGTGGAGCCCTGGCTCAGGCCAGGCGCGTCCCGATGCTGCTGCTCCCTGCCAGAGGCTGGCGCTCAGTGAGGGGCACAGGGACTTCTGGCCTCGCCACCCCTTGGCCCTCTCCGGCGCCGTGGCTCCATTCCCTGGGTTCCCGGAATAGGACTGGTGTCCTGGTCAGATGTCCCCACACTCCTGCAGGCCAGAGGCTGAGGGACATCCCGGTCCCATTGTTCAGTGCAGGAAGCCTGGGATCTGGGGAGAAGGATCCTTCGCAGAGAGGTGAAACCCAGGGAGCTGGACCTGGCTGGGCCTGGACAGAAGGCAAGAGGCTGGGGTGGGGCTCGCTGCCCCCGTGGTCACTGGTTTCTTTTATCAGAAACCCTTTGAGGAGGGGTGGCCTGGCCAGGTGGTGCACACCAATTCTAGTGACCTGGGAGGCTGAGGCAGGAGGATCCTAAGTCTGAGGCCAGCCTCAGCAACTTAGTGAGAGCCTGCCTCAAAACAAAAACAAAACAAAACAAATTAAGGTCTGGGGATGTGGCTCAAGCGGTAGCGCGCTCGCCTGGCATGCGTGTGGCCCGGGTTCGATCCTCAGCACCACATACCAACAAAGATGTTGTGTCCGCCGAGAACTAAGGAAAAAATAAATATTAAAAAAAACTCTAAAAAAAAAAAAAAATTAAAACAAAACAAAACAAACAAAAACCAGAGAACTATCTCACTGGTAAAGTGCCCCAGGGCTCAACCCCCCCCCCTCTATAAAAAATAAAACCCTTGAGGAGGAGTGGGTTGGGGCCACCTGGTGACATCAACCCAGGTAGCCTGGTAAGTGCTCTCATTTAAGGTGTGGCCTTTCCCCTTAAGGTTTTGGCTAAATCTCCCAATTTTTAAGAGAAGGCCAGATGTTAGGAAAGAGTGTGAGGCCCAGGAGACCACGGCTCTGCCCTCAGAGCTGCCCACTTCTCCCTGGGTGGCATGCAAATGAGATGGTATGCAAATGAGACAATATGCAAATGAGCAGACCTCAGTTTGCAAAGGCTGCACTGGCCCTCCTTCCCATCATGCCTTGCAGGTGGCAGTGCCTTGAGGACCCAGGTTTGTCTGCTGGGTCCCCAGTGGTATCTCTGGGCCTAGGCCCGCCCCTGGCACAGAGTAGCTTCCCTCATCTGTTGAACTCGGTGAAGGAACGAATGACCAGCAGGGCGGGAAGCTGAGGAAGGCTGTGGGCCTGGCTGACCGCCTGGGGCAGGGCTGTCACCTCTGAAGGCCTCTCTGCTCACTGGTACACTGGGGGTGGCCCAGGTCCCCAGGGAGGCACTTGGGCTGAGGGCACCAGCCTGGTACCTAGGAGTTCCCTAAATATGGAAAACACAAGCCTTTCAATACAGAGATACCAATCAAAATCCATTATTATTTATAACTTCAAAAAAGTGGAAATAACCGTGATGCCCAACAAGAAGGGAATGGCTAGATAAACTATGGAACTTCCACTGGACCAAATATTAGGCGGCCAATAAAAATGGAGCTCAGAGAAAGGAAAAAGAAATGGGGGCAAAATAACCGAAAAAGGGCCCGTGATCTAAAGGCAGGGCTGCAAAGCAGGATGCCACCGTTGGCAGTTTTTTCTTTTAATATACAGTATGATCTCAGCCGTGGTTTTTTTTAAAAAAAGTCCTCAAACAAAAAAACTATAGGAGGAAATACATCACGCCTTAACAATGACGGTCTCTGGGTGGGGGGCCGTGGGTGGTGACCTTTCTTCCTTATTTTGACTTTTCTGCATTTTTCAGATTTTGTAAGTAAGCTTGTATTGTCGCTTTTGTAGTAAAGAAATGAAAAAAAAAATAGCATTTTGGGAACGGGGGTGGGGCTGTGTGAGACCTGTCCAGCTGCACGAGTCCCGGGGGGTACTGCTCAGGGGGGGTCCTGGGCTTGCAGGTGCTGGCCGAGTATCAGAACCAGGGCCGCTGCCGTGGTCCTGGGCGAACCCCTTGGGACTCAGTGGTACGTCCTGTCAAATGGGCCTGACCGTCCGTGTGTCCAGTGGTGTCATTATTATCGGATCCTGGAAGAGCAGCTCTAGCCTCAGACACCCCAAAAGATGCTAGTGTTCTTGCCAGGGAATCCCCGGGATTGATTTTGGCCCCAGAGGTTCAGCTGTCCCCGAGTCTGAACGGGGGTGATTTCCAGGAACTTCATGGTGAGGGCGGAGCTCGGCCAGCGGCAGCGTCCAGGCTCTTCCCCAGGCTGTGACTGTGGGGACTCACTCAACCTTCCTGGGCCTGGCCGTCCTCCGCAGAAGGCACTGCCCAGAGGCCTCTAAGTTTCCTAAACTCCCTCTTTACACAAAGCCATCTCCCCGGCCCTCGGGGGAGGCACCAGGAGGCTGAGTGGGACCCCTGAGTGGCCGGGGTCTCTGAAACCTTACTCTGGCTGTGACCGTGATTCCAGTCGCCGTTCCCTGGGGGACTGGGTCCGCGGTGAGGGTGGGCGTCTCCCAGGGGGTCTCCGCAAGCTCCGTCTGTTGGGAGGAGGTCACCGGCAGTGTCCCTCAGTCCCCCTGCCTCATCACCCTTGGGAGGGCCCGGGAGGGGAGGATGGCGACGTCTCTGGGCAGCAGTGTGTCCACCAGCAGGAACCAGGTGGCGCACACCCCCTCAGCCTGGGCCAGCAGGAGCTGGGTAGGGCCTGGGGTTTCTGGTGGCCTCTGTCCAGGGTGCCATGTGAGCCAGAGGACCTCAGTCGGGCACCCTGGCCTCCTCCTGTGCTCTCACAAGTAGTAGTTGTGCGCACACACGTGTGTGCCATCCTATAGACCCAGACCAGGGCCACAGACCTAATTAAGGACTCGTGTGTGTCCAGTGATCTTCATGGGTCCCGGCTTCCCACAGTCACCTCTGTGAATGTTGAGAACCATTCTGCTAGACAGCACTGATGGTGGGGAAATGAGGCTCAGAGAGGTTGAGAAATTCACCCAAGGTCAGCGAAGGGCAGGGCCAGGATTTGAAACAAGGCTGCCTGGCTCAGGTCCACCCTGTGACTTGGGCTTTGAGAGTGGCTAGACCCTCCCAGCTGCTGCTTCAGGAAACGCGAAGAAGCTCCTCATAGACCCATGGCTTTCCTCGGACACATTAGTCACTTTGTGAACTAATGTTCATCCATCCACACACCCACCTATCCACCAACCCACCCACCCATCCACCCACCCATCCACCCATCCACCCATCCACCCACCCACCCATCCACCCATCCATCCACCCATCCATCCACCCATCCATCCACCCATCCACCCATCCATCCATCCACCCATCCATCCACCCATCCACCCATCCACCCATCTATCCATCCACCCATCCACCCACCCATCCACCCATCCACCCATCCATCCATCCATCCACCCATCCACCCACCCATCCATCCATCCATCCACCCATCCACCCATCCACCCACCCACCCATCCACCCATCCACCCACCCACCCATCCACCCATCCTTCCACCCATCCATCCACCCATCCACCCATCCACCCACCCATCCATCCACCCATCCACCCATCCATCCACCCACCCATCCATCCACCCACCCATCCATCCATCCATCCACCCATCCACCCATCCACCCACCCATCCACCCATCCACCCACCCACCCATCCACCCATCCTTCCACCCATCCATCCACCCATCCACCCATCCACCCACCCATCCATCCACCCATCCACCCATCCATCCACCCATCCATCCACCCACCCATCCATCCATCCATCCATCAGTCCACCCACCCATCCATCCACCCACCCACCCATCCACCCATCCACCCACCCATCCATCCACCCATCCACCCATCCATCCACCCACTCACCCATCCACCCACTATCCACCCATCCACCCATCCATCCACCCATCCACCCACCCATCCATCCATCCACCCATCCATCCATCCACCCATCCATCCACCCATCCACCCACCCATCCACCCACCCATCCATCCATCCATCCACCCACCCACCCACCCACCCATCCATCCACCCATCCATCCACCCATCCATCCACCCACCCATCCATCCACCCATCCATCCATCCACCCATCCATCCATCCACCCATCCATCCATCCACCCACCCATCCATCCATCCACCCATCCATCCATCCACCCACCCATCCATCCATCCATCCATCCACCCACCCACCCATCCACCCATCCATCCACCCAGTCATCCACTGCCCCTGGGGTGTGGGAGGCATCCCTTGGTGGACGTGTGAAAGCTAAGGCAAAGGTAACTTGACGCTTGAGGGTGGCAGCCCTGATCCAGGGTTCTGAGGAGGTCACTTTGTGAACTAATGTTCATCCATCCACCCACCTACCTATCCACCAACCCACCTACCCACCTTCCATCCATCCACCCACTCATCCATCCATCCAGCCACCCATTCCATCCAGCCACCCATCCATCCACCCATCCATCCATCCATCCATCCACCCATCCATCCATCCATCCACCCATTCACTAACCTACCCATCCATTCATCCATCCACCCACCCACCAATCTACCCACCCACCACCTACCCATCCATCCATGCACCCATCCATCCACCCACCCACCCATTCATCCATCCATCCACCCATTCATCCATCCATCCACCCACTCATCCATATACCCACCCACCCATTCATCCATCCACCCACCCACTCATACATATACCCACCCACCAACCCACTCATCCATCTACCCATCCATCCACCCACCCACTCATCCATCCACCCATTTATCCATCCACCCACTCATCCATATACCAATCCACCCATCCACCCATCCATCTACCCATCTACCCATCCACCCGTCCACTAAGCGCTGGGGTGTAGACAGGAACAAGATTCATTTTCTCAGGGAGTTTTGGGAAGAGGAGGTGACAGCTGAGCTCCAGTCAGATGGAGAAGGGCAGGAGGGGCGTCCAGGCCCAGAGTGTGTCTGATGCATGGGGGAGCCCCAGGTTCCCAGGAGGGCTGGGAAAGGGGAAGGGGAGGAGGGTCAGCTGCTGTGTCCAGCGCCTGCTGTGCCCGCTCCGCCCTCTGCAGGGGCGGGGAATGCAGTCTAGGAAAGGCTGTGCTCCCTGCCCTCGTGGTCTCAAGGGGAAGGGGAAGTGGAGGCTGGGCTGGGGCTGGGTGGGGCTGAGCTCAGAAGGCGGGGGGGGGGGGTGGCAGAGCAGCACGCAGCTGTCCCTCAGAGGTGGGGACAGGGAAGCCCACCAGCACCCTGGCTTCTCTGGTCTCCTCCAGCCGCTGGCCTCCTCCTTCACCCCCAGGTCTGCCGAGGCTCCCCCAGGGGCCACCTGCCCGCCTGGCCAGGCCTGGACATGGGCTCCGCTGGGACGGGGCGTAGTCTGTCTTGTTCACCTGGACTCCTGGCTCCAAGCACAGAGCTGGCCCTCGATGCCCACTCTGTGCCAGGCACCACCCCAGGGCAGTAACTCGCCAGCTTCTCAGGATGACCTTGAGGGCAGGGCCTTAAGGGCCATTAGGGGCATCAGTCTCCAGATTTTCTTTTAAGGGAAACTTGGGTGATGGTGAGCATGGTGGGCGGGCTCCTCGGGAGGTGCTGGGGCTCAGGGCTCCACAGCTGCGGGGTGAATCTTCCCCTGCCCCTTGGTGGACGTGTGAAAGCTAAGGCAAAGGTAACTCGACGCTTGAGGGTGGCAGCCCTGAGACTGGAGAAGATCTGGTTCAAAGGTTCCAGAAAGTTCTGACGTGCTGTGACCCTGTCCCTGCACCAGCATTGCTGAACAGGCAAATGACCCACCAGCGTTTCTGAAGCACGAGGTGCAGCTTGAATGGGCAGGAGAGCAACCTAGTTTCTAAAAACTCAAATGTTGATTTTGTTTTGCTACCAGGGATTGAACCCACAGGTGCTTGACCACTGAGTCACATCCCCAGCACTTTTTATTTAGAGACAGAATCTTGCTAAGTTGCTTAGGGCCTCACTCTTGCTGAGACTGGCTTTTAACTTGCCTCCTGAGTCTCTGGGATTACAGTGTGCACCACCAAACCTGCTAAATGTTAATTTGGTGGCAGGTACTGGAGATTGAACTCAGGGACACTCGACAACTGAGCCACATCCTCTTTATTTTGTGTTTTATTTAGGGACGGAGTCTCACTGAGTTGCTTAGTGCCTTGCTGAGGCTGGCTTTGAACTCACGATCCTCCTGCCTCAGTCTCCCAAGCCACTGGGATTACAGGCGTGCGCCGCTGCACCTCTAAATGTTGATTTTTAATTGAGACATGATGATTGTGCATTTTGGGGTTCGGCGTGGTATCTCACTACATGCACACACTGTGTGCTGATCAGGGTGACTGTAGTGCCAATCACTTTACCATGGATCCTTTCTTTGCGCTGGGAACTCTCAGGATCCCTCTCCTGACGATGTTGCAATACTCTCTCAATGACCTCAGCCCTGGCCATCCTAGGGCGCTGCAGAGCATGCGGTCACCCTCCTGTCCAGCCTGCGCGCTGACCCCGCCATCCCTGCTCCAGCCGCCACCCTGGCTCTGCTCAGGGCTGCTCCACTGCTGCCACTTCCTCAACTTCTGCCTATCAGTGAGCACACGTGGCTTTCCCTCCCTGTCCCCGCGTCCCCACACGCCACTTCCTCCCGCTCACCCGTGTTGCTGCACATGACAGAATCACCCTCTTTTCCGGCTGCGTGGGAGGCCACTGTGGACAGGCCACGTTTTCTTTAGCCACTAATCCCCCGATGGATGCTGGGGTCGAGGGCGCTTCTTGGGACCGTGAAGGACGCTGCAGGGATCATCGCGGAGTGCACACCTCGGACCTGCTGCACTCCTGTCCCCGGCTCTGGGCCCCGTGGCGGGGTCAGGGGAGCAGAGCTCGGTGTTGTGTTTTGAGGAAGCTCCGCTCTGCGGGCTGTCCTGCCGGTGCTGGCCACAGGTCTGGGACTCTCCCTTCCTCCACGTTCTCACCCGGCATTTGCTATTTCTTGTGATTTTGATGATAGCCACACTGATGGGTCACGAGCTCTCCGGGGGCTTGATTTGCGTCTCTCTGGTGATTCGTGGTGCAGACGTTTCTCCACGTGCATCTTGGCCTTTGTAGGTCTTCTTGGCAGGGATGTCTATTCAGGTCCTCTGTGCACTTCTTAGTGGAATTGTTCCCCTTGGTACTCGGGACTGAGTCCAGGGACTTGTGCACGATAGGCGAGTGCTCTCCACGGACCCTTATCCCAGCCCTTTTCAAATTTTAGTTTGAGATGGGGTTTTGCCAAGTTGCTGAGGCTGGCCTCGAACCTGCGATCCTCCTCCCTCAGCCTCCCAGAATCACTGGGATTACAGGTGTGCGCCATGGTGCCTGGCTTGGATTTTTTTTTTTTTTTTTTTTTCCTGTGAGCAACCTGTCTTGAAAGGCTCAGCGCTCTCCCTGTCACCCTGTCACCATCAGGGGTGAGATGAGTCATGCATGCATCCATCCACTCACTCACAGCTGCATGGCAGGCCAGGCCCTGCTCTGGGCACTGAAGATAAACCATAGAAAGTCCCTGTTGGCAGGGGCTTGCAGAAACACAAGAAAGACAGGCAGCGAAAGGCCGAGCAGGATTTACCAGCCTCAGCAGGAGCAGGAGCAGGACGTGAAGGCTGGGGGTACTGGAGGCAGGGGCAGGAGTCGGGGAGGCCTGCTGATGGGTGGCATCTCACATTCCAGAATGTGGGAGCCGGTGGGAAGGGAGACCCCAGCTAGTGGGCACAGCATGGGTGGCGGCTCTGAGGAAGGGGTGTGCTTGGTGAGTCTGGGGAGGAGCCCGAAGCCCCAGAGCTGGAGTGGAGTGAGTTAGGGGAGTGGGGGGACGGAGGAGAGGGAGGGTGTGGGGTTGCACAGGGCCGTGCCTCCCTGTCTGGGCTCCGAGGGAGTCACTGGGGGCTTTGAGCAGAGCCTCTGGCTGTGGTGCTGCATGGATGGCAGAGTCAAGGACAGGGCGGGAGGCCAGGCAGGAGACCACAGTGGCCTGGTTTTGGGTGCTGGTGGTGGGTTATTTTGACCATTGATCCAACAGGATTGGCAGTGGATCCTGATCCGTTAGCTACTGCTGTGTAACAAACCAGCCCAAATTTAGTAGCTTAAAACTTAGAAGAAGCCAGGCCCGGTGGTGCACTCCTGTAATCCCAGTGGCACGGGAGGCTGAGGCAGGAGGATCACAAGTTCAAAGCCAGCCTCAGCAATGGTGAGGCCCTAAGCAGCTCAGTGAGACCCTGCCTCTAAATAAAATGCAAAATAGGGCTGGGGATGGGGCTCAGTGGTCGAGTGCCCCTGAGTTCAGTCCCCAGTACCCTCCCCACCCACAAAAAAAAAAAAAAAACTTACAAGAAGCAGCTTGTTCTCGTAGCTTCTGCACGTCAGGAAGTCAGGAAGGGCTGAGCAAGGCTGTGTGGCTTGGGGTCTCACACAGCTGTGGTCAGTGGCTGGACTTGGGACTGTGTGGGCGGCTGAGTGTCCTAGAGTGGCCGCCTGGGGCTGCAGAGGCCAGCGTCCAGAGAACCAAGTGCTGCTTCCCGTGACAGCCTCAGGGGCCACGGAGCGCGCTCCACTCAGCCAGCCCACCCTGGCCAGCCGCGGCTCCCCTGGGCAGCCTGGAGGGGGTTCTCCTGGGCAGCGAAGAGGGACCAAGCAGGCCTCGGCCTGGACCTCGTGCGTCTGCCTCGGAGCCGTCCTTCTGGGCCTGGCCTGCTCTCCTCCTTGTATGTGTGAGCAGGAGTGTGCTCAGTACTTGTGAGTGTGCACTTGTGTGTGTGTCTGTGAGCCCCCCGGCCCCCCGCAACTTCTCCTGGCCTCTGCTGAGGAGGCCCTTCTTAGATCTGGGCAGCTGCCCCAGGCCCAGACTCCCACCTGGCCACAGAGTCCTCCCAAATCAGTTCTCCAGCCAGGCCTCCCTTCACCTTTCCTGGGCCTGTCACCTGTGCCTGTCACCTGTCACCTTCTGATGGCCCCTCCTCTGACCCCCGTGGCCACGGGAGCTGGCTCTGCAGAGGCAGGTGTCGGTGGTCACACGCTCTTGCTTATGAGAAATTCTAGAAAAGGCAAAATTCAGGTGCCCAAGGGCAGGTCGGGGCTGCCCGGGAGGGAGCTGGAGAGGGACGGCCTGAGAAAGGGGCAGGAGGGGCCCTGGGGCAGCGGGACGCTCTGGGCCTGGTCACGGAGGTGGCAGTCGCGTAGCTCGCTGAGCACCTACTATGTGCGTGGTGCTGTTCTGGACACTGGGTCCCCGTAGTGGACAAAGGAGAGTCCCACAGAATGGGGGGATGGCCAAGGACGTCTCGCAGTGTCACAGGCAGGGAGCCAGGATGCCCAGGCAGGAGACGCCAAGCCCTTCCCTTCTCCCTGGACCGTCCCTCTCCTCCCCAGGAGTCTCCCTCTGGGGTGGGGGGGCCAGGCTCAGGAGAGAGGGGACCTTGGTGACCTGTGCTCCCTGTCCAGCAGGAAACGATACTGGCCAGGAGGGGACCCCCGCACGCCCTCCTCGCGCCCCCCTGCACCCCCCTGGCGCTCACCCAAGGTTGCAGCCCACACAGGCCCCAGGCCTGGACATGGCCTCGCCCAGGACGCGGGACTGTGGCCCACGTGCCACAGTCTGGTGCCCGTTCCTGTCCCCACACGCCCGGTGTCCTCCACACTCTGGGGTCACCCGGCGCCCAGCTTCGTGTTTCTCTGACCTCGCGGTGGCTTCCGCCGTTCTGCAGCTGAAGAGGTGATGGCGGTGACCTGTCTGACCTCCCAGGTCCGAGGCCGACAGTGGCAGACCTGGGAGAGAAGCAGGTGGCCTGGCGGGGGTGTGGGTCTGTGGGTCTCTGTCGGGACCACAGGGGCTGGGCCCCCATGTCCAGCGTCCCCTGCCCACCCAGAAGCCAAGACCCTTCTCGCCGTGTGATGGCGTGGGGTGGCTTATTGTCCCCGTTGCCCAGAAGAGGAAATGACGGGACAAAGGATGGTGATGGGTCCTGCTCAAGGTCACGCAGGGGCTGACATTGGGTCCCACATAGGCTGCCCCCCCCCCCGACTCTCATCCAGTCACCCTTGCCTGGCTCGACTGTCACCGCAGGTCACTGTCAGGGACAGTGTCCTGCTGCACAGGGGCAGGAGTTTCCCGCAGGGCTGTGAGCAAGGGGACTTGGGGGCGTCAGGGGGTCACGGGTGCTGGACAGGTCGGGGGGAGCCTTCCCAGGAGACGGTGTCCCCCTGCCCTGGGGAGCGGCGAGGGCTGGAGGGGGTGGGGGTGGGGTGGGTGGCCTGGCCAGGGCGGGGGCTGCTGAAGACCCTGGAATCCCGACCCCCTGCAGCTGAGAAGCAGGGCCAGCCGGCTCCGTGCCTGTCTTGGAGGAGGGCGCGGCGTCCTCTGGGGAGGAATGCTGGCCCAGGAAGCCTGGCCCCTCCGCTCCATGCTCTCTCTGTCCTCGGAGGAGAGGCTGAGCCGGGCCAGCCATTGTTTGAGGTTTAAAAATAAAGCCTCCTTGGCCTGGGTCCTGCTGCGGAGGGAGGGGGCTCAGCCGCGGGGCGAGGAGTCCTCACCCGCCTGCCATCCTGCCATCCTGCCACAGCCTGGCGGAGCCAGTGCCCGTGCACCGTGGATCTGGACTGGGTAGATGTTCGCCACCTCTCCTGGCCCCGGCTCCTCCAGCTGCTCCTGACCCTCATCAGAGGTTTCCAGCACCCTGGGACCACTGGGGGGGCGTGAACCCCAACATCCTCTTACCCCCAGCTACTCACTCCTCTGCCCCAGGAACCCCAGCGGGTTAGGCCCTGTAATTATTGCTGTTAGACAAATGAGGAGACCAAGGTTCAGGGAGGTTTAGTCACTTGCCCAAGGTCACACAGCTGGAGTCAGGGTCCTCACTGAGTATCCCACTTCCCATTCGCTCTGCCTTCCCTGGGCTCCCCCTGGCCAGCAGAGAGGTTTTCAGTGTCCTCTCAGGGGCCGGGTTGGGGAGATCAGGAGTGCTAGGGTAAGCCTGGCCTGGGTTGGGGTCTGTCACCTCCTAAATGCTCACACTGAGCCCTTGTGACAAGAGACACTGCAGGGGTGGGTAGGGTCACCATTGCTAGGTCTCAGCTCCCACCCTGGGGGAAGCAGGGACAGCAGCTCCAACAGGAGATGTCCCCCAGCTGAGACCTGCCCTCCTCGGCTGGCCCCTGCCAGCCTCCCCATTCTGGAAGAGAGCTGATGGTCCCTCTGTGTGCCCCCCAGGTCTCTGCAGAGGCTGGCACACAGTGTGGCATCAGAGGGCCACATTCCAGGCCCCCCACTCCCTGCCTACCCTGGGTTCCTGGCGGAGTGGGGGAGAGGAGCTTCGTGGAGCCATTCAGGGAGGGACAGAGGGGAGGTGGCAGCTGGTCAGTGCTGAGGGAGGGAGCCGGCCGCAGACAGGGGACCTCCCCCGCTCAGGGATCGGGCCTCCGGGCTCTGCCGACCGTCACCCCCACATGGAGCCTAGCTCAGCCTGGAGGGGATGCTGCTGGCTGAAGGCAGGTGACCAAGTGCCTCTTACTACCTACTCTCAGCGGTGTTCCGGGGACAGCTGACCTGCTGTGGGACACATATCCTCTCTGGGCCACTGTGACTCATGAAGGGACTAAAGGAGGAAACTCCTCAAGGTGCCTTTGCCCGCAGTTGAGGGTGCTCAGTTCTTGTCCTTCCTGGTCCTGTCCATGTGCCAGCGACACAGCTTTTTAAAACCGAGTCGGGCCGCTGGCCGCCCCGCACACGGCCCCCTCGCAGTCACCCCCCCCCCCAGCTGCGCCCGGAGCCAGGGGGCTCTTCCCGGCATCTGCCTCACCCTCCGCTGGCCTGGAGGGTGCAGCCCCACCCAGATCTTCGAATAGTTCTTCTGGTCATCCGAGCCCCGGCTCAGGTGTCACCCGGGGCCTTCGCTGACCCCTCCAGGCGATGCCCTCCGCTCACCCTGGTGCGTGATGGCATCTCTCCTTTATTTCCTTCAGGCCACTTTCCATGAGTGACACTGTCTGGTTGGTTTATGGTCTACTTGCTGATTGTCCCTGCCGAGAGGGCAGGACCTGTCCCGGTCCGGTCCGCTGCCCTCTCCTGGGCGCAGGGCCAGCATGGACTGGACTCTCCATAAGTCATTTTGGTGACATTCCCGGGACTCAGCCCGGCCGGGGTGGCCAGGAGGACGTCGGCCGCCGGGCCAGGAGCAGGAGGGGCCCCAGGGCCCTGGAGGGAGGAGGACGCTCCAGGCCCTGTCCCCCAGAGCAGCAGAACACCCCGGACCTGGAAACCCCCGGCCTGGCTGCAGGGCAGGCGGTTCCGGGGTGACCTCATCGCCTGGAAAGGAGGGAGCAGGGGCAGGAAGCTCGCAGGAGCAGATGGGCTAAATTTAGAGCCTTTGATTCAGCCTGGGGGACAGTATTCCTGGAGTCCCTATTGTGTGAGGGGCCAGAGGGCAGGCTACCCATTGAATGGCGGGGTCCGGGCCATGCCAAGCTGTCTGGGCATGCAGGGGGCAGGGGCAGGGTGGGGCTGTGTCTCCTGGAGAAGAGACAAGGCCAGGGTTGGGAGCCAGGGGCGCGGCTCTGGGGGCCCCCTTTGGACAAAGGCCAGAGATGGTGGGGTGCTGCATGGCCGAGGTGGGGGTTCCGGGGTCCCAGTGCTCAGCCCTCAGCTGTGCCACCTCCCAACAGCCAGGAGACTCACGATCTCCCCCTGACTCTGGGGTCCTAAGGCTCAGTCCCAGGGACAGAGCCATGTGGTCACATGGTCACCCCAGTGCCTCGACAGGCGGCCTGGACAGAAGACCCACTGTGCCCCGCCAGACACTCCCCCACCAGGACAGGTGTGGTGGGCTCCTCCCTCCCATGTGGCCCTGCTGTCCCCACCAGGCCTGGTGGCCCGAGGCGGATGGGAGACGTGGCCTGGCCTGCGCTGGCTCCAGAGCCCGTTGCCATGGCAACGGGGTCGGGCCTGTGTGGCTCTGGAGATGAGTCCGGAGCAGAGGACTTGGGTGAGGAGCCGGAGCTGGGTGGCTGCTGATCCAGCCTGCAGGGCCAGGCCCTGGCCTTGCCGCCTGGCTGGTCACATGGCTCCGCGCGAGGTCCTTGAGGGTGTCCTGTTTCTGGGCCCACGCTGCAGCCAGGCGCAGAGGAAGGTGTTAGGCAGAGTGTCCTCGATTCAGGGCCACTGTGGTGGGCGCGGCCCCGCAGGCCCTTCTGCTGCTGCCCAACCCCCTGCTCCATCCCACAGGTCCCCATCGAGGCCCAGGGGACCCCAAAAGCCACCTGTCCTGGAAATGGGGCAAGGGGACCAAAAGTTCCAATGGACTTATTCTGTACGCCCCATGTGACGGGCACAGGGAGAGGAGGACCCAAGGATGCTGGGAGTGTGGCCCCTGCCCTCCTCCTCCTTCCTGGCTGGGGAGGGCCCTGGGAAGGAAGCCGCCCCTCCAGATGCGCAGAGAGGGCGGGGACGCCGAGCTGTCCCACTCCGCCTGTGGCCTGGCAGCTTCTCCGCCGGCTGGGACCCCGCACGGTGCTGTCCCAGCACCGCAGCCCCTCCCGGGAGCCCACCTCTGCGGTGCCCGGGGCGGTGCCCGGCTGACGGCGCTGTCTTGATTTCGCGGGTGACTCATGTTATCATGTTCCCGCGGCTGAGTAACCACCTGGGCTATTTATACCCCGCGGAGGGAGCGGGGCTTCCTTCCCCCCAGCGCGGCCGGAGGACGGTGGGGGCGGGGAGGAGCCTGGGGGGGACCAGGACTGGAAGGAGGCAGCCTGGCACCCCACATCCCCTCCCCTGGGGCGCCACCCCCGCAAGGCACCCAAAAATAACTGCCACTGTCCCAGCACAACAGGATGGGCCTGGATCTATGGCATCGATACCAGGCATGACGGCGGCGTGGGGAGGGGGAATTCCTTTCCCCAGCGAGTCACCCGTCTGGAAAAATAAAGAAGGAAAAGCTGAAAATTTTTCCTTCCATCAAAACAGGAAGGAGCTTGGGGGGGTGGGGGACGGAGGGAGCTGAGATCATCCTCCACCCGGCGGTGGTCTCCGGAGGGCAGGCTCCTCCGGCCTGTGCGGGGCTCATGGCCGGGTGGCCAGGGCTGGCACCCTGGTGTCACCTGCCCGGCCAGTCCCCGCGTTTACAGGCCTGTGTAGCTGGGGTGCACACACAGAGCTGCCTATCTCCCCAGGCCCCGCTGCCCCCCCCCCACCCAGGCTCACCCTCCTGCGCACCAGCCAGATCCCACCTGCAGCCGGCTGCATCCCCAAGCCTCCCCTTCCTTCCCTGGAGCCCTGTCCTGGGAGTCCTGGGACTTAGGATCCAGCTCCAGCTCTAGGCAGCTGAGCCATCTAGAAATCACTGTCTCCCTCCCGACCTTGGTTTTCCCCTCTGTGACGCGGGCAGGCCATTCCCATGCCACCCCCACTGTGGGGATGGAGTGAGTTTGGTGACCCGGGAGCCCCACCCCAGCAGGGGCACTGGAACCAGGCACCCACTCCCCAGCCCTCTCCGTGCTGAGCACCGGTGTCCACTCACCAGGTTCCAGATGTGGTCCCACGACATCAAGAGCCCTGTGTTCACCCAAGGAAGAGTGTCACCGCCCTGGGGTGGGGGGAGGGGCGGCGGGAAGCCTCCAGCCCCCATCAAGGACCACGGACAATACCTGGGTGACCTCAGGGGATGTGCACGGTGACTGGGAGTACATCTGCCCCCAAGGAGCACCGAGCACTCTTGAGACAGTCAGTCACACCTGCTGGGCGACCTGCCCTACCTGTGCGACCCACTCCTGTGACCGCTGCCGGGCTGTGTGTGCACTTGTCTGTCTGCCTGGGCCTGTAGGCCCACCTCCAGGACAGGGGCTCCCCACAGTGAGCTGGTAGTCACACCTTTCCTCTGTGAGGACACCCTCAGGGCACCGGCTCATCTGCACATACTCCCCAGAACCAGACCATCTGCACCCCAATTCTGCAGATAAGAACACGGAGGCCTTGGACTCAGTTTTTCTGTCTGTAAGTGGGGAAAACAAACCTTCCCTAGGTGATTGGGAGGTCCGGGCAGTTGATGTGGGAGTGAACCATGCAGCATCACCATGTTTGCCTTTAAAAAAAAGAGAGAGGCTTTATTTTTAGGTTCCCAGCACAACTAAGAGCCAGGTGCAGAGGTAGCCCGTCAAACTCCGAAGTGAGGGCAGCCGAGGTGCCAGGGCAGACACGATCTTCGCTTGGCCTGTCGGGTGGGTGGGGGAGAGGTTCACCGGGTGCTGCTGGTGCTGGGCTGCCTGGGTTCGAATCCCAGCTCAAAGCCGCCGGAGGCCTTGGTTTCCCCATCTGTAAGAAGGGTGGTGACGGCCAAGCTCTTGCAGGCGCGCTGTGCAGTTTGAAAGAGTGACAGTACCTCCCGGGCCTGGAGCAGCTGCCTGACAGTGTCATGGTGCCTCTGCTCAGATGGATAGGGATCATCTGTGCCTTTTATACCTGGCTGCTTCCCATTCTTCTGACAGGCAGGTTCCCTGAGGTTACAAGGAGTTCTCTTTGGCAAGAGAGGCTGCCCCCTCCCTGCCTGGGCTTCTCCTGCCCCGTCCCTTCCAGAATCCCCCGTCGGCTCCTTAGGAGGGGACAGGAGGCCGCCCTGATTTGCAGAGGGCAAGTTGACCCACATCCAGGACACAGCCTCTCTCCTGAGGGAGCACACGGCTTCCTGCCCTGGGGAGATGGGTGGGTGCTGGAGGCCCGGAACCCTGCTCCTCACCAGCTCATACCTTTCCCGGGTGCCTCAGGATGAGGAAAAGGCTGGGCCTCCCCCATTAGTCCACACGGGGATGCACTGAGTTAATATTTTGAGGGGGGGCACTTTACTAGTAAGCTGCATGCCCAGCCCCCCTTTTTTAAAATCTTAAGATAAGGTCTCCCTAAGTTGCTGAGGTTGGCCTTAAACTTGTGATCCTCCTGCCTCAGCCTCCCAAGTCAGAGTCACCAGGACAACCAGTGCGGGCCACTCTGCCCACCATGGGGAAGCCTCCTGTAACATGGAAATGGCTTTGGCATCACAGCTTTGGGTCAAATGCTGGTGCTGCCACTTCCTTTCTGGGGGATGCTGGGCCAGCTGGTTTGCCTCTCTGAGCCTCAGTCTCCTCTTCTCCGGGTGTGAGCATCCTCTAAGCACCAGCCCTCCAAGGCAGAGCGGAGGACTCAGGGGCTGGTCATACTTCCTTCCTCACGGGCTGCGGGCCTCGGCAGGAACACAGCCCTGGTGCTCAGTACCGGGGGCCGGGAGCTCCTCCGGGCCAGCCCCCACCCCCGCAGAGGCCCAGGTGGACCTGTCTTCTCTGGGAGAGATGACCTTGCTGTCCTGTGTCGAGGTGGGTGGCTCTACCCAGCCCCGCAGGCTCTCCCAGCCACAGGCCTGGCTCCCCTTACCCCGGAGGGCTTGGCTCCAGTTCTGCCAGCGTCCAAGGCGGGTAGAGGGAGCTGCCGGGCCACTGGACCACGACATCCAAACATCCACATCCTCTTCCTCGTCTGGAGGAGCTAAAAATGCCCGCGGAGCCCCAGGAAAACAAACAGGCGCTTCCCCGCCTTTGTGCACAGGACCGGTCCCAAGGCCACGGGTGGGCTCCGGGGCTGGCCCAGGCCTGGGGTCTGTCTGTCTGCCTGCCTTCCTGGGGTCCCCGGCACAGCAGCCTGAGCCTCACCAGGGTGACGGGTGAGGGCAGAACCTGGTGGGGACCCCCCTCCACCCCAGGTGCAAGCCTGTGGTCCCTCCAGCCCTGTCCCCCCCCCCCCCCAGCTCTGGCTCTGGAACTCCAGTAGGGTGTGTGTGTGTGTGTGTGGGTGTGTATGCTCGCACACACACAGCTAGGATGAATGACCACGGTGATGACCTACATCTGCACAGGGCTATGTGCTTCAACCCTGCAGATATATTAGCTCATTGAACCTAGTGAGGTGGGAACTTGGGTTGCCTGCATTTCATAGTGAGGTTCAGAAAGGTTAAGTAATTTGCCCAAGGTCACACAGCTAGTAAAGGGTGGAGCAGGGATTTGAACTCCAGTCATCTTGGATGGGAAGCTTTGCCTCTTCCCTCTCTGAGGTCCACTTTCCCCCTCTGTGGGCACTCACGTGCTGCCCTCCTTCCCTCACTGGGTGACTGTGAGGTGACGCGGGCAAGGGCTAGGAGGTGCTTTATAGGTAGCCTAAGGCCCTGCCCACAGGGAGCGGGGGCTCTGGGAGCTGCTGGCAGCCACACGGCGGGTGGGGCCCGGGTTGCCACCCACAGCCTGGGCGTGGACGGCCCCTTAGTCCTCGTCCTCACAGACGAGGCTCCTCTGAGACCCAGGGACCCGGGACACACGGGTCCCCACCCCTCTGGACTAGTGGGCAGGACCTGGGGGTGGGCCCTCCTCCTCCCCTGGCCCCACCCGGGGTGGAGGGTGGTTTCCTCTGAGGGGGCTTGAGTGGATCTAAAGCCCAGTCCAGAAAGCCCAGCCGGGCGGGCCCCACCTGCATGCTGCGCAGTGGCTGCTGGCTTTCCTGCTGGGCTCCCACCTGTTAGTGGCCTGGGGTGCAGTTTGGGGTCCGTGACCCATTCCCTCCAGGAGGGCACAATCCCCCGATGGCCCTAATGTGGAACATGGGTGGGGCCTTCCCCGATCTGATACCTCCAGATTCTCCACTGTGTTCCTGGGAGGGGGGCCCACAGGTCCCCATGGTTCTGAGGCTAAAGTCTCACGCTACAAACCGGCCAGGATTCAGAGAAAGAAATAGGCAAGATGTTTATTCATTTATTTGTTCCTTCAGTAAACACTTAGTTGAGCAACTACTACACGCAGGGAGCTGTGACCTTCCTTCACCCTGAACTGTCTAGGGCTAGACTGACACTTGGGCATGGTAGGACATACTGGGGAGCCCAGAGCAAGCACTGGGCCTGAGGGCTCCCTGGAGGAGGTGCCACGAAGAAGAGGCAGATGTGTGCTTTCCGCAGCCACCTGTCTGCCAGGAGAAGGTGCAGGAAAGGGATTCTGCTCCTAATGGCATTTAGGTCCAGGTGCCAGGTGGTTCCTAATGCCTCTGCTGGTCCCTGTCCTGCCACTTCTGGATTGTGGAGGAGTCTCTCTCTCTCACTCAGGGATGGGGAGGTCCCGAACGCCAGGACTGGTCTCCTTCCTGACTGCATCTCTCAGTGCTTCACTCTGTCACATGTGTTAATGCACTTGATGCTCACAAGAGCCCCGTGCAAAATGTGTCACTCTTTTCGTCATCGTCGTCGCCTGCCAGGAAACAGCTCGGCTTGGTTGGTAAGCATGGGGCTTGGTAGCTGGTCCACCTGGGTCAGGTTGTGCCTCTATCACTCACTGGCTGTGTGACCTTGAACAAGTTGCTTGGCTCCTCTGTGCTTCAGTTTCCTCACCTGAAACACAGAAGTAAAATTTCACAGAAGCACTGAGAAGCTAGATGGACAAAGGAGCACTCCCCCCACAGGGTCTGCTCAACAGTAATGGTAGCTATTCTCATTTTTAGGTGAGGACACAGATCAAGGTCAAAATTGTCTTTTAATCTCTAAATCTTTAAACATCAAGTCAAGTGTGTAGGGATTACCCTCCCCCTTTGCTTGTGACCTTGCCTCCCTAATTTATCTGCTTATGCATGTGTCGGCCTGTCCGCATGGGGGGGTCCCCGGGGTAAGGGTCTCTGTGAGCAGGGACTATTGCATCTGAGCTCCAGACCACTCCACGGGGTGGGCAAACGCTCTGCACAGTGTCCCGAGGTACACAGGACTGCCTGCTTCAGTTCTGCAGAAGTCCATACCCAGGAACCCATCACCACAAAGACGACAGACTGCCACCGCCCCAAGATGCCACCAGGCCTCTTTGACATCCCTCCCTCCCTCCACCTTAGGAACAGCTCCAGCTCCCAGAGGAGACAGTTGAGGTCCTGAGGCTAAACAACCCTCCTGGGGACACTAAAGATTTGAAGCCTGGCCACCTGCCCTGGGTCACCTCCCAACCTCAGCACCAGGCCGCCAGGCAGCCATCAGGGAGGACAGGTGCCTGTGGCC
The DNA here is from genome assembly GCF_045843805.1 of Urocitellus parryii. Lineage (NCBI taxonomy): Eukaryota > Metazoa > Chordata > Mammalia > Rodentia > Sciuridae > Urocitellus > Urocitellus parryii. The sequence continues at coordinate 9,375,324 of NC_135535.1, forward strand.
ATCTGTAAAGAGGCCCCTCTGGAACTCCTCCCTAGGCTCGCCCCGCCCGGTGCAGGTCCAGAGAGAAGCAGCTGCAAGACTCGGTGTGTGCAGGTGTGAGCGGCAGCCGGAACCCGGGTCGCATCTGGGTACAAAGGACAGGTGACAGGACTGTGCGAGTGGATGAGAGGCGGTGGGCCTGTGGCTGTGTGCTGGGCTTGGCGAGTGTGACTGTGTCACTGTGACAGTGTGACTGCTGAAGGCAGGGACACAGCACTCCCTGCGCTGGGGGTGGAGGGCATTAACTGTGTGAGTGCTGGTGTGGGCGGGAGGGACCAGGCTGCGGGAGGTAGTAAACACCAGGCGACTGCTGGATCTGGTGGAGCTGGAGGATGCGGCAGGGTGGTGGGGTGGTGGGGTTCCTGTGACTTTGCAGTTCAACAAATTCCAATTCCACCCAAGCTGGCGGAGCCGCTGTGTGCCAGGCAGCAGCTAGAGGAGGATGCGCAGACCCAGCTCGCAGCCAAGTGGCCGTGGGGTCTGCAGGGCTACCCTGTGCCTGGAGCTCAGCTGGGTGCTTCCGGATCTTTCTGATATTTAATCCAAACCCTAACCCTGTCCCCACTTTGAGCAGAGATGGGGAGCACAGGAGGGAAGTGACTTGCCCAAGGTGACCCAGCTGCTCAGTGCCAGGGCAGATCTGAATCCAGGCTGTCAGGCTGCAGAGCTTGAGTCCGGAGCCACGATGCAGGTGCCAGGCTGCTCAGTCTGGTCCCGGAGGGGCTTGAGCTCCTGCCTGGGGCCCTGGAGACATCCCTAACCACGTGGGCTCCTAACAGGTCAGCAGTCCCTATGCTGAGGGTGGGGGAAGGGGATCGTCGCCCCTAGATCTTCTTTCCCCCCGACCAGATTCTTGGGCAGAGGAGCTACCCGGTTATCAGAGACCCCTAGGAGCCCCGCCTTCACCCCAGGCCCTCCCCAAGCTCCAGCCCCCTCCTGGCGCTGACTCCCGGCCAGAAGAGGAAAGGCTGTCTCCACCCACCTCTCCACTCTCCCTTCTCCTTTATAAAAGCCGGAACAGCTGAAAGGGTGGCAACTTCTCCTCCTGCAGCCGGGAGCGGCCCGCCTGCCTCCCCGCGCGCCCGCGGCCTCCCCCGCTGCCTCCCTGAGGGTTCCCCTCCGGCCGCCAGCGCCCATCTTTCATTCCTGGGAGATATTTTGCGCACATACACACATACACACACGCGCAAAAAGGAAAAAAAAAATCCCACCCTCCAGCCTCGTTGCAAAGAGAAAGCCGGAGCAGCCGCAGCTCTCAACCCGCAGAGGACGCCCAGAGCTGCAAGCCTGCGGGCGGACTGACCCACCGACTCGCGCCGCGTCCACCTGTCGGCCCGGCCGGACAGAGCGCGCAGCGGGAACGCAGCGCGCGCGGAGCAGCCGTGCCCGCCGTCCGGGCCCCGCGCCAGGGCGCACACGCTCCCGCCCCCCCACCCGGCCCGGGCGGGAGTTTGCACCTCTCCCTGCCCGGGTGCTCGAGCCGCCGCAGCAGAGCCAACTTTGGAAAAAGTTTTTTTTGGAAGACTCGCGCTTTGAGGTGCCCAGCCCTGCGCTTTCTGATTTGGGGGACCTTTCCAGAAAATGTTGCAGAAAAACTAAGCCAGCGGGCAGAGGAAAACGCCTTTAGCCGGCAAGGGAAGACGAGCCACCGACTGCCGCGTTCCTTTTCCTCTCGGAGGTTGGAGTCCCCTGCGCGCCCCCACACGGCTAGACGCCTTGGCTGGTTCGCGACGCAGCCCCCCGGCCGTGGATGCTCGCGCGGGCTCGGGATCCGCCCAGGTAGCGGCCTCGGACCCTGGTCCCGTGCCCAGGTCCTCCCCAGCCCCCCAGCGACGGAGCCGGGGCCGGGGGCGGCGGCGCCCGGGGGCCATGCGGGTGAGCCGCGGCGGCGGCTGCAGCGGCCTGAGCGCCTGATCGCCGCGGACCGGAGCCGAACCCACCCTCCTGCCCAGCCCCCCGCCCTGGCCGCGGGGGCGGCGCGCTCCGTCTACGCGTCCGGGGCCCCGCGGGGCCGGGCCCGGAGTCGGCATGAATCGCTGCTGGGCGCTCTTCCTGTCTCTCTGCTGCTACCTGCGTCTGGTCAGCGCCGAGGTGAGTTGCGACGGCGGCTGGGGCTGGTTCTCAGCATTCATCGTCCCCACCCCCACGCCTGGCCGCCCCCTCCTCTCCCTGCAGTGAACTTTGGACCCTTCCAGCTCAAGAGCCTGGCGCCGGGCGCTGGGTGACCCCGAGGACTGGAAGGCGAGGTCCGGAGGGGCTAGGCTCTAAGGGAAGGGAGCAGCAGTGGCTTTCTTTCCATGGGGGGGAATCTATGTCCCTGAATCTGTTAGCCTCTAGGGAGGGTGTGTGTGACCCTGCCCCCTCCCCAGAACCTGAGTGAAAGACCTTTCCCAGCTGGGGGAGAGGGGGTGGGGTGGTGCCAGAGGTGCAGAAGGCAGGGCGTTCTTCCGAACCCACGTTGGCTCCAGCCTGGCCTTAGGTTCTGTCCAGGACCCAGCCTGTCCTGGAGGTGCGAGCTTACACACCCGTGACATCCACGCCGACCTTTTGCTGGGGTTCGGGTCCCACCCTGGCTAACGTTCTGGGTTGGGGTGGGCACTTCGGGCCGCGCAGGGCATGCCTGGCACTCGAACTGTCCAGAAGCAGTTGTGTCTTGGCATAGGGAGAGAGGCAGGGAGACCGACAGGCACGGGTAGGTTTGGGGCACTTGGGCGCGTAGCGTAGGAAGAAGATTGGGGCTCGTAAGGAATCCAGCCCCCGGGGCGGTGTGTGCCTGAGGCCCCGCCATACCTGCGCCCGCGCCCTTCGAGAGGAAGCACCTCTCTCCCCCGCATGCTGGGTGCGGAACGCGCCGCCTGCAGAAGCCGAGCTGCAAGGGAGATGGGGTGTAGAAACGGCTGCGGGAGCGACCGGGTCTCGATCGGTGCCCCCACCCTGCCAGGCGCACGTAGCCGTGAGTTGGCAAGTCCAGCCGGAATCCAGGTGGGAAAGGGGGCGGGGCCGGAGGAGGCGCGAGGTGGAGGGGAGGAGGGCACTCGGGAGGCGACGAGCCTGGGTCCTGTCCCGCCCCCGCCCCGCCGCGGTCCTCAGGTCGCACCCCGCCGGCTCCCGGGGAGCGCCAGCCCCTTCGGCCTCCAGCGGGGCGCAGCCTAGAGGCGGCGGCGGCGAAGGGGTTAAGGCGGAGGGCTCCAGGCCGCGGCCCGGCCTTGGGCCGCCGCCAGCGCAGGTTGTTTTGACCACGAAGGAGCCGTCACCGTCTCCTTTTGTTCTCGGGGCTCCTCGAGGGCCGCCGGCAGCCTGACCTGGGGCCCCGCCCTTCCGCGGCCGCCCCCCGCGGCCCGCACCCGGGAGGGAGGACGCGGGGCTCGGCCCGGCCGCCCGCAGGCCTCTCGCGACGTCCCCTCCTCGCCTCTCCCGCAGCCCCCCGGGCCGCGGCCAGCTGTTGGGGATGGGGGCGCCGGCCGGCCCCAGCTGCCGCCTCGCCGCGGGACCGGGGGGCTGGCCCGGTGCCAGGGCGTCCTGGGAACGGTGGCGCCCCGCGGCTGCTCTCCGCAGCCCACCCCGCCCGGCCCCCCGACTCGCTCACTCACCCCACGCATGCACACTCCTGGCCGGAGGCGATGCTGCGCTCCGGCGGCGGGCACGCACTACCGCGGCCAGGTCGCGCGCCCGCCGCTGCCACGCCCGTGCACACTCGGGACACACACGCGCGCGCACCGCACACAAACGCACGCATGGCCCCTGCACACGCGGCTTGAGTACACGTGCGCGCACACCCACGCACGTACACAGGAACGCACGGCTCCGTACACCCAGTGCCAGGTGCCCGCCCCCGCGCAACAGGTGGGTCCACCACTGGCCCTGGCACCTCACCGCCTCTGCAATGACCCCATTTCCTTCCTGGGGTCCTCGGAGGGCGACGGAAGCCTCCATTGGGTCTGGACTCCATAGCAACCCCCACCTTTTTTTGCCTGGTCAGTTCAGTTTGGCGCCCCTCAAACCTTACCCCTCTGCTTTTCTCAGCCACCCCCATGTGACCGTAAATGGCGCTGATGTGACTGAAGCGAGCAGAGATGTCTAGAGCATTTCTCTTTTCAGTAAGGCTGATGGGAACCTCCAAGATAGGAGGGCCCCGGGGCCACCACCAATGGATTCCTATCCTGGGCTGTTGCCCTGCAGATTCAGGCGGGTCTGGAGAGTCTGGCTACCAGTTGGAGGTTTCCCGCGGCCTCCCCTGGCCATTTCAGCTTCCTCCAGCACCACCTCTTCAACTCCTGGAGTATGTGCCTGGGGCAGAGGCTCAGACACGTCCCTTCCTGACTTTAGTCAGTGTCCTCCAACACAGGAACACAGGACGCAGGACCCACAATTGGATGTGTTTTGCAGTTTGTGAAAGCTTTCCGGCCGCTGCGGAGGAGACCTGGATGGGAAGGGGACCTGTTCATTTTGGGACCAGTTCAGAGTGAATTGCCAGTGTAGGGAGACTCAGGGAGGGCTTGCTGCGGGAGGTGGCCCTGTCCTAGGGCATGCCGGAGGGATGCTTCTGCAGCTGGGAAGGGGGATGGGAGCTCCGTCGGTGCTGGGCCCAGAGTCTGCAGAGGCCTCTGAGGTCCCCTCTCCATCAGCTGAGCTGGCTTCCGGCAAGGTAGACTGCCCCTGTCATGTGATGCCTGCGCCTCAGCACCTTTCTGCTGGGAAGGGGTGGGGGGGGGCCTCCTCTCACCCCCTGGCTGCCTCCCCCTTTGCCAGCCTTAGGGGCGGAAACCAGCTTGCTGCAAACCCCCCCCCCCCCAGACCTGGAGGTGTGCAATCCAGGTCAGACGGGATTTGGAGGCTCAGGTGCAAGAGCCAGGAAGTGGGTGGGGGGGGGGTGAGGTGTTTTCTAGAAGTCCTTGGCAAAATCTTCCCCTCCTGTCTTCCAGATGCTCCTTCTATGATGACTATTTTCGTTTTTCTGGGTATTCAGCTGTTTGTTTTCTGTTTTCCCACCGGAGTGCAAACTACACTCTGGGGCTTTTGTCTGGATCACAGGGTCCCTGGGACTTGGTGGACAACTGGGAAATAAGTGGAAAGGACAGTGAATGGTAGGGCGGGGCGGGGTCCAGGCCAGCTTTAGAAACACCCCTCCTTCCATCCTCGCCCCCAGGGTGGCCCTCATGGCACACTGTTCTCTGGCCAGGCCAGAGGAAAAGTCATCGGGCTTTCAAGACCACCTCCCATCCTACCCTGAGAAACAGGTGTCTGTTTCTCTTCTGTCTTGCCAGGATAGGAAAGGACAGAGGGGAAGGACCATCAGGTGTTCTCTGTGTCTCTATCGGGGCCTCAGCTTCTACCAGCTTAAAAAAAAAAAAGAGCAACAAGAAGGCTGGGTTCACTCAGCTCCCAGGGAGCAGCGGAGTTGCCCTCGGGGTGGCAGCAGTGATGGCGGTGATGGTTGCCTTCGCTGGACAGGCCTCTCGCTCTTCGCTTCCTGCTTTGACATTTTCTCTTGCTGCAGCAAGAGGCCGGGAGGCCAAGCAGGAGGGAGGGTCCTAGGAGCCACAGGAAGTGAAGTGAGGGAGGGAGAAGCTGGTGGAGAGGGCGTCTGTGGTCCGCCTGGCCAGGGTTCCCCACAGGGCCTGGCTCCGCATCCCACCTAGATCAGGCCGTGGCTCCCGGCCACCGGGCACGCGGAGCCTAGTGGGCCTCTGCCTCTGCTGGCCAAGGTCAGCACCCCTGGTTGCCGGGCCGTGGGCCTGCTGGAGAGTGTGTCTGCGTGCGCCCAGGTGGAGGGTGGGGTTCGAGCCCTTTTGATGTGCCAGTCTGCTGGGAGCAGGTAGCTCACCTGGCCTCCGCTCCTGGGTGCCCTCCTACCTCTGGCAGCTGGCTTTGGGGGCAGGGCGGGAGGAGGCTGTTTGCCTTGGCTCCCGGGGCTGGCTTGGCCCCAGCCGTGTCCTGGCCACACCCTCGCCCTGCCAGAACCTCAGGCCTGAGATCTGGGGCAGCTTCTGCAGGGGCCAGGCCTCTTCTCCTGTCTACGGAGGTGGGGCGGCACCCACCTGGGGCCTCCAGAACCTGGGGCCAGGGAAGCCAGGCTCCGGGCAGCTCATCCTCCCACACCCAGAGTGGCCTCTGACTCCAGACAGGTGTCCCTGAAGTCAGGGCAGCACATCCTGGAGCTGACCACAGGCTGACTGTCCCTACCCCTCATCCACCCTCAGTCCCGGAAGGGACCTGCCAGCCCCCACAGCACCAGGTGGTGTCAGTGTGGGGCTGCGGTGCCATTTCCTGTGGCCCAACGCAGGGGATCATGCAGTCGCTCTCCCACGGCGGGCAGCTCTCCACCCACTCATTGTCCTCTTGAAAATATCCTGTGCTGCTGGCCCAGGGCACGCGTGCCACTTGCAGCTGCCCTCGAAGGAGCCATACTGACAGTGACCCTCATTAAGTACTGGCTATTTGCTGGCTGCTCTGCAGTGACGGCCCCGGGCGAGGTTTCCTTAGTCCGTCTAAAAGACCAAGAAGCCAAGGTTTTTGTTGTTGGGGCTGGTTTTGGGGGGAGCTATGCTGGGGACTGAACCCACCGTTGCTCTACCACTGATCTACATCCCCAGCCCTTGTTGATGTTGTTATTATTTTTTAATTTTAAGACAGGGTCTCAGTTTCCCAGGCAGGCCCTGAACTTCAGAGCCTCCTGCCTCAGCCTCCTGAGTCTCTGGGATTACAAGCATGTGCCACTGCGCCCTGCTTGTGCCACTGCGCCCTGCTAATTGAGGTTTTTGAGAGTTAAAAGACCTGCTCCCTGGATCCAGGATGCCCTGGCTAGTGGGTGGGATACCTCTCCCCTCTGCTGTGGGGTCTTTCAGCCTCTGCACACCGGGGTCAGTATTGCTGTATCGTGTGGGGATGTCCTGTGCGTGGTAGGGTGCTGGGCCGCCTCCCGGCCGCCCCCTACTAGACACTAGCAGCTCTCCCCTGCTCGGGACCACAGAATGCCTTCAGCTAAGCCAGTGTCCCCGGGGAGTCCAGTCACTGCGATGGAAATACCACTGTTGTGCCACAGGGGTAAAGAGCCAGTGGGGCCCTCAGCCATGCTGAGGCCCTGGGGCATCAGCAGAGAGCAGGGACACCTGGACCCACCCCCCCACCCCCCGTGGGCTGGGAGAAGGTGGGCGTGCTGGGCCTGAGGAGGACCCGGCTGTGCTTCACTGTCCTTAGACCCCGGCCTGCCTCCGTTTTCCCATCTGGAAGATGGGGTAGAAGTGCTGCTGGCCTCTTGGGACTGGTGGCTTGCCTCCGTTTTCCCATCTGGAAGATGGGGTAGAAGTGCTGCTGGCCTCTTGGGACTGGTGGCTTGCCTCCGTTTTCCCATCTGGAAGATGGGGTAGAAGTGCTGCTGGCCTCTTGGGACTGGTGGCTTGATCAGCATCTTGCTCGTGGGGAGCTCATGGATCACGGTCAGCAGGTGACAACTGTTAGCTGTGTCACTGCTGCCACACCGGGGCTTCATTGGGAACCCTGGGTGTCTAGTGGCCAGATTAGCAGAAGCACAAGTAGGAAAGGCCTGGCGCCTGGAGGGGGGACTTTTAGGGGTTGGGGAAGAGGATCCCGGTGGCCCTCTGGAGGAGGAGGTGGGAAAATCATATTGGAGAGGACCCCAGGGAGGAGGGGAGAGAGTCCTTGATGCATTATACCAGTATTTATTGAGTGCCTGCTGTATGCACGGTATTCCTGCCTCTGCAGTCTGTCTTGTGCTGTCCCTGCCCCAGCCTTGGAGGCCTGGGCCAGGGGCATCCATCCCTAGGCCTGCTGGGGGTCTGCCTGTCTGCCAGGCTACCAGCTGTGGCCAGCTCTCCAGTGGGCAAGGAGACCTTGGCTGGAGGACAAGCCTTTGGGCCCCTTCCTGGAAGTTTATTGAATGATTACTCGACAAATACTTCCCGTTCTCCACACCGAGGGAGCCTGGGAGGCCTGGCGGGGTACCCCCACTTTGGCTTTCTTCTGCTCCTCCTGTTGCCTCCAGGCAGCATTAGAATCAAGTTGAATATTTTTCAACTCCTTTGATCCACAGATGAGAGCTAGGACCAGAAAGGGGCACTGACCAGTCCGAGGTCACACAGCAGTAGATAGCAGCATGGAGCATGTAATCCAGCGCCAGACTGTCAGTTTCGGTCTGAC